>NC_041384.1:278140833-278211036 GCF_002162155.2 Triticum dicoccoides | reverse complement strand
CACTGTTCATCCCATCGATCGGCTTCAGATAGCAGCAGTAGCGAAGGAATCGCTCGATCGGGTTCAGCTAACAGCCATCGATCAATCGCTCGGGTTCAGTAACGCGTAGCCTGCAGTGCAATCTCTCGGGTTCAGTTAGAGCCCAATGCCTCGCTCGGGTTCAGTTAGAGCCAACGCCTCTCACACACGCGCGTACGTATACAAGAGAAACGTGCATCGCTCGGCCCCCGACCTCCCACCGTAACCGGGAACTCCCCAAAATTTTCCTCGCCCTCGCTTCTACCATGGTTTTTTCCGTCATGGACGGCCCAAAGAATGTCATGCAGCTGCGTCTCCGGCCCGCCCAGGACGAAAAGCCCATTTTCTATCATGATTTTTTGTCATAGAAGTAGGAGCCCATCACATCTATGATGATACCGGGTTTTGTCACAATTATCGTCATAGAAGTGTCATATGTATGACAGAAAAAATTTCGTTCGGCCCAAAATGTCACGGATGTGTCTTTTTTTTGTAGTGACACCTTCTACCTCAAACAAACCTTGTACAAGCAATGGCGACAAGTCAAGTTACAAGAAAACTTCGACAACCTCAAGTCGTCCACCTACTACAAGCAACTTCAAGCCAAGAGCTTCATCATCTACAACTCCACCGGATGATACCATCAAGTCAAGTTCCGTCAAATGCTTCACATGTGGCGGCCGAGGCCACAAGTCCTTTGAGTGTACCAACAAGCGTAACATGATTCTCAACAACGACGGTACATATGACTCCATGAGTGAAGGAGAAATGGAAGCCCTTGAGAATGTGGCTATGCACCGGCAAGTGAATGAAGATGAAGATGACTATGTCTTTTGGGACAAAGATTCGAGCCCTACTCTCGTTGTCTCCAAGGTCTTGAGCCTTCAACATTAACAAGATGAAGACCAAAGATGCCATATCTTCCACACAAAGGCGGGAATCAATGGAAGATCCGTGAAGGTCATCATTGACGGAGGAAGTTGCCATAACTTGGCAAGGGAAGAACAATGTTCCAAGCTCCAATTGGTCAAGATGAAGCACCCGCATCCCCATAAGGTCCAATGGCTTAGCGACTCCGGCACAATTCAAATGGAACACATGGTCTAAGTCTCCTTCAAGATCGGAGCATACGAAGACACTTTGGAGTGTGATGTTATTCCTATGTCCGTTTGCCACCTCCTACTTGGATGACCTTGGCAATTTGACCGTGGCGCCATCCACAATGGGCGAACCAATCACTATAGCTTCAAGATGAAAGGGAAGGAGTACGTGCTACGACCTATGTATCCAAGCCAAGTGATCACCGACAAGCAAGCTACCAACCATCATGGAGAAAATAGTGAGAGTGTGAACCACGAAAAAGGGAGTGAGCGCCAAAAGCCAAAATTGAGTGTCTCCACGATGAGCGATAAGAAAAACCTAGTGTTATTCGCTACCAAAAGTGAGATGAGAGAAGTGTGTGAGAACCTATCAAGTGTTATGCACTATGTCCCATTGTGCGAGGACGAGGCACCTAAAACTAACACCTCTCATAATCTACCTTTAGTGTTATCTTCTCTATTGCAGGAATTCCAAGATGTATTCACTGACGAGTTACCTCCGGGCCTACCTCCACTACGAGGCATTGAACATCGCATCGACTTCATACCCAGAGCACCCCTTCCTAACAAGGCTCCCTACCGCGTCAATCTCAAGGAAACCAAGGAGATTCAATCAAAAGTACAACAACTCATCGACAATGGCCATGTACGAGAAAGCTTGAGCCCTTGTGCCATCCCGGTAATCCTTGTTTCCAAGAAAGATGGTACATATTGCATGTGTTCCGATTGTCGTCCTATCAATGCTATCACTATTAGATATCACTACCCCATTCCATGCTTAGACGACATGCTAGATGAGCTTAGCGGAGCCACAATTTTCTCTAAAATTGATCTTAAAAGTGGATACTATCAAGTACGCATCCAAGAAGGTGATGAATGAAAAACCGCTTTTAAAACCAAGTTTGGCTTGTATGAATGGTTGGTCATGCCAATGGGTTTATCCAAAGTACATGGCACCTTTATGCGTGTGATGCATTTTATTCTTCGCCCTTACATTGGCGTATTTGTTGTGGTCTATTTTGACGATATTCTTGTCTTTAGCAAATCTCTCAAAGATCATGTCACCCATCTTAGGACTGTTTTGCAAACTCTTAGAAAGGAGCGCCTTTATGCTAATATGGACAAATGCCTTTTTGGTGTTGATAAGCTTGTTTTCTTGGGTTTCGTTGTGTCTTCTAAGGGTGTTCATGTAGATGAATCTAAGATCAATGCTATTAAAACTTGGCCTCAACCAACCAACTTGCAACAAGTGTGAAGTTTCCTTGGCTTAGCCGGCTTCTATCATAGATTCGTTAAGGACTTTAGCACTATTGCATCCCCTTTACATGCTTTGAGTAAGAAAAATGCACCATTTGCTTGGGGACCATCCCAGGATACCGCATTTAATGAGCTTAACAATTTGCTTACACATGCCCGTTTGCTTGCATTACCCAACTTTGGTAAACCATTTGAAATACATTGCGATGCTAGCGGTTATGGCATAGGAGGTGTGTTGATGCAAGAGAAGCGCCCCATAGCTTACTTTAGTGAAAAAAATTCCAGAGCGCAACTCAATTACCCCATCTATGACAAAGAACTATATGCTTTAGTTAGAGTCTTGCATGTTTGGGAGCACTATCTCCGCCCTCGTGAATTCATTCTCCACACCAATCATGAAACACTTAAGTATCTTAAGGGTCAAACTAAGTTGAAAAAGTGTCACGCTAAGTGGAGTGAATTCATTGAGTCATTTCCTTATGTCATTCAGTACATCAAAGGCAAAGAGAACGTTGTGGAGGATGCGCTTTCCCGTAGATGCATGCTTGTTACCCAACTTGAATTGAATGTCATTGGCTTTGAGCACATAAAAGACTTGTATGTGCATGATCCTACTTTTGCTATTCCATATGCCAAATGTTTGATGAATACATCTTGGGAACGCTATTACATCAAAGATGATTATCTTATATTCTTATGAGAGCTAACAAACTATGTATCCCCGAGTCTTATCTTTGTTTGTTACTTCTGCAAGAATCTCATGGAGGACTTATGGGACACTTCAGACGCGACAAGACATTTGCCATGCTCTCCAAAAACTACTTTTGGCCCAAGATGTTCCGCGATGTCTCACACTTCACCAACCGATGCTCTAGATGTTGCAAAGCTAAGTCTAAAGATCATTCCCATGGTCTCTATATGCCACTTCCTATTTCGTATCACCCATGCTAAGATATTAGTATGGACTTTGTACTTAGTTTGCCTAGAACTTGAAATGACAAAGATTTTGTGTTTGTTGTTGTGGACCGATTCTCTAAGATGGCTCATTTCATCCCATGCAACAATATAGACTGATGCGGAGCATCCTGTGGTCATCCCCATGGACCTACCATCATCTCACCAAGTGACAAGAGGGCCTATAACACGAGCTAGAGCTAGAGCTCTCGAGACCGAGGTGACTTCCTTCCCTAGTGATATCACATATGATCCACTCGAGACATGGCTACTACCTAAGTCCGGAATGTTGTGCATGATTAGGTACCAAGAGGACCCACCCAAAGATGCACATTAAGACGGACAAGTCCCCAAGTTCATGGATGAAGAGAACCAACGGAAGGAGTCAAGAGCAGCTTCCAGGACCTGGACATCCGGCCATGACCCCAGACATCCGGCCCCTGGAGCATCCACCACGACAGCCGCTGCTACCTCTTGAGCACTGCGTTGGATTTCCCCGAAGAGGAAGGGATGATGCAGCAAAGTAGCGTAAGTATTTCCCTTAGTTTTTGAGAACCAAGGTATCAATCTAGTAGGAGGCTACGCTCGAGTCCCTCGTACCTACACAAAAACAATAGCTCAACGCAACCAACGTGCTTAGGGGTTGTCAATCCCTTCACGGTCACTTACGAAAGTGAGATCTGATAGAGATGATAAATAATATTTTTGGTATTTTTGGTATAGAGATGCAAAGTAAATAAAGTAAAAGCAAAGCAATAATAAAGTGATGGAGATTGATATGATGAGAAAGAGACCCGGGGGCCATAGGTTTCACTAGTGGCTTCTCTCAAGAGCATAAGTATTCTACGGTGGGTGAACAAATTACTGTTGAGCAATTGACAGAATTGAGCATAGTTATGAGAATATCTAGTTATGATCATGTATATAAGCATCACGTCCGAGACAAGTAGACCGAAACGATTCTGCATCTACTACTATTACTCCACTCATCGACCGCTATCCAGCATGCATCTAGAGTATTAAGTTAAAAACAGAGTAACGCCTTAAGCAAGATGACATTATGTAGAGGGATAATTTCATGCAATATGATAAAAAAAACATCTTGTTATCCTCGATGGCAACAATACAATACGTGCCTTGCTACCCCTTCTGTCACTGGGAAAGGACACCGCAAGATTGAACCCAAAGCTAAGCACTTCTCCCATGGCAAGAAAAACCAATCTAGTAGGCCAAACCAAACTGATAATTCGAAGAGACTTGCAAAGATAACTAATCATACATAAAAGAATTCAGAGAAGATTCAAATATTATTCATAGATAGACTTGATCATAAACCCACAATTCATCGATCTCAACAAACACACCGCAAAAAGAAGATTACATCGAATAGATCTCCACGAGAGAGGGGGAGAACATTGTATTGAGATCAAAAAAGAGAGAAGAAGCCATCTAGCTACTAGCTATGGACCCGTAGGCCTGAAGTAAACTACTCACACTTCATCAGAGGGGCTTGGATGATGATGTAGAAGCCCTCCGTGATCGATGCCCCCTCCGGCGGAGCTCCGGAACAGGCCCCAAGATGGGATCTCGTGGATACAGAAAGTTGCGGTGGTGGAATTAGGTTTTTGTCTCCATCCCCGATCGTTTGGGGGTACGTGGATATATATATAGGAGGAAGAAGTACGTCGGTGGAGCTTCGAGGGGCCCACGAGGACTCCGTTTGATATTCCTTTTCTTCAAAACCCTAAAACAGGCAAAAACAGCAATTCTGGGTTGGGCCTCCGGTTAATAGGTTAGTCCCAAAAATAATATGAAAGTGGAAAATAAAGCCCAATAATGTCTAAAACAGTAGATAATATAGCATGGAGCAATCAAAAATTATAGATACGTTGGAGACGTATCAAGCATCCCCAAGCTTAATTCATGCTCGTCCTCGAGTAGGTAAATGATAAAAATAGAATTTTTGATGCGGAGTGCTACTTGGCATAATTTTAATGTAATTCTTCTTAATTGTGGTATGAATATTCAGATCTGAAAGATTCAAGACAAAAGTTCGTATTGACATAAAAATGATAATACTTCAAGCATACTAACTAAGCAATTATGTCTTCTCAAAATAACATGGCCAAAGAAAGTTCATCCCTACAAAATCATATGGTTTAGTCATGTTTCATTTTCATCACACAAGAATACTATCATCATGCACAACCCCGATGACAAGCCAAGCAATTGTTTCATACTTTAGTAATCTCAAACCTATAAACTTTCACGCAATATATGAGCGTGAGCCATGGACATAGCACTATGGGTGGAATAGAATATAATGGAGGGGGGTTATGTGGAGAAGACAAAAAGGGAGAAAGTCTCACATCAACGAGGCTAATCAATGGGCTATGGAGATGCCCACCGATTGATGTTAATGCAAGGAGTAGGGATTGCCATGCAACGGATGCACTAGAGCTATAAATGTGTGAAAGCTCAACAAAAGAAACTAGTGGGTGTGCATCCAACTTGCTTGCTCACGAAGACCTAGGGCACTTGAGGAGGCCCGTTGTTGGAATATACAAGCCAAGTTCTAAAATGAAAAATTCCCACTAGTATATGAAAGTGATAACATGAGAGACTCTCTACTATGAAGATCATGGTGCTACTTTAAAGCACAAGTGTGGTAAAAGGATAGTAACATTGTCCCTTCTCTCTTTTTCTCTCATTTTTTGGGGGGCCTTTTCTTTTTTTTATGGCCTTTCTATTTTATATATATATATTCCTCACTTGGGACAATGTTCTAATAATGATGATCATCACACTTCTATTTATTTACAACTCAATGATTACAACTCGATACTAGAACAAAGATGACTCTATATGAATGCCTCTGGTGGTGTACCGGGATATGCAATGAACCAAGAGTGACATGTATGAAAGAATTATGAACGGTGGCTTTGCCACAAATACTATGTCAACTACATGATCATGCTAAGCAATATGACAATGATGAATGTGCCATGATGAACGGAATGATGGAAAGTTGCATGGCAATATATCTCGGAATGGCTATGGAAATGCCATAATAGGTAGGTATGGTGGCTGTTTTGAGGAAGATATAAGGAGGTTTATGTGTGAAAGAGCGTATCATATCACGGGGTTTGGATGCACCGGCGAAGTTTGCGCCAACTCTCAATGTGAGAAAGGGCAATGCACGGTACCGAAGAGGCTAGCAAAGATGGAAGGGTGAGAGTTCATATAATCCATGGACTCAACATTAGTCATAAAGAACTCACATACTTATTGCAAAAATCTACAAGTCATCAAAAACCTTGGCACTACGCGCATGCTCCTAGGGGGATAGATTGGTAGGAAAAGACCATCGCTCGTCCCCGGCCGCCACTCATAAGAAAGACAATCAAATAACACCTCATGTTTCAAATTTGTTGCATAACGTTTACCATACGTGCATGCTACAGGATTTGAAAACCTCAACACAAGTATTTCTCAATTTCACAACTACTCAACTAGCATGACTTTGATATTATTACCTCCATATCTCAAAACAATCATCAAGCATCAAACTTTTCTTAGTATTCAACACACTCATAAGAAAGTTTTATTATTAATCTTGCATACCAAGCATATTAGGATTTTAAGCAAATTACCATGCTATTATGACTCTCAAAATAATCTAAGTGAAGCATGAGCGATCAATAGTTTCTATAAAACAAATCCACTACCGTGCTCTAAAAGATATAAGTGAAGCACTAGAGCAAAACTATAAAGCTCAAAAGATATAAGTGAAGCACATAGAGTATTCTATCAAATTCCAAATCATGTATGGCTCTATCAAAAGGTGTGTACAGCAATAATGATTGTGGTAAACTAATAATCAAAGACTCAAATCATAAAAGACGCTCCAAGCAAAACACATATCATGTGGTGAATAAAAATATAGCTCCAAGTAAAGTTACCGATAGAAGTAGACGAAAGAGGGGATGCCTTCCGGGGCATCCCCAAGATTTGGCTTTTAGGTGTCCTTAGGTTATCTTGGGGGTGCCATGGGCATCCCCAAGCTTAGGCTATTGCCACTTCTTGTTCCATAATCCATCAAATCTTTACCCAAAACTTGAAAACTTCACAACACAAAACTTAAAGTAGAAAATCTCATGAGCTCCGTTAGCGAAAGAAAACAAAAGACCACTTCAAGGTACTGTAATGAATTCATTATTTATTTAAATGGGTGTTATAACTACTGTATTCCAACTTCTCTATGGATTATAAACTATTTTACTAGCCATAGATTCATCAAAATAAGCAAACAACACACGAAAAATAGAATCTGTCAAAAACAAAACAGTCTGTAGTAATCTGTATCTAGCGCAAGATCTGGAACCCCAATAATTCTAAAATAAATTGGTGGACGTGAGTAATTATCTATTAATCATATGCAAAAATAATTAACTAAATAGCACCTTTCAAATAAAAATGACAGCAGTTCTCGTGAGCGCTAAAGTTTCTGTTTTTTACAGCAAGTTCAACAAGACTTTCCCCAAGTCTTCCCAACGGTTCTACTTGGCACAAACACTAATTAAACACAAAAAACACAACCAAAACAGAGGCTAAATAATTTATTTATTACTAAACAGGATCAAAAGCAAGGAATAAAAATAAAATTGGGTTTCCTCCCAACAAGCGCTATCGTTTAACGCCCCTAGCTAGGCATAACAAGCAAGAATAGATCTAGGTATTGCCATCTTTGGTAGGCAATCATAAGTGGTTCTCATGATAGATTCATATGGTAATTTTATTTCCTTTCTAGGAAAGTGTTCCATGCCCTGTTTTAATGGAAATTGGAATCTAATATTCCCTTCCTTCATGTCAATAATTGCACCAACCGTTCTAAGGAAAGGTCTACCAAGAATAATAGGGCAAGAAGGATTGCAATCTATATCAAGAACGATAAAATCTACGGGCACATAATTCCTATTTGCAACAATAAGAACATCATTAATTCTTCCCATAGGTTTCTTAATAGTGGAATCCGCAAGGTGCAAGTTTAGAGAGCAATCATCAAAATCACGGAAATCTAGTAAATCACACAAAGTTTTGGGAATAGTAGAGACACTAGCACCCAAATCTCACAAAGCATAAAACTCATAATTTTTAATTTTAATTTTAATAGTTGGTTCCCACTCATCATAAAGTTTTCTAGGGATAGAAACTTCCAATTCAAGTTTTTCTTCATAAGATTGCATCAAGGCATCAAAGATATGTTTAGTAAACGCTTTATTTTGACTATAAGCGTGAGGAGATTTTAGCACAGATTGCAACAAGGAAATACAATAAATCAAAGAGCAATTTTCATAGTTAAATTCCTTGAAATCCATAATAGTGGGTTTAGCAACATCTAGGGTTTTAATTTCTTCAATCCCACTTTTATCAAATTTAGCATCAAGATCAACAAATTCCGAATTCTTAGAACGCCTTCTAGGTAAAGGTGGATCATAATCAGTCCCATCATTATCAAGATTCATATTGCAAAACAAAGATTTAATATGGGACACATCAATAACTTTTAGATCTTCATCATTATTTTCATAGAACTAGAAGAACACGCTTTTATAAAGGCATCTTTCTTAGCACGCATCCTAGCGGTTCTTTCTTTGCACTTGTTAATGGAAATTCTCATGGCTTTGAGAGACCCATTGATATCATGATTAGGTGGAATAGATCTAAGTTTCAAAGAATCAACATCAAGAGCAATTCTATCAACGTTCCTAGCCAAATCATCAATCTTAAGCAATTTTTATTCAATCATAGCATTAAAATTCTTTTGCAAAGAAATAAATTCTTTAATATTAGATTCAAAATCATAGGGCATCTTATTATAATTTCCATAAGAATTGTTGTAGGAATTACCATAATTATTAGAGGGATTACTAGGATAAGGCCTAGGATTGAAATTTCCTCTATACCCGTTGTTACCAAAATTGTTCCTACCAACAAAATTCACATCCATAGATTCATTATTATTCTCAATCAAAGTAGACAAGGGCACATCATTAGGATCAGAAGAAACACTCTTATTAGCAAATAATTTCATAAGTTCATCCATCTTTCCACTCAAAACATTAATTTCTTCAATCGCATGCACCTTTTTAGTAGATCTTTCAGTATGCCGTTGAGAATAATTAACCATAATATTATCTAGGAGTTTAGTAGCTTCTCCTAAAGTTATTTCCATAAAAGTGCCTCTCTCTAGAAGCAAAATTCAATCCGGCATAAAAATTTTGTATAATCATCCACAAATTCAAACCATGGGTAGGGCAATTACGTATCATTAATTTCATTCTCTCCCAAGCTTGTGTAACATGTTCATGATCAAGTTGTTTAAAATTCATAATATCGTTTCTAAGAGAGATGATCTTAGCGGGAGGAAAATACTTAGAGATAAAAGCATCTTTGCACTTGTTCCATGAATCAATACTATTTTTAGGCAAAGACGAAAACCAAGCTTTAGCACGATCTCTAAGCAAAAAAGGAAATAGCTTCAATTTAACAATATGGGTAGCACGACATCTTTGTTCTTTTGCATGTCACACAAATCAACGAAGCTATTAAGATGGGTAGCGGCACCTTCACTAGGAAGGCCGGAGAACGGATCTTTCATGACAAGATTCAACAAAGCAGTATTAATTTCACAAGATTCAGCATCGGTAAGAGGAGCAATCGGAGTGCTAAGGAAATCATTATTGTTGGTATTGGTGAAGTCACACAATTTAGTATTATCTTGAGCCATCGCGACAAACAAGCAAACTAACACACGAGCAAACAAAGAGCAAACAGACAAAAAGGCAAACGGAGAAAGAGAGGGGGGATAGAGAGAGAGGGCGAATAAAACGGCAAAGGTGAAGTGGGGGAGAGGAAAACGAGAGGCAAATGGCAAATAATGTAATGCGGGAGATAGGGATTGTGATGGGTACTTGGTATGTTGACTTTTGTGCAGACTCCCCAGCAACGGCGCCAGAAATTCTTCTTGCTACCTCTTGAGCACTGTGTTGGATTTCCCTGAAGAGGAAGGGATGATGCAGCGAAGTAGTGTAAGTATTTCCCTCAGTTTTCGAGAACCAAGGTATCAATCCAGTATGAGGCTACGCTCGAGTCCCTCGTACCGACACAAAAACAATAGCTCAACACAACCAACGCGCTTAGGGGTTGTCAATCCCTTCACGGTCACTTACGAAAGTGAGATCTGATAGAGATGATAAATAATATTTTTGGTATTTTTGGTATAGAGATGCAAAGTAAATAAAGTAAAAGCAAAGTAAAAGCAAAGCAATAATAAAGTGATGGAGATTGATATGATGAGAAAGAGACCCGGGGGCCATAGGTTTCACTAGTAGCTTCTCTCAAGAGCATAAGTATTCTACGGTGGGTGAACAAATTACTGTTGAGCAATTGACAGAATTGAGCATAGTTATGAGAATATCTAGGTATGATCATGTATATAGGCATCACGTCCGAGACAAGTAAATCGAAACGATTCTGCATCTACTACTATTACTCCACTCATCAACCGCTATCTAGCATGCATCTAGAGTATTAAGTTAAAACAGAGTAACGCCTTAAGCAAGATGACATGATGTAGAGGGATAATTTCATGCAATATGATAAAAAAACATCTTGTTATCCTTGGTGGCAACAATACAATATGTGCCTTGCTGCCCCTTCTGTCACTAGGAAAGGACACCTCAACCCAAAGCTAAGCACTTCTCCCATGGCAAGAAAAATCAATCTAGTAGGCCAAACCAAACTGATAATTCGAAGAGACTTGCAAAGATAACTAATCATACATAAAAGAATTCAGAGAATACTCAAATATTATTCATAGATAGACTTGATCATAAACCCACAATTCATTGGTCTCAACAAACACACCGCAAAAAGAAGATTACATCGAATAGATCTCCACGAGAGAGGGCGAGAACATTGTATTGAGATCCAAAAAGAGAGAAGAAGCCATCTAGCTACTAGCTATGGACCCATAGGTCTGAAGTAAACTACTCACACTTCATCGGAGGGGCTTGGATGATGATGTAGAAGCCCTCCGTGATCGATGCCCCCTCCGGCGGAGCTCTGGAACAGGCCCCAAGATGGGATCTCGTGGATACATAAAGTTGCGGTGGTGGAATTAGGTTTTTGGCTCCGTCCCCGATCATTTGGGGGTACGTGGATATATATAGGAGGAAGAAGTACATCGGTGGAGCTTCGAGGGGCCCACGAGGCAGGGGGCGCGCCCTGGGGGTGCCCTAGGGGGCGCCCCTACCCTCGTGACCACCTCGTGGCTTTCTTGACGGAGGGTCCAAGTCTCCTGGATCTTATCTGATGAGAAAAGGTTTCATTCCGTTTGGACTCAGTTTGATATTCCTTTTCTTTGAAACCCTAAAACAGGCAAAAACAGCAATTCTAGGCTGGGCCTCCAGTTAATAGGTTAGTCCCAAAAATAATATAAAAGTGGAAAATAAAGCCAAATAATGTCTAAAACAGTAGATAATATAGCATGGAGCAATCAAAAATTATAGATACGTTGGAGACGTATCAGCCGCCAAGAATCTACAGGCCCCGGACATCCGGCCTCAGCCCGGACATTCAGCCAAGCCCGGAAATCTGGCGTCCTCCATCCTGAATGCATCAATACCAACCCTGCCAGCCTGGACATTCGGCCCCCCAGCCCGGACATCTGGCCCTTCACGAAAGCCTGAACATCCGGCCCGACGCCCGGACGTCCGGCCTCCCGTGTCTACGCACAATGTAGGGTCGAGGCCCATGTACCCCTTCGCCCCCCTAGACTATATATACTCATCATCCTCCCTCTTTCTAGGGTTAGCAATGTGATAGCTCATATTAGAGATAGAGATTTGCTCATCCACTTGGTTACTTCTCCTTTGGAGTCCATGACCTCTTCGGAGAAGATCCCCCAAGAGGATTCAAGACCCCATTACGGGAAGAACCCCCTCAAGACCTCCTCATGGAGAAGAACCGGTTACCTTTGTATCGTCCCTTGTTGATCGTGGATCTTGTATCTCCTTTTATGTTTCAAGGATCTAGCATATGTGTGATCTAATCTTGTTGGTTTGAGTGATTTCTCTCGTGTTCCCCTCGTGATTTCTCCCCGTGTTCTTCGCGGGATCCGCTCCTTTCGTGAAAAATTGACCATCTAGGGTTCCACCCTACATCATCTTGGTATCATGAGCCACGTTGATCACAATTTCGGAGCATACCCTCTCTGTTTTCTAGCTATGTTTTGTTGATTTTGTCCCAAATTCAAAAATTCCCCACAAAAATAGCCCCCCAAATTTTTTTGTGGTTTGTTGGTGTGATGAAGTTTTGCCGCGGATTTCGTGTGTTGCAAGTAGATCTAGCTTTCCCCCTTCGTTTCCCCAATTTCCATCCACAAAATCTCTAAAATTTTGCCCCAGAATTTCAAATTCCCCACGAGTTCATCAAGTTCATCCATGGATCCAGAGCCCGGACATCCGGCCCGACCCCCGGACATCCGGCCCTCAAGCCCGGACATCCGGCCTGACCCCCGGACATCCGGCCCTCAAGCCTGGACATCTGGCCCCTAACAATAACATCTCCATCCACCACCCAGTTTCCCGCATAATGTTCGCCAAATTTTGCTTCGGTGCCCACTTTCACTTCCGCATACCACCATCACTTCCGCATACCACCACCATTTTCCGCAAACACACCCATCGCTTAACCACTATCTACTCCGACAATTTTGTCATGTTTTGCCATGAGAATTTGAGTTGTGGTTCCGTGTCCTATTGTGTTTTGGCTATTTAGGTACGGTTTGACATCAACATCACCACCGCTCATCTTCGCCACGGACTCGTCTTCGACAACGACCACTCCACCATTTTGACACCATACCATAAGAAAGAACGGTAACCTCATCTTGGTATCTCGATATCCCATCATTATACATTCTTTCCATTACATTGATAACCACCATAGCCCAATTTTTTGTATCTTACCCATCGAGACTAGCCTTTGAGTATTGCCGGCAACGTCACTTGTGCACATTAGTGGTCATACTTCACATTGCATACTTACCATATCATTTTGGTACATATCTTGGTATCATCTTTTGTGTCACAAAGTTGTCATCGCATACACAAATGCTATCTTGGTTCGTGAAGTTTTGCATGATAAAGAGCTCAAAATAGAAAGAGCCAAACAAGCTTTTAAGCAAAAGGGAAAGATAAGCAAAGAGCTTTTCAGCAAGAACCATAGCATCATACGAGATTAAGATTGTCATACTCGATCATTTTGGATCATATCATCGGAATACCATACATATAGCATAATCGGGATAGAAGTCGTTGCATTTTTGCTTAGTAGGTTGTGCACAAGTATTCGTATCCGCCTATTGTGCAATCATGCCAACATCTTTCTAGTGTTGTGCAACAATAGCATCTTCCATGGATTCCACATTTTGGCTCATTCCTTAGTTGCACGACCCCATTTATCTATTTGTGTGTGTGTTTCCATGTACCATATTTTGCTATTGGTCTACTTGTCGCATTTGCAAATTTGCGAATCTTTTCCAACATTATTGAGGCTCACTAACTATTGCATCAAATTTTGTGCCACCATCCTAACCGAGCTCCACTATAAGCTTTTACTTGTGTAGGTGTGAGAAACCGACAAGAATTGGTACCAATTGTGCTATTTCCTTGTTCCACATTTGAGTGATCATTGATCCATCTTCAACATCGGTCAAGGTACTTTTGGTATAAGTTCTTATCTTTCTCCCACTCGCATATTTGCTTGGGATGATGGATAGGCCAAGTTCTTCTACCAACCCACTCTTCATCGAGGAATACGACGATATGACTTCCTACATCACCAAGAGCCATCTCTTCGGTACACAACGAGCTTTGCATCAAGAACAACAAGCTTTGGGCGACCGCATCGACAACCTTGCCACCAACTTATGACAATCCAAGAAAAGTACAAGAGACTACTTCGACACATCCATGGCATCTCTCAAAGAGGATATTCGAACCATGATGGTCAACCGCTCTTCTACCTCGTCGTCCCACTCAAGACGGAGCCGCTCGAGTCGACACTCCGATGACACCATCTCCGGCTCAAGTACACTGAAATTGAACACTCTTTGTTGAGCCGCACGCCATGAACATCAAGCAAACCACAATAATACTCTTCATGACACCGCTTCTCAAGACCATCGACATCGCCAAAACCAAGCTACCTTGTCGCAAGCACAAGAATGGCAACGCCTATGCCGACAAGAGGAAGAACGGGCGCGCTAATGACCCACAAGTATAGGGGATCTATCGTAGTCCTTTCAATAAGTAAGAGTGTCGAACCCAACGAGGAGCAAAAGGAAATGATAAGCAATTTTCAGTAAGGTATTCTCTGCAAGCACTGAAATTATCGGCAACAGATAGTTTTGTGATAAGGTAATTTGTAACGAGTAACAAGTAACAAGTAATAAAAGTAAATAAGGTGCAGCAAGATGGCCCAATCCTTTTCGTAGCAAAGGACAAGCCTAGACAAACTCTTACATAAAGGAAAGCGCTCCCGAGGACACATGAGAATTATCGTCAAGCTAGTTTTCATCACGCTCATATGATTCGCGTTCGGTACTTTGATAATTTAATATGTGGGTGGACCGGTGCTTGAGTCCTGCCCTTCCTTGGACAAGCATCCCACTTATGATTAACCCCTCTTGCAAGCATCCACAACTACAAAAGAAGTATTAAGGTAAACCTAACCATAGCATGAAACATATGGATCCAAATCAGCCCCTTACGAAGCAACACATAAACTAGGGTTTAAGCTTCTCTCATCTACTTATTACTTCCCAATGCCTTCCCCTAGGCCCAAACAATGGTGAAGTGTCATGTAGTCGACGTTCACATGACACCACTAGAGGAAAGACAACATACATCTCATCAAAATATCGAATGAATACCAAATTCACATGACTACTTATAGCAAGACTTCTCCCATGTTCTCGGGAACAAACGTAATTGCTCACAAATCATATTCATGTTCATAATCAGAGGGTTATTAATATCCATAAAGAATCTGAACATATGGTCTTCCACCAAATGAACCAACTAGCATCAACTACAAGGAGTAATCAACACTACTAGCAACCCACAGGTACCAATCTGAGGTTTTGGAACAAAGATTGGATACAAGAGATGAACTTGGGTTTGAGATGAGATGGTGCTGGTGAAGATGTTGATGGAGATGGACCCCCTCCTGATGAGAGGATCGATGGTGATGACGATGGTGATGATTTCCCCCTCCAGGAGGGATGTTTCCCCGGCAGAACAGCTTCGCCGGAGCCCTAGATCGGTTCCCACCAAGGTTCCGCCTCGTGGCGGCGGAGTTTCATCCCGAGAGCTTGATTATGATTTTTTTTCTAGGGCAAAAGACTTCATATAGTCAAAGATGGGCACCGTAGGCCTGCTAGGGGGCCCACAAGACAGTGACGCGCGCCTAGGGGGTAGGGCGCGCCCCCCACCCTCGTGGATGGTAGGTGGGCCCCCTCTGGTGCTTCCTTCGCCCAATATTTTTTATATATTCTAAAAATGACTCCCGTGGAGTTTCAGGACTTTTGGAGGTGTGCAGAATAGGTCTCTAATATTTGCTCCTTTTCCAGCCCAGAATTCCAAGTGCCGGCATTCTCCCTCTTCATGTAAACCTTGTAAAATAAGAGAGAATAGGCATAAGTATTGTGACATAATGTCTAAAAACAGCCCATAATGCAATAAATATCGATATAAAAGCATGATGCAAAATGGACGTATCAACTCCCCCAAGCTTAGACCTCGCTTGTCCTCAAGCGGAAGCCTATATCGAAAAATATGTCCACATGTTTAGAGATAGAGGTGTCGATAAAATAAGATACGGGCATGAGGGCATCATGATCATTCTCAGAATAGCAACATATATATATAGGGTGGGTCTATTCTAACAGCACCCTTAAGAGTCTTATTCTGCACACAAAACGTCTTATTCTGCTAACACCCTAAGCCTCCCACGAACCAATCGAAAACAAAAACAGAAAAAGAAACAAACGCCCCCACCCCCACCACTCGACCACCTCTCTGTCCATCTTCCTCTCCCACAGATGCCTCCTCCGATTCCCCACGACCAACCACCTTCCTCTCCTACCCCGGCGCCGCTCGCCTCCAACTACCTTTTGCCCCGCACCGGAGCCAGACAACCACTGCCTCCAACCACGCCCAGCCCCGAGCACCCCCTACCCCGGCCTCCCAAGGCCGCTCCGGTGATGGTCCACCCCACTGCCACCAGCGGAGGCCCTGGATCCGCGCCGCCACGCCTCCATTAGTTTGGATCCCCACGCCTCCATGGCCGCCGGAAGAGGGTCTGCCCACCCCCAACCCCGAGGTGTTGCCCTCGCCCCACCCCGACCTTGGCCCATGATGGTCGTCCTCCACGGCCACTTCCCCGCCCCCACGACAACCGGTCTTCACGGGCGGGGCTCCACGGCGTAGTCCACAACGCCCCCGCCCTCGACCAAGCTTGACGACGCGGCTGCGAACATCTGCTCCATCCTCCGGTGATGGCAACATCGCCGTGCCATGCCCCATCTCACGCCGGATCTGAACGCAGGGTCACCTGTCTCGCATCTCCGGTGCGGATCCGGGCGTGCAGCCCCCACCCATCTTCCTCGAGCTGCTCTTTGCGTATATCTGCCTCCAGCACCTGATGCGGTTCTATTTTCATATATTCGTGCAGCTCGGCGGCGTGGCACTACGCAGCTCTGGCGATTCACTTGTGTGTGTGTGCAGTCCGGCGATGGTCAACTCCGGTGTCGTGAATTGGTCGTTGGTGACCTTGCTACAGTTCGTTGCCGCACATCATGTGGCTTCTACAGTTGTGGGCTGTGCAGCTTGGCCAGCGTTGCAGTGCGGTCAAGCGATGTGTGCGGTTTGGCCTCACGGGATTTTGGCTGTGCAGCTTGGCCAGCGCTACAGTGCGTACGACGATGCAGTTTGTTGAATTGGCGTGTGCAGCTAGGGATTTTGGCGGCGTGACGCTCAGGCGTGTGGTTTCCCAGTGATGTTCGCCCGCGTGTGCAGTGCGGTTTCCCCGGTGCTGTCCGCCCGGATGTGCACTGCGGTTAGGTTCACTTGTGTGTGTAGTGTGTGTGATGTAGTGTGGTAACAAGGCCGTGTGAGGTTACATGGGGTTGTTTTGACCCTATGCAGCCCGATTGCCGCCTCGTCCACACAATTCACAACACGAAAATGTCCTTTTCTGGTGACATCCTCTTTTGGATGGATGCATTTCAGCATGGCCGCTCTGCAGTCCAGCGACCATCACCGTGCAGCTCGGCGACATGAGTGATGTGGTACACTTGCAAAAATTTGTAGTTTTTGCTTGCAGGTAGTGTGCGCTGCTTCGGGTGAGCTCGCCTCCTTGCAGTCCACCGACACATTCGTGCAGTACGGCCCATGCATGTGTGCAGTCTGTGGTGCGTGGGAAGCAGCTCGCAAAAGGTCTCATGAAGTTATTTTGCCCCTGTGCAGCTTGGTTGCTGCCTCCATGCAGTTCGGTTGACTCACTACTGCAGTAGGTCGCCGGTGTGTGCGTGTAGATCAGTTCTGCCAGGCGGCACTGCCCCATGGTAGTTTAGTGTGTTTGTGTATGTGTGTTTCATATTATTTTGGCCATGTGAATGAATTCTTGTATGTAATGTATATGTTGGGTGTATTCAGTTCACTTGAAAACAAATGCAAGATTTTTATAAAAACTATTGCAGTACACTTACAAAAACGCCATAGAAAAAATGTTAATTCACTCTATCGTGTTCATGAACAGAAACCAAAACATCTTGATGAAGTTCGCTTATTATTAGATGTAGTTCCCTCGCTCAGTCCCTGCGGTCCACTTGTTAGGAAAAAAGGTAACAGAAAACATTTTTTATAAAAAGACAAAAGAAATCAAGAAGCTCGTTTGCATGTGTGATGCAGTGCATTCTTCTCTCTGATGCAGTACACACGTGGATTTTGGTGTCGCGAAAAACAGAGTGTCCGCCTTTCGGTAAAATCAAAATTGCTCTTAAATCGTAAAGAATTAGAGAGAGTGTTTTACATGAAAAAGTTGTGCCTCGTCGATATCTTTCCAACGGTGTATAATTTGAATCATTTTGACCAGCGGTTTGTAAAAATTTCGCGAAAAACGACTGCTGCCACTCGTCGTCCCCCACACCATTTTTAAAATTAACTTAAAACTGTAAGGAATCTCAAAACCATTTCTACATATGAAAGATGCGCCTTGTCCACAGCTTTCCAACGACGTATTACATGCCTCGTTTCTACAAACAGTTCAAAAACTAGAGATAAAACAGTATCAAAAATTGCAAAAATTCCACAAAAAAAGTAAATCCGCGATTTAGTAAACTTGAAACTGCTCTTAAACTGTAACGAATTAGAGAAAATAATAGATATGAAAAAGCGCATCAACGATATATTTCCAACGGTGTATCATTTGCTTTATTCGGATGAGCGGTTTAGAAAAAATCATGAAAATACGCTCGCTGCCACTCGTCATCCGCCGCACCGTTTTTTAAACTACTCTTAAACCGCGAGGAATTTCAAAAAGTATTCAACATGGCGAAGTTGCGCATAATACATAGCTTTCCAATGGTATATTATATGCCTCGCTCCAATAAACGTTAAAAAATTAGAGTGAAAACAGTACCGAAAAACACCGCGTGCAGTTTTTTCCGAGACAAAGTTCACTAGACTAGATTGCAGTGCTCTTGCTATAGAAAATGCAGTGCTCTCGCATTGAGCGTGCAGTGCGGAAGTGTTTTCAAAATAACTATTCTGTTAATATTAGCAGAAAATGCAGGGTCACGCTATTCGTCACCCTGGTTGAGGAATAGTTATTCTTCACCCCCCTCTATTTTACCATCAATGCCCCTATATATATAGGGTTGCGCTATTCGTCACCCTGGGTGATGAATAGTTATTCTTCACCCCTCTCTATTTTACCATCAATGCACCGTAATTTTACGTTCTGTAAGTTTTGTCTTATTTTCGACGCAAAAAGGGACCATAAGAAAATATATAATCGTCATAAAAATATTTTATGTTATGTACAATTACAAACATAAAAACATAGTCTAAAATACACATAAACTACAAATTTTCTTGTCTTATGACCTATATTTTTATTTTCTTATGTCAAATTTTACGTAGTGAATCAATAGGATTGTAACTATTTGAATTCGAAACGTAATTTAATTATGAAATGATTGTAAGATTACCTCAGGTGAAGAATAACTTATTCTGCACCCTGGGTGATGAATAGTAACACTATATATATATATATATATATATATATATATTGTCATATGATTTCTTATGCTAAATTAACAATTCATTCATAATTTCAAGTATGAATCAGAAACTTCATTGAAAACTAACAAACTATAATCTCAGTCATTGAAGCAATTGCAATTTATCATAACATCGGAAAGAGTCAATATAAGAGCTTTTCAGCAAGTCCACATACTCAACTATCATTTAGTCTTTCACAATTGCTAACACTCACGCAATACTTATGGTATGAAGTTTTAATTGGACACACAGAAAGATAGGGGCTTATAGTTTTGCCTCCCAACCTTTTACCTGAAGAGTAATGTCAACAATAATAGTTCATGAAAACTCACATCCAATTAGCTATATATATTAGAATCTTTCCAACACACAGTGCTTGCCAAAAGATAAAATGTAAAAAGGAATGGTGAAGATCACCATGACTCTTGTATGAAGTATAAGACAAGAATAAAAGATAGGCCCTTCACAGAGGGAAGCAGAGGTTGTCATGTGTTTTTATGGTTGGATGCACGAAATCTTAATGCAAAAGAATGTCACTTTATATTGCCACTTGTGATATGGACATTTATTATGCAGTTCGTCGCTTTTATTTCTTCCACATCACAAGATCGTATAAAGCTAATTTTCTCCACACTAATAAATCATACATATTTAGAGAGCAATTTTTATTGCTTGCAATAATGACAACTTACTTGAGGGATCTTACTCAATCCATAGGTAGATATGGTGGACTCTCATCGCAAAAATGGGTTTAAGGATATTTGGAAGCACAAGTACTATCTCTACTTGGTGCAAAGAATTTGGCTAGCATGAGGGGGAAAGGCAAGATCAACATGTTGGATGATCCATGACAATATAATTTATTTCGGATGTAAGAAAGCATAACCCATTACATTGTCTTCCTTGTCCAACATCAACTTTTTAGCATGTCATATTTTAATGAGTGCTCACAATCATAAAAGATGTCCAAGATAGTATATTTATATGTGAAAACCTCTCTTTCTTTATTACTTCCTATTAATTGCAACGATGACCGAAGCTATGTTTGTCAACTCCCAACAACTTTTATTCATCATACTCTTTATATGTGAAGTCATTACTCTCCCTAAGATCAATATGATCTCTTTTATTTCTTTTTATTCTTTATTTTATTCCCTCATGATTAAAGCAAGGTAATCAAGCCCTTGACTCAAAACTAATCTTTATTATATATAGCTCACGGACTCGATTACATAGAAGGATCATAGAGCAAAACTCAAAACTAAATCATACTAGAACTTTATTCTACTAGATCAAGATATTACCAAAAGGATCGAACTAGAAAAACGGTAAAGATAAAAGTGTGATGGTGATACGATACCGGGGCACCCCCCCCCCCAAGCTTGGTAGTTGCCAAGGGGAGTGCCCATACCCGATACTCAGTTCTTCTTTGGTGGTAGTGATGATGGAGTTGTTGACGATGTAGGCTTGTCATCCATCTTCCAAGGCATAGGCTCACCATCATAGAAAGATGATCGATTCTCTGGGATCCTCGAATCTGCAGCCAAACTCATCCTCTTGAATCTATATTCATACTCAAAGTTTTGGTTTTGCAGGTCATAGATCTGGGCTTGGAGGTGCTCGATTTTCTCGTGAAGCTTGAAGATGGTCTCCCCAATGTCCTTGACATTCATCTTGTGCTTGTTGGTGAACTCCGCGATCATCATGTGGTTGGCGTCGAGTCCGCATCCCACCATCCCCTGGCACTTCAAAACTTGTTTCTCCATTGCTTCGAGTCTTGTCTCCACGCTTCCGGCCCTCCTTGGTCCCTCAACATCGCGGATGTGCAGCACCCCCTCACGCAACTCAATGGTTTGAGGGTGTTACAGCACCTCCGCGAGGTAGGGGTTGATGACCCTCTTGAAAAACTTGTCCTTGGGGGCGCTTGAAGACGTCATGGTGATCTAGATCTGTCAGAAAAATAGCTCGAAACAAAAACAGGTGATATTTGCATCGTACGGTGGTCAAAACCTTCGGGAGATTATATAATGAATTTTTACCGACCAAAAGAAGTATCGTGCAAGAAAACGGAGTCCGGAGGGCAAACGAGGTGCCCACGAGGCAGGGGGCGCGCCCAGGGGGGTAGGGCGCGCCCTCCACCCTCGTGGATACCTCGTGTCCTTTCTGAACTGCTTCTTATTTTCCCATTTTATTAAATATTCCAAAATGGAGAAAAAATGCTATAAGAACTGTTTTGGAGCCGGTTTACTTACTGTACCACATACCTCTTCCTTTTCGGAAGCTGAAAAGTTCTAGAAGGTGTCCCTTATATACTCCTCCGGGGTTACGGTTTCAATAACATTAGTTTCAACATTTATAGGATTACCTGAGATATAGTGTTTGATTCTTTGACCGTTCACCATCCTCGGATTTGTGCCTTCGAAGTTGTTGATTTTTATGGCACCAGAACGATAGACCTCCTCGATAATGTAAGGACCTTCCCATTTAGAGAGGAGTTTTCCTGCAAAAAATCTTAAACGAGAGTTGTATAACAATACATAATCACCTACATTAAACTCATGTTTTTGTATCCTTTTTGTCATGCCATCTTTTAACATTTTCTTTGAACAGTTTGGCATTCTCATAGGCTTGGGTTCTCCACTCATCAAGTGAGCTAATGTCAAATAGTCTCTTCTCACCGGCAAGTTTGAAGTCATAGTTGAGCTCTTTAATGGCCCAATATGCCTTATGTTCTAGTTCGAGAGGTAAGTGACATGATTTTCCATAAACCATTTTATATGGAGACATGCCCATAGGATTTTTGTATGCAGTTTTATAGGCCCATAATGCATCATCAAGTTTCTTTGACCAATTCTTTCTAGATCTATTAACAGTCTTTTGCAGAATTAATTTAAGCTCTTTGTTACTCAGTTCTACTTGACCACTAGACTGTGGATGATATGGAGATGCAATTCTATGATTAACATCATACTAGCAAGCATTTTACGAAAAGCACCATGAATAAAATGTGAACCACCGTCAGTCATTAAGTATCTAGGGACTCCAAACCTCGGAAAAATAACTTATTTAAGCATCTTAATAGAGGTGTTATGATCATCACTACTAGTTGGAATAGCTTATACCCACTTAGTAACATAATCAACAGCAACTAAAATATGTGTATACCCATTAGAGCAAGGAAACGGTCCCATATAATCAAAGCCCCAAACAAAAAATGGTTCAATAACAAGTGAATAATTCATAGGAAATTCTTGACGTCTACTAATATTACCAATTCTTTGACATTTATCACAAGACAAGACAAACTTACGATCATCCTTGAAGAGAGTAGGCCAATAAAAACCGGATTGCAATACCTTATGTGCAGTTCTATCTCCAGCATGGTGTCCTCCATAAGCCTCAGAGTGACACTTGCGTAGGATCTGTTCATGTTCATGTTCATGCTCAGGTACACAACATCTAATAACCCCATCTACTCCTTCTTTATAAAGGTGTGGGTCATCCCAAAAGTAATGTCTTAAATCATAGAAAAACTTTTTCTTTTGCTGGTATGTGAAACTAGGTGGTACAAATTTAGCAACAATGTAATTAGCATAATTATCATACCATGGAACAGTACGAGAAGCATTTATGACAGCTAATTTTTCATCAGGAAAGCTATCATCAATAGGTAATGGGTCATCAAGAACATTCTCTAACCTAGACAGGTTGTCTGCAACAGGGTTCTCAGCTCCCTTTCTATCAATAATATGCAAATCAAATTCTTGCAGTAGGAGAACCCATCTAATAAGTCTAGGTTTAGCATATTTCTTTTCCATAAGGTATTTAATAGCAACATGTTCAGTGTGAACAGTTACTTTAGAATCAACAATATAAGGTCTGAACTTATCACAAGCAAATACAACTGCCAAAAATTCTTTTTCAGTAGTAGCATAATTTCTTTGGGCACTGTGTAGAGTTTTACTGGATAACATTTAATTTCTTATCAATTCTTTGTCCTAGAACAGCCCCTACAGCATAATCACTAGCATAACACATAATTTCAAAGCGTAAATTCCAATCGGGAGGCTGAACAATAGGTGCAGAAATCAAAGCTTTCTTAAGTATTTCAAATGCTTCTACACAATCATCATCAAAGACAAAAGGAACATCTTTTCGTAAAAGATTAGTCAGAGGCCTAGAAATTTTCGAGAAGTCTTTAAAGAACCTCCTATAAAAACCGGCATGGCTAAGGAAACTTCTTATACCTTTAATGTCCTTAGGACACTGCATCTTTTCAATAGCATCAACTTTAGCTTTATCAACTTCAGTACCTCTTTCAGAAATTTTATGCCCCAGGACAATGCCTTCATTAACCATAAAGTGGCACTTCTCCCAATTCAAGACAAGATTAGTTTCTTCACATCTCTGCAAAATTCGATCAAGGTTTCTTAAGAAATCATCAAAAGAAGTTCCATATACAGAAAAATCATCCATGAATACCTCAACAATCTTTTCACAAAAGTAAGAGAATATAGCAGTCATGCATCTTTGAAAGGTAGCAGGTGCATTTCATAAACCAAAAGGCATACGTCTATAAGCAAAGGTACCAAAAGGGCAAGTAAAGGTGGTCTTTTCTTGATCCTCTTTTGACACAGGTATTTGAGAGAAACCAGAATAACCATCTAGAAAGCAAAATTGTGTATGTTTAGATAATCTTTCTAGCATTTGATCAATAAAAGGTAAAGGGTAATGATCCTTTTTAGTAGCTTTATTTAGTTTGCGGAAATCAATTACCATTCTATAACCTGTAACAATTCTTTGCGGGATCAATTCATATTTATCATTAGGAACAATTGTAATACCTCCCTTCTTAGGGACACAATGGACATGACTTACACACTAACTATCAGCAATGGGATAAATTATACCTGCCTCCAGAAGCTTTAGTATTTCTTTTCTTACCACTTCTTTCATCTTGGGATTTAGCCGTCGTTGGTGATCAACAACCGGTTTAGCGTCTTTTCCTAGTTTTATTTTGTAATGGCATAGAGTGGGACTAATGCCCTTAAGATCATCCAGAGTATATCCAATAGCAGCATGGTGCTTCTTCAAAGTTTTCAATAATTTCTCTTCTTCCTGCTCTGAAAGGTTAGCACTAATAATAACAGGATATATCTTCTTTTCATCAAGATAAGCATATTTAAGAGTATCAGGCAACAGTTTAAGCTCAAACTCGTGATCACCCTTGGGTGGAGGAGGATCCCCTACTTCATCTATTTCCCTTCTTTCATTCATAAACATATCATTTTCATGGTCTAGCAAATATTGTTCTAAAGGATCATTAGGAGGCACGGTAATAGAAGCAAGACCAATAATTTCATATTTACTAGGCAATTCTTTATCATGGGGTTGTCTATAAAATTTAGCAAAATTAAAATCATGAGACATATCCCCTAAACCAACAGAAACAATATCCTTTTTGCAGTCTATCTTAGCATTAACAGTATTCAAGAAGGGTCTACCAAATATAATGGGACAAAAGTCATCTTGTGGGGAACCAAGAACAAGAAAATCAGCAGGATATTTAACTTTCCCACACAAGACTTCAACATCTCTAACAATCCCAATCAGTGAAATAGTATCTCTATTGGCAAGCTTAATTGTAACATCAATACCTTCTATCTCAGCAGGTGTAATATCATGCATAATTTATTCATATAAAGAATGAGGTATTGCACTCGCACTAACACCCATATCACATAAGCCATGATAGCAATGATCTCCTATTTTAACAGAAATAACAGGCATGCCTACAACAGGTCTATGTTTATTCTTAGTATCGGGTCTAGCAATTCTAGCAGCTTCATCAAAAAAGTAAATAACATGCCCATCAATATTATCGGCCAAGAGATCTTTAACCATAGCAATACTAGGTTCAACTTTAATTTGCTCAGAGGGTTTGGGTGTTCTAATGTTACTTTTGTTGACCACAGTTGAAGCTTTAGCATAATCCTTCATTCTAACAGGGAAAGGTGGTTTCTCAATATAAGCGGTAGGAACAATAGGATCAACATTATAAGTGATAGTCTTTTCTTCAACTTTAATAGGTTCAACTACTTTTACTTCAATGGGAGGATGATATTTAAGCCACTTCTCCTTAGGGAGGTCAACATGAGTAGCAAAGGATTCACAAAAATAAGCTACTATCTCAGAGTCAAGTCCATATTTAGCGCTAAATTCATGAAAAGCATCGGTATCCATAAAAGATTTAACACAATCAAACTTAGGTATTATACATGACTCATTACCTCTGTTGAGTTACAAATCTTCAGAGTTGCGCTTAATTCTTTCCAATAAATCCCATTTGAATTCAACAATCTTCATCATAAAAGAACGAGTACAAGAAGTACCGAGCATGGAGATTATTGAGAGAAAGCCGAGCATAAAATTTTTGAATAATAATTTCTCTTAAGAGATCATGATTGGGGCATGAATATAACATTGACTTAAGCCTCCCCCAAGCTTGATCGATGCTTTCTCGTTCGCGAGGCCAAAAATTATATATGTAATTACGATCACGATGAACCAGATGCATAGGATAAAACTTCTGATGAAATTCCAATTTCAAGCGGTTGTAGTTCCATGATCCAATATCATCACATAGCCTAAACCATGTCAATGCCTTTCCCTTCAAAGATAAAGGTAAGACCTTCTTATTGATAACATCCTCGGGCATACCTGCAAGCTTAAATAATCCACAAACTTCATCCACATAGATTAGGTGCAAATCAGGATGCAATGTTCCATCTCCTATAAAAGGATTAGCTAGCAGTTTATCTATCATACCCGAAGGAATTTCAAAATAGACATTTTCAGTACATTCAGTAGGTTGAGGAGCAACTCTTTCCTCTACTGGTCGGGGCGAAGATTGTTGGGGAACGTAGTAATTTCAAAATTTTCCTACGCACACACAAGATCATGGTGATGCATAGCAACAAGAGGGGAGAGTGTGATCTACGTACCCTCGTAGACCGACAGCGGAAGCATTATGACAACGCGGTTGATGTAGTTGTACGTCTTCACGGCCCGACCGATCAAGCACCGAAACTACGGCACCTCCAAGTTCTAGCACACGTTCAGCTCGATGACGATCCCCGGACTCCGATCCAGCAAAGTGTCGGGGAAGAGTTCCGTCAGCACAACGGCGTGGTGAAGATCTTGATGTTCAACTGTCGCAAGGCTTCGCCTAAGCACCACTACAATATTATCGAGGACTATGGTGGAAGGGGGCACCGCACATGGCTAAGAGAACGATCTTAGAGATCACCTTCTGTGTCTAGGGGTGCCCCCTGCCCCCGTATATAAAGGAGCCAAGGGAGGGTGCGCCCGGCCCTAGGAGGAGGCGCGCAGGAGGAGTCCTATTCCTACCGGGAGTAGGACTCCCCCCCTTTCCCTAGTTGGATTAGGACTTGGGGAAGAAGGAAGAGAGGGAAGAAAGGAAAGGGGGGCGCTGCCCCCCTCCTTGTCCAATTCGGACTTGGGGGGGAGGGGCGCGCGGCAGCCCCTAGGCCTCCTCTCCTCTTCCTCCACTAGGCCCATTAAGGCCCATTAGGTTACCGGGGGTTCCGGTAACCTCCCGGTACTCCGGTAAAATGCCGATTTCACCTGGAACACTTCCGAGGTCCAAACATAGGCTTCCAATATATCAATCTTTATGTCTCGACCATTTCGAGACTCCTCGTCATGTCCGTGATCACATCCGGGACTCTGAACTAACTTCGGTACATCAAAACTCATAAACTCATAATATAACTATCATCGAAACCTTAAGCGTGCGGACCCTACGGGTTCGAGAACAATGTAGACATGACCGAGACACGTCTCCGGTCAATAACCAATAGCGGAACCTGGATGCTCATATTGGCTCCCACATATTCTACGAAGATCTTTATCGGTCTGACCGCATAACAACATACGTTGTTCCCTTTGTCATCGGTATGTTACTTGCCCGAGATTCGATCATCGGTATCTTAATACCTAGTTCAATCTCGTTACCGGCAAGTCTCTTTACTCGTTTCGTAATACATCATCTCGCAACTAACTCATCAATGCTTGCAAGGCTTATGTGATGTGCATTACCGAGAGGGCCCAGAGATACCTCTCTGACAATCGGAGTGACAAATCCTAATCTCGAAATACGCCAACCCAACATTTACCTTTGGAGACACCTGTAGAGCTCCTTTATAATCACCCAGTTACGTTGTGACGTTTGGTAGCACACAAAGTGTTCCTCCAGTAAACGGGAGTTGCATAACCTCATAGTCATAGGAACATGTATAAGTCATGAAGAAAGCAATAGCAACATACTAAACGATCAGGTGCTAAGCTAATGGAATGGGTCATGTCAATCACATCATTCTCCTAATAATGTGATCCCGTTAATCAAATGACAACACATGTCTATGGTTAGGAAACTTAACCATCTTTGATTAACGAGCTAGTCAAGTAGAGGCATACTAGTGACGTTTAGTTTGTCTATGTATTCACACAAGTATTATGTTTCCGGATAATACAATTCTAGCATGAATAATAAACATTTATCATGATATAAGGAAATAAAATAATAACTTTATTATTGCCTCTAGGGCATATTTCCTTCAGTCTCCCACTTGCACTAGAGTCAATAGTCTAGATTACACAGTAATGAGTCTAACACCCATGGAGCTTTGGTGTTGATCATGTTTTGCTCGTGGAAGAGGCTTAGTCAATGGGTCTGCTACATTCAGATCCGTATGTATCTTGCAAATCTCTATGTCTCCCACCTGGACTAGATCCCGGATGGAATTGAAGCTTCTCTTGATATGCTTGGTTCTCTTGTGAAATCTAGATTCCTTTGCCAAGGCAATTGCACCAGTATTGTCACAAAAGATTTTCATTGGACCCGATGCACTAGGTATGACACCTAGATCGGATATGAACTCCTTCATCCAGACTCCTTCGTTTGCTGCTTCCGAAGCAGCTATGTACTCCGCTTCACATGTAGATCCCGCCACAACGCTTTGTTTAGAACTGCACCAACTCATAGCTCCACCGTTTAATGTAAACACATATCCGGTTTGCGATTTAGAATCATATGTATCAGTGTCAAAGCTTGCATCAACGTAACCATTTATGATGAGCTCTTTGTCACCTCCATATATGAGAAACATATCCTTAGTCCTTTTTAGGTATTTCAGGATGTTCTTGACTGCTGTCCAGTGATCCACTCCTGGATTACTTTGGTACCTCCCTGCTAGACTTACAGCAAGACACACATCAGGTCTGGTACACAGCATTGCATACATGATAGAGCCTATGGCTGAAGCATAGGGAACATCTTTCATTTTCTCTCTATCTTCTGCATTGGTCGGGCATTGAGTCTTACTCAATTTCACACCTTGTAACACAGGCAAGAATCCTTTCTTTGCTTGATCCATTTTGAACTTCTTCAAAACTTTGTCAAGGTATGTGCTTTGTGAAAGTCCAATTAAGCGTCTTGATCTATCTCTATGGATCTTAATGCCCAATATGTAAGCAGCTTCACCGAGGTCTTTCATTGAAAAACTCTTATTCAAGTATCCCTTTATGCTATCCAGAAATTCTATATCATTTCCGATTAGTAATATGTCATCTACATATAATATCAGAAATGCTACAGAGCTCCCACTCACTTTCTTGTAAATACAGGCTTCTCCAAAAGTCTGTACAAAACCAAATGCTTTGATCACACTATCAAAGCGTTTATTCCAACTCCGAGAGGCTTGCACCAGTCCATAAATGGATCGCTGGAGCTTGCACACTTTGTTAGCTCCCTTTGGATCGACAAAACCTTCCGGCTGCATCATATACAACTCTTCTTCCAGAAATCCATTCAGGAATGCAATTTTGTAGCGACCCGACCCAGAATCGGTCAAGTCTCTGTGTAGTTGTACCATCCCAAGATCATGCTGGCACACACAGTACATTGATGAAAAGATTCAAAGTTCAATCACACCTGAATTTATTACACGATTCTCATATCGAGTCTTTACTACAATAGAATAAATTCGGCCGAAGGCCAACTCATGAGAAATAAACTAAATAAAGCTGCGGAAGCGTAGACGAATAGCGAGTCCATCCGACTCCATAGGGCAATCACCAAGCCTAGATCGGAGCCTCACTCCTGGTCGGAAAACTCCTCTGCAACATAAGACGTTGCAGCCGTGTAGGTCAGCATTTTGAATATGCCGGCAAGTCATAGAGAGAACAACAATAAAATATCTAACACTATATGCAATTTGGCTGTGGGGCTTTAATTTTTATGTTTTTGCGAAAAAGCCAATTTTTCCCTATAACAAAGGACTTGCTTGCAATTACTACAAAATGTTGGTTGTTATTGAGATGGTTCCGCCAACCAATGTCTCATTCCCAATTATTAAATAACCCCTCATTTAATTTAGTTCGGTGTGGAGATTTCCGAAATACTCCAATTTCCAGAGGCTCATTTGTCCACAACCGGGGACATGGCTAATCGATTAGGTTCTTACTTTGCAGAGTCTTGTGCACTTTACCCGCAAGAATCGTTCCCTCCTTTATGTCCTTGCACTGCCTGGTGTTTGAAGACGGGATGAACGAAATAGGGTCTTCCATAGAGTTTCTCTGAGCACTGCCGGTACCCATCCATGTCCTACCATTCTTCTACATCTGCTGGCACCGTCTGTCCAGAGTCACGCCTAGGGTCAACCCAGCCAGAGCCCATAATGGCTTGCGGCTGCACAGGTAAGCTTCCGGTCAAAGGGTATCCATCCGTCTCTTCGTGGCTGGGTGAAGCTTTCCGCAAGATGTCATGGCGCTCCTCCATGCATCTCGGCCATCCGCTGGTTCCTCCAGGGTGCCCGTCAACCGTCCTCCACCCAGTAGTGAATTTGAAGTCCATCTTGAGCTTCAAGTCATGGGGTTGTCATCATCTTGACTCTCACATCTCCCTTATGAAACACTCAACCAACCCCGTCTACGAGCATAGCAAAATAAACTACATCGTCCCGGGCAATGGTAACAAGGGGAAGTGGGTTCATCCTACCTCATGATACTACTCAAGAACATAACTTAAAATTCTCCTACTGCATGCATGGTGGGGAGGAATAATTCTAATGCAACAAAATCATAGGTATTGTAAAACATGATCAAATAACTTGCCTGGCTGACGGTCTTCAAACGCTAGTGACTCGAGATAGCAAGCTTCGCACTCCGGAAATTCTATCGAGTCAAACAATAGCACAAATAAGTATTTCACTATTGACATATCAGCAAACTAAAGGAAAACACACAAGCACTCAAACCAAAATAAAAGAAAACTCGAGGAAAACAAAATCAAGGTTTCCATCACATCAAGCAACAACAAGGAAATAGTTTTAACCTACTAACACTTTTCTTTACAGATCCAAAACAATGGTTTTACTAACTAACATAAAGGAAAACAGCATACAAACTAGGTGCGAAAAGATTCAAACCAGTATCTATTATAGAACTCCTGTTATACCTAAAACAAAACTATTAAGAAAATAAAATAAAACTTGTTATTTTGCTGTAAATAAATGTTCACTCTCTGTAACTACAGAAACTAATCTAAAATAAATTATAACATAGGAAAAATAAAATTTTAAAAAAACTAGAACAGCAAAAAATAGCAGCAAGCTAAAAAACTAGAAAAGCTTATCTTCGCATAAAAACTATTTTTAACAAAGACTATAAATGCCCAAATAAATTCCTACTACTAGACAAAGTCAAAACAAAGCAGTGACAAAAGAAACACTAAAAAAACTAATCCTAACTCAATTTATAGTAGAAAAACTAATCTGACTAAAACTAATATAAAACAATTTTTAAAAACCTAAACATGGCCGAATCTAATTTCTACAGCAACTATAGGAAATTTGCAAACTAGAGCAAAAAGAATCAACTAAAAATATTAAATAACTTAAAAAATATAGATTTTTCAAGACTGGAACTATTCTGTTTTAAAAACAGAAACTAAAATAAAACTAAACAAAGCTAACGCGCTAATGGGCCGAGAGGTGAGCGATCGGAAACTAAATAGCGCTCGGGCGATAAATAGACTAAACCGTGCACGCGCTTAATAATAGAAAACCGACCGGTTCGATCTAACTAAACCAGGTAAATAAACCGGAAACAACCCGTGAACCGAAACCGGTCTAATAAAAATAACCTAACCCTTCGCTACTCTAATCTAAGCCGTGCCTTGCAGATCGTAAGGTGGAGGGGGTCCGGTGGCTTACAGCGGGGACGATGAACGACGGCGGCTCGGGCGACGGTGGCGGGGGTGCTCCGGTGGTCCGGGGCGGCGGCGGAGTTGTCGGGCGGGTGTGGCAGCTCGAGTGGAGGTCGGGGATGGAGTCGGGGGAGCTCGGGGATGACGGAGGTGGTCGGGGCGACGTCGACTGCTCCCTGGTGAGCTGCAGCTCCGGCGAGCGGCGGTCGAGCTCGGGGGCGACCGCTTCGGCGGTTCGTGGGTGTTGAAAAGGTGTCAAAGAGGTGCGGGAGGTAGTGGAGGTTCGGGTGAAGGTGCTGGGAGGGGCAGAGAGGGCTCACCGGCGTCGGGTGTGGCGGCGAACCGAGGCGGCGGCAGCGAGATGCGTTTGGAGACGGCGGTGGCTGTGGTGGGTTTTGGAGTAGGGTTTTTAGGGGGATCGATAGAGGAGGCCGAGGGGTATTTATAGGGCACCTTCGTGGAGCAGGGGCAACTCGGGATCACGATCCCGAGAGGATCGCGGTGTCAGGCGCGCTCTGCGCATTCTCCGGCGCGGCGTGTCATGGGCGAGGGGTTAGGGATAGGGCGGGCCCCGCGGGTCAGTGGGACAGAGAGAGAAGGGGGCGAGCGGGCGACCAAGGGGAGAGGGGTTCGGGCGTGCACCGCGCTGGGGCAGGCCGGCTCGGTTGCTGGTGGGCTGCGGCTCAGCGCTGCTGGGCCAGTCGGCCTGGGCGTCGGCTGGGCCGATTGGCCTGGCTCGCGCCTGGGCCTTTTCCCCCTTTTTTCGAATTAAGGCAGAGAGAGGAAAAAATAAAATAAGAGAAATCTATAATATTTTTATATAGGACATATATATATATATATATATCAAAATTCTCAGGGGAGTTAATCCTATAGCGTGGACATTTTTATAGAGGCAAAACAAAAACTAAAAAAACATTTTTTGCAAACTCCAAATAAAATTCAAATTTGAATTCAAACCTTTTGGCAATATTTTCTTCTGACATTTTTGGAGTGTCATGTTAGCTCCTCTCATACTTTTTCTCAAGTATTTGTAAGGGATATTGAGGTAGATTTTCAAATGCGAAGTTGAATCCAAATTAAACCAAAACTCAAAAGCCTCTAAAAATTTCCAAATGCCACTCAATTCAAACAAAATGCATAGATGCTTAGCTAATAATTGTAAAACATTCCAAATTGTAAATTTGGGATGTTACAAACCTACCCACCTTAAGATGAATCTCGCCCTCGAGATTCGGGTTGGCTAGCAAATAGGTGCAGGTGGTCTCGGCGGAGATCTTCTTCTCGCTCCCAGGTGGCTTCCTCCTCAGAATGATGACTCCACAGAACCTTGCAAAACTTGATGATCTTGCTGCGGGTAACTCTGTTTGCAGTCTCGAGAATCCTGACGGATTTCTCCTCTTAAGTCAGATCAATGTCGAGCTGTATGGCCTCTAGGGGCACTGTGTCTCTCAAAGGAATATCGGCCATCTCAGCATGGCATTTCTTCAACTGGGAAACATGGAAGACATCATGAACTCCTGACAATCCTTCCGGCAATTCCAGCTTGTATGCAACTTCTCCTCTGCGTTCGAGGATTTTGTAGGGGCCTATGAAACGGGGTGCTAACTTTCCTTTAACACCAAATCTCTTGATTCCACGAAGTGGGGACACACGGAGATAGGCTCGGTCTCCAACTTCATACATTACCTCCTTGCGTTTACTGTCGGCATAACTCTTCTATCTCGACTGGGCTATCTTGAGTCTATCTCGAATCTGTTTGACCTTCTCTTCGGAGTCTCTGATAAGATCGGGACCAAAAAGCTTTCGATCTCCAACACCATCCCACAGCAATGGTGTTCTGCACCTCCTTCCGTATAGAGCTTCGAAAGGGGCCATCTTCAGACTGGTCTGATAGTTGTTGTTGTACGAGAACTCTGCGTATGGCAGATTGTCATCCCAGCTAGACCCATAGTCTAGCGCACAGGCTCTCAACATGTCCTCCAGAATCTGGTTGACTCTCTCGGTCTGTCCATCTGTCTGCGGATGAAAAACTGTACTGAACTCCAGCCTCGTACCCAAAGTTTCATGCAACTAATTCCAAAACTTTGAGGTACATTGCGTTCCTCTATCTGACATGATATTCCTCGGAACTCCATGCAGACATACGATCCTGGTCATGTATATCTTGGCTAACTTAGCGCTGGTATATGTAGTCTTCACGGGAATGAAATGAGCTATCTTGGTCAAGCGATCAACCACTACCCAGATAGAATCATAACCTGAACGGGTTGTGGGTAATCCTGTGATAAAATCCATTCCAAGTTTTTCCCATTTCCACTCGAGAATCGGCAGTGGTTGAAGTAACCCTGCCGGCTTCTGATGCTCAGCCTTTACTCGCTGACAAACATCGCATACTGCTACGTACTCGGCAATATCCTTCTTCATACCTATCCACCAGAAACTTTCCTTCAAATCTAGATACATCTTGGTGTTGCCTGGGTGAATCGAGTATAGTGAATCATGGGCCTCCTGAAGAATTAACTTCCTGACCTCTGGGTCATTGGGCACATATATGCGATCCTCAAACCATAAAGTTCCGTGTTCATCCTCACGGAAACCTTTAGCCTTTCTGTTACTCATCTTTTCTTTTATCTCTGCAATTTCCTTGTCCGTCTTCTGGGCATCACGGATCCTTTTGGTCAGAGTGGACTGAATATCCAAGGTGGCGACAAATCCTCTTGGTACTATTTCCAATCGGAGATCTCTGAGACTGTCGACTAAATTCTGAGGTAATCCTCCAGCTATGAGGGTGTTCACATGGCTTTTATGGCTCAAGGCATCTGCTACAACATTTGCTTTCCCTGGGTGGTAATGCAATCTCATATCATAGTCCTTGATCAATTCAAGCCATCTCCTTTGTCTGAGGTTCAACTCCTTCTGCGTGAAGATGTACTTCAAGCTCTTATGATCCGTGTAAACATCACAACTATTTCCGACAAGGAAATGTCTCCATGTCTTGAGTGTGTGCACTATAGCTGCTAACTCCAAATCATGCGTGGCATAATTCATCTCATGAGGTCGTAGCTGTCTGGAGGTATAAGCTACAACTTTTCCTTCCTGCATGAGCACTCCTCCGAGTCCTTGACGAGAAGCGTCACAATACACCTGGTAGTCCTTGTGTATGTCCGGCAAAATGAGTACTGGGGCTGTAACCAGACGTTTCTTCAACTCTTGAAAACTGGCTTCACAATCCTCGGTCCAAATGTACTTTGTTTCCTTCTTCAACAGCTCGGTCATGGGTTTAGCAATCTTGGAGAAATTCTCAATAAATCTCTGATAGTATCCTGCGAGTCCGAGAAAACTGCGGATCTCCTTGACTGAGGTGGGGGATTGCCAGTTGGTGACCGATCCAACCTTGGTGGGGTCGACTGCTATTCCTTCTCCTAAAATAACATGTCCGAGGAATCCGACCTCCTTCAACCAAAATTCTCATTTGCTGAACTTGGCATATAACTGATGTTCTCGGAGTTTCTCTAGGACTAGACGCAGATTTTCCTTGTGCTCTTCCTCGCTCTTGGAGAAAACCAAGATGTCATCGATGAACACCACGACAAACTTGTCCAGATATTCCATAAATACCTTGTTCATCATGCTCATGAAATATGCAGGGGCATTAGTCAATCCGAATGACATGACGGTATACTCATATAAACCATACCTGGTGGTGAAGGCGGTTTTGGGTATATCCTGTTCACGAATCTTCAGCTGATGATACCATGATCGAAGATCAATCTTGGAAAATACTTTGGCTCCGACTAGCTGATCAAATAAATCATTAATCATCGGTAGAGGGTACTTATTCTTGATGGTCACGTCGTTCAATGAATGATAATCTACAACCATTCTCAGGGTTCCATCCTTCTTCTCTACCAAAAGAACTGGGGCTCCCCAAGGTGACGAACTTGGGCGAATATATCCTTTCTCCAATAATTCCTTGATCTGCTACTTGATCTCTTCCAAATCATTCGGGGGCATCCGATAAGGTCTCTTGGATATTGGGGCTATGTCAGGTAATAATTCGATCATAAATTCTATTTCTCTATCCGGTGGCATTCCTGGTAATTCTTCCGGAAATACATCCGGAAAATCTTGTACTATAGGCACTTCCTCCTGAACCACTCCCGTGAGGGAATTCACCCGCTTCTTTATCGGTGTGCGCCTAGATACATACTTGATCCTCTTCTGCTCCGGGGTGGTGAGCAAAATCGTCTTGTGGGCACAATCGATGTTCCCTTCAAACTTCGTCAACCAGTCCATGCCTAGGATCACGTCTAATCCCTGGGATTCTAAGACTATGAGGTCTACGGGGAAATCATGATTTCCGATGCTGAGGGTTGAATGACAGCCTAAGCCTGCCATCATCTCTCCTCCTGGAGAAGTGACTTGGATCGGGGTTCTAAGGGTCCTAGTGGGCAACCCATATTTTTCCACAACTACCCTTAATATGAATGAATGTGTTGCACCGGAATCAAAGAGTACCAATACTGGACGTGAATTTAATAAAAACTTACCAACCACAGTTTCTGGCTGGTCATAGACGTCCTCCACATCAATGTGATTCACCTGAGCACGAGGAAAAGGGTTGGGCTTCTTTGCTGAGCTTCCATTGCCGTTGCCGTTCCCATTCCTCTGCTTGGCCTCTGGACAATCGGTGGCGTAGTGTCCTGTCTTCTGGCACTTGAAACAGGTGATATGACTCAGATCCTTCTGAGTAGGAGCAGGACGGTGCTGGTTGCCGTTGCCTCCATTGCCTGACTTGGGGTTGTTGTCGTGGTTGCGATTGTTCCCATTCTCTCCATGGTTATGTCCTCCATGATTGTGTCCTCCATGGGTGTGATGGTTCCTCCCGAGTATGGGGCATAGCGGGGCTTCTGCTGAGCTCCGGAGTTGTACTTTCCCTGGCTATATTTCCGCTTGCGGCTTTCAATCTATTGTTGCTTGCCTTCAAGTATAGTGGCCTTGTCTACCAGCTCCTGGTAGTTGTTGAAGGTAGCCACCATTAGCTGCATTCCCAGCTCATCATTGAGTCCCTCAAGAAACTTCTCCTATTTTGCGGCATCTGTGGCCACGTCATCTGGGGCATATCGAGATAACTTGTTGAACTCATCCACATATTGCCCCACAGTACGATTCCCCTGGCGTAAGTTGCGGAACTCACGCTTCTTCAGACTCATGGCTCCAGCTGAGACATGCGCGGTGCGGAAAGCCTGCTGGAACTGATCCCATGTCATGGTGGCGACCGGATAAGTGGCGGTGTAGTTTTCCCACCAAGAGGCTGCAGGTCCATTCAGTTGATGTGCGGCAAAACGCACCTTCTCGTCATCTGTGCATCCAATAGTTGTTAGATCCCTTTCGATCTTGCGGAGCCAATCATCAGCTACAATCGGCTCGGTGCTACTAGAGAACACCGGCGGATTCAGCCTTAGGAACCGGGTCAAGTTATCGACAGGGGGTGGTGGCGATGGATTGTTGTTGTTGTTGCCTTGGTTTTGGATGAGCATTTGCATTAAGGCATTCTGCTGTTGAATCAGCTGGGTGAGCTCTGGCGGGAAAGTGAAACCGGGGTCACGTCTCGGAGGCATCTGGTGTTATGGAGTGGATGAGAAATTAGAATAGAACAAGGGTCTAATGAGAAAATAGCACTACCCAAATGAATGCACAAACACAATCACACCAATCATTTATTCATTCAACTCAAGCAAGGTTCAAACTCGGATTACAAGATCTCACGACTAATTGAAAATAACGGCCTAACTGATTGACGAAAAATAAAAATAAAATTAACATGGCGGTTGACTAAATGTCTTCATCAATTATCCCTGCGTCCTCTAGTGCGTCGTCCTCTGGTGCAGCGTCTCCTCTTGCGGCTTCCTTCGGTGGAGCTCTCTTCATAATCCTGGTCATTGCTCACGAGAGGTCCATCATCTCCACTCAGAAAAAGGTCTTCTCCCAGATCCGTCTTCTCCTCCAGTGTGGCAATATATTTCTTCCGGTCCTCGAGTCTTTCCATAAAATCCTTGACTTCATCCTCATGCTCATAGTGGGCTTCACGTGCTGCATCCTCTAGTTCAATTTCACGAATATGCAACTTTTGGACCGTCTTCAAGCTCCTGCGCATCTGAATCTCTAGAGCCCTGATGTGAGCCTCCAAGTCTTGGACATATGAGCGGACGGAGTCATCATCTATGGTGCGGATAATCTCTCCATTTGCAGTCCTGCGAGAAATCATGGTGTGGTCTGATCCAACAAGCTCGGTCATGTATTCCTTCTGGATGTGTCCAAGTGCACTATGAACTGCTATGTTTCTCCCGAGTATCCAAGTGGGAGCAGTGAACTTGAAGTCAACGGGCGTTGAGAGGCTTCCAAAAGTTCTCCCTGGTATGTGCACCTTAATCCTATAACGACGGTCTTTTGGAAATGCCATGATAGGGATCCCGGTGATAGACGACAGAGCAATCTTCAATTCCTTGGTGATCTGGACCAGCCTCCTGCCCGAAAAGCATTGTCTCATCTGGCTGGCAAAACTCCGGGAGCAGAACTGGGATGAACTTGACGGCCATCTAGAATGTTGAAATCAGAGAGAAGTCAGAAATGAACAGGGGACAATTACAGAATGATAAGGACATAAAATAAAATAGTCTCTTCCTATGGCTTTCCGATCCTAGGGGTTACGTCCTACGGTCAGCGTGTGCTCTGAATACCATCTCTGTAGTGACCCGACCCAAAATCGGTCAAGTCTCTGTGTAGCTGTACCATCCCAAGATCATGCTGCCACACACAATACATTAATGAAAAGATTCAAAGTTCAATCACACCTGAATTTATTACACGATTCTCATATCGAGTCTTTATTACAATAGAATAAATTCGGCCGAAGGCCAACTCATGAGAAATAAACTAAATAAAGCTGCGGAAGCGTAGACGAATAGCGAGTCCATCCGACTCCATAGGGCAATCGCCAAGCGTAGATCGGAGCCTCACTCCTGGTCGGAAAACTCCTCTGCAACATAAGACGTTGCAGCCGTGTAGGTCAGCATTTTGAATATGCCGGCAAGTCATAGAGAGAACAACAATAAAATATCTAACACTATATGCAATTTGGCTGTGGGGCTTTAAGTTTTATGTTTTTGCGAAAAAGCCAATTTTTTCCTATAACAAAGGACTTGCTTGCAATTACTACAAAATGTTGGTTGTTATTGAGATGGTTCCGCCAACCAATGTCTCATTCCCAATTATTAAATAACCCCTCATTTAATTTAGTTCGGTGTTGAGATTTCCGAAATACTCCAATTTCTAGAGCTCATTTGTCTGTAACCGGGGACACGGCTAATCGATTAGGTTCTTACTCTGCAGAGACTTGTGCACTTTACCCGCAAGAATCGTTCCCTCCTTTATGTCCTTGCACTGCCTGGTGTTTGAAGACGGGATGAACGAAACAGGGTCTTCCGTAGAGTTTCTCTGAGCACTGCGGGTACCCATCCATGTCCTACCGTTCTTCTACATCTGCTGGCACCGTCTGTCCAGAGTCACGCCTAGGGTCAACCCAGCCAGAGCCCATAATGGCTTGCGGCTGCATAGGTAAGCTTCCGGTCAAAGGGTATCCATCCGTCTCTTCGTGGCTGGGTGAAGCTTTCCTCAAGATGTCATGGCGCTCCTCCATGCATCTCGGCCATCCGCTGGTTCCTCCAGGGTGCCCGTCAACTGTCCTCCACCAAGTAGTGAATTTGAAGTCCATCTTGAGCTTCAATTCATGGGGTTGTCATCATCTTGACTCTCACATCTCCCTTATGAAACACTCAACCAACCCCGTCTACGAGCATAGCAAAATAAACTACATCGTCTCGGGCAATGGTAACAAGGGGAAGTGGGTTCATCCTACCTCATGATACTACTCAAGAACATAACTTAAAATTCTCCTACTGCATGCATGGTGGGGAGGAGTAATTCTAATGCAACAAAATCATAGGTATTGTAAAACATGATCAAATAACTTGCCTGGCTAACGGTCTTCAAACGCTAGTGACTCGAGATAGCAAGCTTCGCACTCCGGAAATTCTATCGAGTCAAACAATAGCACAAATAAGTATTTCACTATTGACATATTAGCAAACTAAAGGAAAACACACAAGCACTCAAACCAAAATAAAAGAAAACTCGAGGAAAACAAAATCAAGGTTTCCATCACATCAAGCAACAACAAGGAAATAGTTTTAACCAAGGTTCCTAGGTGATGAAAAGGTGTCAAAGAGGTGCGGGAGGTAGTGGAGGTTCGGGTGAAGGTGCTGGGAGGGGCAGAGAGTGCTCACCGACGTCGGGTGTGGCGGCGAACCGAGGCGGCAGCGGCGAGATGCGTTTGGCAACGTCGGTGGCTGTGGTGGGTTTTGGAGTAGGATTTTTAGGGGGATCGATAGAGGAGGCCGAGGGGTATTTATAGGGCACCTTCATGGAGCAGGGGGCGACTCGGGATCACGATAATGAGAGGATCACGGTGTCGGGCGCGCTCTGCACGTGCCCCGGCGCGGCGTGTCATGGGCGAGGGGTTAGGGATAGGGCGGGCCCCGCGGGTCAGTGGGACAGAGAGAGAAGGGGGTGAGCGGGCGATCGAGGGGAGAGGGGTTCGGGCGTGTGCCGCGCTGGGGCAGGCCGGATCGGTTGCTGGTGGGTTGCGGCTCAGCGCTGCTGGGACGGTTGGCCTGGGCGTCGGCTGGGCCGATTGGCCTGGCTCGCGCCTGGGCCTTTTCCCCCTTTTTTTTGAATTAAGGCAGAGAGAGAAAAAAAATAAGAGAAATCTATAATATTTTTATATAGGACATATATATATATATATCAAAATTCTCAGGGGAATTAATCCTATAGCGTGGACATTTTTATAGAGGCAAAACAGAAACTAAAAAAACATTTTCTGTAAACTCCAAATAAAATTCAAATTTGAATTCAAACCTTTTGGCAATATTTTCTTCTGACATTTTTGGAGTGTCATGTTAGCTCCTCTCATACTTTTTCTCAAGTATTTGTAAGGGATATTGAGGTAGATTTTCAAATGCCAAGTGGAATCCAAATTAAACCAAAACTCAAAAGCCTCTGAAAATTTCCAAATGCCACTCAATTCAAACAAAATGCATAGATGCTTAGCTAATAATTGTAAAACATTCCTAATTGCAAATTTGGGATGTTACAAGTTTTGACATCCATCTGCCAAATTTCATAATCATAAAATGCGGCAATTGCTAACATGATTCGGACAGACTTAAGCATCGTGTCAGGACCCCGACTCAATGCCACATCGATCTAGCATGTAACACCTCATATCACTTTGCAGCCTCACGCACGGTATTCCCACGGGTGTCGCCTTACCTTTGCCCGGGACCGTTTGCGCCTTTTGGCACACGTATATGATAGTGTCGCTAGCATCCATATGATAAGGAGCCCGGGCTGACATGGCTAGTCGTAAACCCAAAGTGGCACAAACTTACAGGGACAGGCATCCATGACCCAGCATCGAACGTGTCGGTCATCAGCGAGTGAATCCAGGCTGTAGCACTGGGCTAGCAGGACTCCGGTGAACCGGGCTGTAGCGGGCTAACAGGACTCCGGTATTCATCGCGTGACATTTCCCCGAAGGGACAGACACAGGAACGAAGAAGGACACATGCCGGCGAGCCTAAGTGTTCCGGAGCAGTAGCAAGCTACCATGGCTCGGTGGACACACTAGGAGACATTTCCCGGTAAGAGAGGCTACTAAAGATAAACAACTAGATAGTCAGATCCCACACATACCAAGCATTTCAATAACATACACACAATATGCTCGATATGTGCAAACACAACATGGCATCACAACATGACTCTACGACTCAAGTATTTATTCAATAGGCTCCGAGGAGCGAGATATTACAAACATGAGTCTCATGACCCAACATTCAGAGCATACAAATCAAAGCACAAGCGGAAGCTCAACATGTCTGAGTACAGACATCTACAAATGAAAAAGGCTGAGAAGCCTGACTATCTACCAGATCCTGCCGAGGGCACAAGATCGTAGCTGAGGTAACAAGCTAAACGTCGAAGTCCACGCGGAACTACTAGCGAGACCGAAGTCTCTCTGCAAAAACATATAATAGGCAAACGTGAGTACAAATGTACCCAGCAAGACTTACATCAGAACTAACTACATATGCATCATTATCAACAAAGGGATAGTGGGGGTTTAACTGCAGCAAGCCAGCTTTGACTCGGTGGCTATCCTGAACTACGACTGCAAGCGACTCTTTTGAGGTGGCGCACACGAGTCCACATATTCACCAACCAATACACCACTGTGGAACCGCTCCCGTCTCCCTACGAGAACGCCATCCATAGCACTCACGCTTATCTTGCGCATTTTAAAGTATCCACTTTCACTTGTCTATGAACTGTACAGGCAACCCAGAAGTCCTTTTCCGCGGACACGGCTATTCGAATAGATGATGTTAACCCTGCAGGGGTGTACTTCTTCACACACGCTCTCACCACTTACCGCCGTTTACACGTCATGTACTCGGCAACCTTCAAGCGGAAGCCCAACGTGGGTGTCGGCCACGGCCTGCCTAAACACTCAAGTCTCTAGTCCAGGTTTATCGCCTATTCGGGTTCCATCCATGAGGAGATCCGGCCGGAGTTTCGCTCACAGCCCCAAACGATGTGTGCAGGGTTCCCGAGATACCTAACGGGTGTTCGGTACACCGTGCCACGTACCTACCGCATCACAGCCCACCCCTCCGGTCAGTGCTGCCCACGGCCTCCAGCATACTACAAACACCAGAAACTACTTGCAACTCCTGGACAGAGGACAAGGGTGATTAAGAAGCTGAGAGGGTCCATTGGTTTCGGGCCCAATGCGTGGTAGTAGCTGAATCATGGATCACAAACACAGAACTCAGTTCCTGAGGACGGCTGCAATGAGACAACCCACCATGTACTCCTACATGGCCTCTCACCGCTACCTTTACCAAATCGTGTTCAAACACTTAGCTCACACACAGTAGGACGTGTTCATACACCTCTGATTCATTCCCGATGAATCAGACCTGACACAACTCTAAGCAATAGCAGGCATGACAAACAAACATGAATGAGTAGGCACAACAGGGCTCAAACAACTCCTACTCATGCTAGTGGGTTTCATCTATTTACTGTGGCAATGACAGGTCATGCAGAGGATAAAGGGGTTCAGCTACCGCAGCAAGTAACAGTTGAATCGTTGTTGTCCTAATGCAATAAAAGAGAGCAGGAGCGAGAGAGTAGGATTGTATCGGAATGAACAAGGGGGTTTTGCTTGCCTAGCACTTCTGAAGATAATATAGCTCTTCATCGGTGTCATCGATCACATCGCCGGTACACGTCTATCGAGAGGGGACAATTACCAGCAAACAAGGAAGAACACAATCAATGCAATGCGACAATATGATGCATGAATGTGACATGGCAATATGATGTGATTTGTGCTGATGCAACTAAACTAGATTAAATGAAGTTGGTTTGAATCCAAGATTCAAACTCAAACTCCATATGTGGATATTTAAATGCCATTAATATGATTTGTGCTAAATAGCACCTATAAGTTGTTCTAACATGCATGAAAATAGTACAGATGGATAGATTGGATTTTTCTGATCATTTTTCATATATAATTTATCTCATTTGGAGTTACGGTTGATTTTCTATGAATTTTAGAAGTTTATACAATTTTCTGGAATTTTCTGAATAAAAATAAATCCAGAAAACATTACCGCGTCAGCCTGACATCATCATGACGTCAGCAGGTCAACAGGGGCTGGTCTGGGTCAAACTTGACCAGTGGGGCCCACTGGTCAGTGACTCAGTTGGTTAACTGGGTTGATTAAGGTTAAACTAATACTAACGAAAATGTCAGCAGGGCTGGGCCCACATGTCAGTGGCTTAATTAATTAACTAAATTAGTTAGTGTTAACTAATCTAACACCTAAACTAACAGGGCAATTAGCAATAATTAAAATCCTACACTAATTCAGTCAAAGGCCGGCCCCACATGTCATGGACACAGGGGGGTCCCGTCGTGGTCAAAGTGGGTCAAACCCACCGGCGACATGACGTCGGCGAGGCCCGAGACGGCGGCGCGATCCGGAAAGGCAGCACGGGCCACGGTTCGGGGCGCGGATGGCACCCTTGGAACCCTGGGCCTCGTCCGCGTCGGCTGGTGCTAGAGGGGTCGCCGGAGACGACCTAAATCGATGGCGGTGTCCGCTTCCGCGGCGGCCGGAGTTCGGGAAAGCGCGGGCGTGGGGCTGCAGCTCGCGTTCGAGCGAACGGAGAGCACAGGCGGTAGCTACGGGGCAGCAGGAGCACGTCGGAGCTACTACGCGAGGCAGAGGTGCTCGGGGGCACGGAGCTCGCCGGCCATGGCGGACGGCGGCTTCGGGCGCTTGCGGGGCAGCGGCTACAGGGCACGCGCGAGAGAGAGAGGTGAGTGGAAAGGAAGAGGGGCTCACGGCGGTGACGACGGAACGCTCGGCGAGGTCGGGGACGGTCCGGAGCCGACGAATTTGATGGTGATGGCCGGCGGGTCCGAGGTAGAAGACGAGCCCGGTGAGGTCGTTCGGGGGCTTCTGGAGGGGCATGGCTTGGTGAGGTGGGTCAAGGACGGAGTGGCGGAGCTTGTGGGCTAGTTGGGGAAGCGAGGGAGGCCCGGTGGCCGTGGTGGCAGTGGACGGCGGCGACGAGCTCCGCTCGGCGGCTGCGTGCGAGAAACAGAGGAGGGGGGAGGAGCGAGGAGAGTGAGAGAGGGAGCCAGGGGCTGCGTGGCGATGCTAGAAGGGTCGTGGCGTCGCGGTGGAAGCAGGAGGTGGCCGGGGAAGCAGGAGGTGGCCGAGGCAGCGTCGGCGCCCGTCGGCCACGTGCGCTGCCTACTGGCGTGGGGAAGACGACAGGAGGGGGACGCCTGGTGGGCTGGGCCGCACCGGTGGGCTGCCAGCACAGGAGCTGGGCCGGTTGCTGGCGCCAGGTAAGTGCTCTCTGCTCTGTTTTATTGTTCTGTTTTCTTTTATTAATATCTTTTGCCATTGTTTTGAATTTAAACAAATTCAAACAATGCCAAAAACTCCTCTGAATATTTTTATGTTGCTGAATGGGCTGATCCAAATGCACATAAAATGTTCCAGGGTATTTGAAAGTATATTCTATACATATTATGAATATAATTCCAAATGCAACTAGAATAATGATTTAAATTCAGTGCTCAAAATATTCCTCAAAAACGTTCATTATTTTTGGTTTGGTGCAAAACCCTTGCCAAAATATAACCAACATTATTTTAGGCCATTTTGGAAACATTGAATGCATTTTCCAGGGTTCTTTGCCCCTCTTTTATTTAAGTTTTTGAGGCTTCCAAAATTCCTCGGTTCAAGTTTCAAAAATTTAAACATGATGCAAGCAAGATGCAAACACTAGACAGCACCAGAAGCTAGGGATGTGACAACTCACCCCCACTAAACAAGAATCTCGACCCGAGATTCAAGCGTAGGGTAAGACGAAAGGAAAACGCCAACTAACATAATCTTCATGATCCAGGGTGCACTCCATAAGTGTGTTGATTTGATCACCATCATTGTCTCGAAGTCTTGCTTTGAGAACTCCAACTAACATGACAACGAGAGGAAAGGAAAGACCCTAAAAGAATCGTTCTTCTCGAAGGTCGAACAACTCAGGATTAACCCACGGAATGAGACATAGCAACATCTCTCGAGCTGAGAGACGAAGCACACATCCATAGGAATGGAGTGAAGCAGATGACGAAGGTTCACTAGGTAGACAACAATTCCACACTTAAGAAGGTGGTAATCGGTTGTCAATGCAGCGAGGAGTTGAGTTGCCATGATACCACATCGAGACACCTGAGGGATGGTGACTCGTAGATATATATTCCCCGTAAGCGGCAAAAAGAATTACCTTTGATATAGAGATCATTGAGACTCTCTATATCAGCCTAGGGCAAATCACAATCGATCATTTGGAGGAGTTCGGTGGAATGACATTCCCGGGCCAGAATGGATGATGTGGATTACCTTGTTGAAGACAACGTAATGGATGAATTTGCTTACCACCGGAAATGGAAGAGATCCATGGTAGAATGGCACATTGGCGGTGCAAGCTGGGAACAAAATGCAAATGCTGGGAATGATTCTGGTAACTGGGGAAGAACCCAATAATAGAGAGTGAATTCACTGTTTGAAAAGGTCATAGCATTGCCGAGGAAACTGAGAGCACTATACAGTTAATGCCGACGATCAAACCTAGCACTTGCGCGTGCTCTCAAGAACTTGAGCATTTCCATAATCATCAAGATTCTACCAATATCCGTGTCAAGGATCCTGGCAACACAACTTGCTACCATGATGAATGATGATGGATGATGCAGATGCAAAGGAAGATAACACTTTCTCAGATTTCACCTTAGCGAGGCCAAGGGGACGAAATCTGGATGATCGACCAAGAGACATTTAGCACTCCGCTTCTAATGTTCTCCTTGATGTACTAGCGTATCCCATTCCTTGAAATGGTCTGGTATCTAGAACATCAGGTAAAGGTCGTACTTCGGAAACACTAAAATCATAAGGCATAGCTAGGGGGTAAATCCTACGAAGTCCTTATGGGGAGGTGGCCAACTTCCTCAAACAAGATACTATAATAATAGGTCTACTGGATGGGTGTGTTGGCCACGACATCCACCTTGCCGGTTATCGAGAGACCAATATTATAGTTCTTGGGAAATGTTCCAACCATCACATCTGCCTGAGATTCAGATCTGGTTGGTGTCAGAATATCCCAGACTCATCAAGTCTAGAAAGAAAAATGAAAGTTTGCAACACAAATCGACGAGATGGCGTTGCGAGATTCTCGGGGAATGAATTACGATAGCAAGCTCCAAAACATGAGCTGGTTCTGCTACAACATGTGAACATGTTGTCCAAGACAAGCATGACCATGTGGTAGTATTATAATAAAACACTACCGAGTTCAGGTGGGGAACCATCATCGAGGATATTGAAGTCTTTACCCAAGTCCATGGATTAGATCCCAAGCATATACTTCTTTTCCTTGAACAAGTCAATCAGTGGCTTAGTGTGCTAGGGACACATATAGAATGGAGGTTGCAAGTCTCCGAACCACAGAATACTTCGCACGTATGCATGACTGATTTGGGATGATTCCAAAGGAAACAACATTGACTTTCTCGAGTCCACGGCGGCAACTTGCATCAAATGCACATGAACTAGAGGAAGTCACTTCTTACATCCGAACATATGCTTCATGAGCTAGCATGAACAAATGCTTTCAAAAGTTTCCAACACTAGCTTAATGTTCAGCAAAATTATGGAGAAGACAAGGATGTTGTCAATGGGCTCAACAACAATTCATCTGGGTTTCCTTTTAAAAGGAATTCCATAGTTAAGTGAACAAGTGATAGCATTGGTCAGACCCAAAAGATATAATGGTGTATGCTCGAGGGATCAACCACGAGTAAGACAACATTACGAATATCGTTGGTTCTGGTCTGATTGGATGATAGCCCATACTCCAATCAAAGGTTGGATAAAAATGATAGGTCCATTAACTGATCACGAGGTTCGGTCGATGAAAATATCAACTTTCTTCAACACACATACAAGACATCCCTTATAATGAAATATATCGGGCAAGCTTCTATCTTCCAACTCTCCAAGTTGATGCATAGCTTAACCAACTAGCTCAGGGGTATCCAACACGGATTCTTGGAGAAAGGGTGGTTCACAAGAAACCAACTTGATCACGAGCTCAACATAACAGTCAGGGGACAACCTGGTAATACTTCCGAGAAGATATTCAGAAAATCACGAACCACTGGTATGTTACTAAGCTCGAGAACAATCTCGCTTTTGAGGGCAAGACGATATGATCAAATGAGTGAGGACTTGAAATAATTCCTAACTCATTGGTCGAGGAGTGCACCACAAATAGGGACTAGGTAGCACAATCAGTCTTAGGGTGACGATTCAATAATCAACACGCTAAGAATGAGGTTATCGTCCATTTAACTACCAAGCAACAGAGTTGCTAGCAGTATTGATTTCACACATCACGATTCACTAGTCGACATTCCGGTTATAACAACACGGGAACCGAGAAATGAATAATGATGGAGAGAAGTATCACTGCACCAAGAATTCATAGGATGGTGTGCAATTCCCATGATAATCTTAATATAAAGATGGTAACACTCCCGGGTGGAACAGAACAAAAACTGGATTAGTATTTTGATCTGCGGAGTACAATTGTTTTGACCCAATCCTAAATATGGATGAGGTACTGGAGTTTGTTTCTCCTAGTCATTCCGGAATAGAATGGCTTGACGGACCACAAGAGTAATAGGTATCGATGAACGAATGCACGCATACTCTTGACTAGCAATTGATAGACGAAGGTCAGTAGACAACTAAAGAGGGACAGCTCAAAGGAACATATAACTTTCTGAGTTGTGGATGCATAGATTAGTATGTCGAACCAAGTTCAACATAATTCTTCTGGATAACCCATGCAGAAAGGTTGAGCTGGCAGAGTCACAATATAGCATGGAGAACTCATCGAGAGCACTCTTGTTGTCATCTTTTGGTTCAGAAGAACTCCTGCCAAGAATGGTTCATGGTAATTGGAAGAAGGATGTACCACAAACCTCGAAGACTATCGCAAAGTTACTAATATCCTAAAGGAACTAGCAAACACTATCAACATGAAGTAAGTAGAGTGAATCTCGGGTTCAAGAACCCAGGAATAGAATACCTACTACTAAGTAGCATCACGGAATGCTTTCGATAATGACGGCCAGAATCATCACACTGGAAACATAGAACATTGATAGATTACTAGGTGACTCCCTAAAACACCTAGGGTCATAATAATAGCTCCAACATATATGTCAAGGCAATAAATTACCTCAACGCACCGGTTAGTGTGTTTATTCTGACCATAAGGGACATCGGGAACGGAAAGAAAGGATTTGCAAATGCATCAGACTATTTAGAAACCTGGAATGACTCGGACAGCATAACGGCTGTAAATGCTCAGAAAAGATTTGAGACATTCACAAAAATGGTGGCATAACCACTCAGAAGCACAATATCAAGGTTTCGAGATCATCAGTAACATACAGAAGTAGTAGGAACTGGACTGAGGCTTAAGTCCAACAGTTCTATAGGTCTACGGATTAGTAACACGTGATCCTGATAGAAAGAAGAGAAAGCCTAGTTCCTTAACCCCGTAGAAAAGATAAGATGACTCAGATCAGAAGGGCATGAGGTAAAGGAGTAAAAAGAGCCTTACGTTCCATCCCACAATCAATTCCCTTACATAACTAAAGAATTTCTAGACTCAACTTCGACCAGTTTGGCTTGGTAATCCTACAGGCAGTCAAGCTCTGATACCAACACTGTCAGGACCCCGACTCAATGCCACATCGATCTAGCATGTAACACCTCATATCACTTTGCGGCCTCACGCACGGTATTCCCACGGGTGTCGCCTTACCTTTGCCCGGGACCGTTTGCGCCTTTTGGCACACGTATATGATAGTGTCGCTAGCATCCATATGATAAGGAGCCCGTGCTGACATGGCTAGTCGTAAACCCAAAGTGGCACAAACTTACAGGGACAGGCATCCATGACCCAGCATCGAACGTGTCGGTCATCAGCGAGTGAATCCAGGCTGTAGCACTGGGCTAGCAGGACTCCGGTGAACCGGGCTGTAGCGGGCTAACAGGACTCCGGTATTCATCGCGTGACATTTCCCCGAAGGGACAGACACAGGAACGAAGAAGGACACATGCTGGCCAGCCTAAGTGTTCCGGAGCAGTAGCAAGCTACCATGGCTCGGTGGACACACTAGGAGACATTTCCCGGTAAGAGAGGCTACTAAAGATAAACAACTAGATAGTCAGATCCCACACATACCAAGCATTTCAATAACATACACACAATATGCTCGATATGTGCAAACACAACATGGCATCACAACATGACTCTACGACTCAAGTATTTATTCAATAGGCTCCGAGGAGCGAGATATTACAAACATGAGTCTCATGACCCAACATTCAGAGCATACAAATCAAAGCACAAGCGGAAGCTCAACATGTCTGAGTACAGACATCTACAAATGAAAAAGGCTGAGAAGCCTGACTATCTATCAGATCCTGCCGAGGGCACAAGATCGTAGCTGAGGTAACAAGCTAAACGTCGAAGTCCACGCGGAACTACTAGCGAGACCGAAGTCTCTCTGCAAAAACATATAATAGGCAAACGTGAGTACAAATGTACCCAGCAAGACTTACATGAGAACTAACTACATATGCATCATTATCAACAAAGGGATAGTGGGGGTTTAACTGCAGCAAGCCAGCTTTGACTCGGTGGCTATCGTGAACTACGACTGCAAGCGACTCTTTTGAGGTGGCGCACACGAGTCCACATATTCACCAACCAATACACCACTATGGAACCGCTCCCGTCTCCCTATGAGAACGCCATCCATAGCACTCACGCTTATCTTGCGCATTTTAAAGTATCCACTTTCACTTGTCTATGAACTGTACAGGCAACCCAGAAGTCCTTTTCCGTGGACACGGCTATTCGAATAGATGATGTTAACCCTGCAGGGGTGTACTTCTTCACACACGCTCTCACCACTTACCGCCGTTTACACGACATGTACTCGGCAACCTTCAAGCGGAAGCCCAACGTGGGTGTCGGCCACGGCCTGCCTAAACACTCAAGTCTCTAGTCCAGGTTTATCGCCTATTCGGGTTCCATCCATGAGGAGATCTGGCCGGAGTTTCGCTCACAGCCCCAAACGATGTGTGTAGGGTTCCCGAGATACCTAACGGGTGTTCGGTACACCGTGCCACATACCTACCGCATCACAGCCCACCCCTCCGGTCAGCGCTGCCCACGGCCTCCAGCATACTACAAACACCAGAAACTACTTGCAACTCCTGGACAGAGGACAAGGGTGATTAAGAAGCCGAGAGGGTCCATTGGTTTCGGGCCCAATGCGTGGTAGTAGCTGAATCATGGATCACAAACACAGAACTCAGTTCCTGAGGACGGCTGCAATGAGACAACCCACCATGTACTCCTACATGGCCTCTCACCGCTACCTTTACCAAATCGTGTTCACACACTTAGCTCACACACAGTAGGACGTGTTCATACACCTCTGATTCATTCCCGATGAATCAGACCTGACACAACTCTAAGCAATAGCAGGCATGACAAACAAACATGAATGAGTAGGCACAACAGGGCTCAAACAACTCCTACTCATGCTAGTGGGTTTCATCTATTTACTGTGGCAATGACAGGTCATGCAGAGGATAAAGGGGTTCAGCTACCGCAGCAAGTAACAGTTGAATCGTTGTTGTCCTAATGCAATAAAAGAGAGCAGGAGCGAGAGAGTAGGATTGTATCGGAATGAACAAGGGGGTTTTGCTTGCCTGGCACTTCTGAAGATAATATAGCTCTTCATCGGTGTCATCGATCACATCGCCGGTACACGTCTATCGAGAGGGGACAATTCCGACAAACAAGGAAGAACACAATCAATGCAATGCGACAATATGATGCATGAATGTGACATGGCAATATGATGTGATTTGTGCTGATGCAACTAAACCAGATTAAATGAAGTTGGTTTGAATCCAAGATTCAAACTCCAACTCCATATGTGGATATTTAAATGCCATTAATATGATTTGTGCTAAACAGCACCTATAAGTTGTTCTAACATGCATGAAAATAGTACAAATGGATAGATTGGATTTTTCTGATCATTTTTTATATATAATTTATCTCATTTGGAGTTACGGTTGATTTTCTATGAATTTTAGAAGTTTATACAATTTTCTGGAATTTTCTGAATAAAAATAAATCCAGAAAACATTACTGCATCAGCCTGACATCATCATGATGTCAGCAGGTCAACAGGGGCTGGTCTGGGTCAAACCTGACCAGTGGGGCCCACTGGTCAGTGACTCAGTTGGTTAACTGGGTTGATTAAGGTTAAACTAATACTAACGAAAATGTCAGCAGGGATGGGCCCACATGTCAGTGGCTTAATTAATTAACTAAATTAATTAGTGTTAACTAATCTAACACCTAAACTAACAGGGCAATTAGCACTAATTAAAATCCTACACTAATTCAGTCAAAGGCCGGCCCCACATGTCATGGACACAGGGGGGGTCCCGCCGTGGTCAAAGTGGGTCAAACCCACCGGCGACATGACACCGGCGAGGCCCGAGACGGCGGCGCGATCCGGAAACGCAGCACGGGCCACGGTTCGGGGCGCGGATGGCACCGTTGGAACCCTGGGCCTCGTCCGCGTCGGCTGGTGCTAGAGGGGTCGCCGGAGACGACCTAAATCGATGGCGGTGTCCGCTTCCGCGGCGGCCGGAGTTCGGGAAAGCGCGGGCGTGGGGCTGCAGCTCGCGTTCGAGCGAACGGAGAGCACAGGCGGTAGCTACGGGGCAGCAGGAGCACGTCGGAGCTACTACGCGAGGCAGAGGTGCTCGGGGGCACGGAGCTCGCCGGCCATGGCGGACGGCGGCTTCGGGCGCTCGCGGGGCAGCGGCTACAGGGCACGCGCGAGAGAGAGAGGTGAGGGGAAAGGAAGAGGGGCTCACGGCAGTGACGACGGAATGCTCGGCGAGGTCGGGGACGGTCCAGAGCCGACGAATTTGATGGTGATGGCCGGCGGGTCCAAGGTAGAAGACGAGCCCGGTGAGGTCGTTCGGGGGCTTCTGGAGGGGCGTGGCTTGGTGACGTGGGTCAAGGACGGAGTGGCGGAGCTTGTGGGCTAGTCGGAGAAGCGAGGGAGGCCCGGTGGCCGTGGTGGCAGTGGACGGCGGCGACGAGCTCCGCTCGGCGGCTGCGTGCGAGAAACAGAGGAGGGGGGGAGGAGCGAGGAGAGTGAGAGAGGGAGCCAGGGGCTGCGTGGCGATGCTAGAAGGGTCGTGGCGTCGCGGTGGAAGCAGGAGGTGGCCGGGGAAGCAGGAGGTGGCCGAGGCAGCGTCGGCGCCCGTCGGCCACGCGCGCTGCCTACTGGCGCAGGGAAGACGACAGGGGGGGACGCCTGGTGGGCTGGGCCGCACCGGTGGGCTGCCAGCACAGGAGCTGGGCCGGTTGCTGGCGCCAGGTAAGTGCTCTCTGCTCTGTTTTATTGTTCTGTTTTCTTTTATTAATATCTTTTGCCATTGTTTTGAATTTAAATAAATTCAAACAATGCCAAAAACTCCTCTGAATATTTTTATGTTGCTGAATGGGCTGATCCAAATGCACATAAAATGTTCCAGGGTATTTGAAAGTATATTCTATACATATTATGAATATAATTCCAAATGCAACTAGAATAATGATTTAAATTCAGTGCTCAAAATATTCCTCAAAAATGTTCATTATTTTTGGTTTGGTGCAAAACCCTTGCCAAAATATAACCAACATTATTTAAGGCCATTTTGGAAACATTGAATGCATTTTCCAGGGTTCTTTGCCCCTCTTTTATTTAAGTTTTTGAGGCTTCCAAAATTCCTCAGTTCAAGTTTCAAAAATTTAAACATGATGCAAGCAAGATGCAAACACTAGACAGCACCAGAAGCTAGGGATGTGACACATCGCTACGGGTGAGAAGGTCTCATCGTAGTCAATCCCTTGATCTTGTCGAAAACCTTTTGCAACAAGTCGAGCTTTGTAGATAGTAACATTACCGTCAGTGTCAGTCTTCTTCTTGAAGATCCATTTATTCTCAATTGCTTGCCGATCTTTAGGCAAGTCAACCAAAGTCCACACTTTGTTCTCATACATGGATCCCATCTCAGATTTCATGGCTTCAAGCCATTTTGCGGAATCTGGGCTCACCATCGCTTCTCCATAGTTCGTAGGTTCATCATGATCTAGTAGCATGACTTCCAGAACAGGATTACCATACCACTCTGGTGCGGATCTTACTCTGGTTGATCTACAAGGTTCAGTAGTATCTTGTTCTGAAGTTTCATGATCTTCATCATTAGCTTCCTCACTAATTGGTGTAGGTGTCACAGAAACCGGTTTCTGTTATGTACTACTTTCCAATAAGGGAGCAGGTACAGTTACCTCATCAAGTTCTACTTTCCTCCCACTCACTTCTTTCGAGAGAAACTCCTTCTCTAGAAAGTTTCCGAATTTAGCAGCAAAAGTCTTGCCTTCGGATCTGTGATAGAAGGTGTATCTAATAGTTTCCTTTGGATATCCTATGAAGACACATTTCTCTGATTTGGGTTCGAGCTTATTAGGTTGAAGCTTTTTCACATAAGCATCGCAGCCCCAAACTTTCAGAAACGACAACTTTGGTTTCTTGCCAAACCACAGTTCATAAGGCGTCGTCTCAACGTATTTTGATGGTGCCCTATTTAACGTGAATGCGGCTGTCTCTAAAGCATAACCCCAAAACGATAGCGGTAAATCAGTAAGAGACATCATAGATCGCACCATATCTAGTAAAGTACGATTACGACATTCGGACGCACCATTACGCTGTGGTGTTCCGGGTGGCGTGAGTTGCGAAACTATTCCGCATTGTTTCAAATGTACACCAAACTCGTAACTCAAATATTATCCTCCACGATCAGATCGTAGGAATTTTATTTTCTTGTTACGATGATTTTCAACTTCACTCTGAAATTCTTTGAACTTTTCAAATGTTTCAAACTTATGTTTCATTAAGTAGATATACTCATATCTGCTTAAGTCATCTGTGAAGGTGAGAAAATAACGATATCCGCCACGAGCCTCAACATTCATCGGACCACATACATCTATATGTATGATTTCCAACAAATCTGTTGCTCTCTCCATAGTACCGGAGAATGGTGTTTTTGTCATCTTACCCATAAGGCACGATTCGCAAGTACCAAGTGATTCATAATCAAGTGGTTCCAAAAGTCCATCAGTATGGAGTTTCTTCATGCGCTTTACACCGATATGACCTAAATGGCAGTGCCACAAATAAGTTGCACCATCATTATCAACTCTGCATCTTTTGGCTTCAACATTATGAATGTGTGTGTCACCACTATCGAGATTTAATAGAATAGACCATTCTTCATGGGTGCATGACCATAAAAGATTTTACTCATATAAATAGAACAACCATGATTCTCTGATTTAAATGAATAACCGTCTCGCATCAAACAAGATCCAGATATAATGTTCATGCTCAACGCTGGCACCAAATAACAATTGTTTAGGTCTAATACTAATCCCGAAGGTAGATGTAGAGGTAGCGTGCCGACCGCGATCACATCGACTTTGGAACCATTTCCCACGCGCATCGTCACCTCGTCCTTAGCCAATCTTCGCTTAATCTGTATTCCCTGTTTCGAGTTGCAAATGTTAGCAACAGAACCAGTATCAAATACCCAGGTGCTACTACGAGCATTAGTAAGGTACACATCAATAACATGTATATCGCATATACCTTTGTTCACCTTGCCATCCTTCTTATCTGCCAAATACTTGGGGCAGTTCCGCTTCCAGTGACCAGTCTGCTTGCAGTAGAAGCACTCAGTTTCAGGCTTAGGTCCAGATTTGGGTTTCTTCTCTTGAGCAGCAACTTGCTTGCTGTTCTTTTTGAAGTTCCCCTTCTTCTTCCCTTTGCCCTTTTTCTTGAAACTAGTGGTCTTGTTGACCATCAACACTTGATGCTCCTTCTTGATTTCTACCTCCGCAGCTTTCAGCATTGCGAAGAGCTCGGGAATAGTCTTATTCATCCCTTGCATATTATAGTTCATCACGAAGCTCTTGTAGCTAGGTGGCAGTGATTGGAGAATTCTGTCAATGATGCAATCATCTGGAAGATTAACTCCCAATTGAATCAAGTGATTATTATACCCAGACATTTTGAGTATATGCTCACTGACAGAACTGTTCTCCTCCATCTTGCAGCTATAGAACTTATTGGAGACTTCATATCTCTCAATCCGTGCATTTGCTTGAAATATTAACTTCAACTCCTGGAACATCTCATATGCTCCATGACGTTCAACATGTCGTTGAAGTCCCGATTCTAAGCCGTAAAGCATGGCACACTGAACTATCGAGTAGTCATCAACTTTGCTCTGCCAGACGTTCATAACATCTGGTGTTGCTCCAGCAGCAGGCCTGGCACCCAGCGGTGCCTCCAGGATGTAATTATTCTATGCAGCAATGAGGATAATCCTCAAGTTACGGACCCAGTCTGTGTAATTGCTACCATCATCTTTCAACTTTGCTTTCTCAAGGAACGCATTAAAATTCAATGGAAAAACAGCACGGGCCATCTATCTACAATCAAACATAAACAAGCAAGATACTATCAGGTACTAAGTTCATGATAAATTTAAGTTCAATTAATCATATTACTAAAGAACTCCCACTTAGATAGACATCCCTCTAATCCTCTAAGTGATCACGTGATCCAAATCAACTAAACCATGTCCGATCATCACGTGAGATGGAGTAGTTTCATTGGTGAACATCACTATGTTGATCATATCTACTATATGATTCACGCTTGACCTTTCGGTCTCCGTGTTCCGAGGCCATATCTGTATATGCTTGGCTCGTCAAGTATAACCTGAGTATTCCGCGTGTGCAACTGTTTTGCACCCGTTGTATTTGAACGTAGAGCCTATCACACCCGATCATCACGTGGTGTCTCAGCACGAAGAACTTTCGCAATGGTGCATACTTAGGGAGAACACTTCTTGATAATTAGTGAGAGATCATCTTAAAATGCTACCGTCAATCAAAGCAAGATAAGATGTATAAAAGATAAACATCACATGCAATCAATATAAGTGATATGATATGGCCATCATCATCTTGTGCTTGTGATCTCAATCTTCGAAGCACCATCATGATCACCATCGTCATCGGCGCGACACCTTGATCATCATCGTAGCATCATTGTCGTCTTGCCAATCTAATGCTTCCATGACTATCACTACCGCTTAGTGATAAAGTAAAGCATTACAGCGCAATTGCATTGCATACAATAAAGCGACAACCATATGGCTCCTGCCAGTTGCCGATAACTCAGTTACAAAACATGATCATCTCATACAATAAAATTTAGCATCATGTCTTGACCATATCACATCACAACATGCCCTACAAAAACAAGTTAGACGTCCTCTACTTTGTTGTTGCAAGTTTTACGTGGCTGCTACGGGCTTAGCAAGAACCGTTCTCACCTACACATCAAAACCACAACGATAGTTTGTCAAGTTGGTGCTGTTTTAACCTTCGCAAGGACCGGGCATAGCCACACTTGGTTCAACTAAAGTTGGAGAAACTGACACCCGCTAGCCACCTTTGTGCAAAGCACGTCGGGAGAACCGGTCTCGCGTAAGCGTACGCGTAATGTCGGTCCGGACCGCTTTGTCCAACAATACCGCCGAACCAAAGTATGACATGCTGGTAAGCAGTATGACTTATATCGCCCACAACTCACTTGTGTTCTACTCGTGCATATAACATCAACGCATAAAACCTAGGCTCTGATACCACTGTTGGGGAACGTAGTAATTTCAAAAATTTCGTACGCACACACAAGATCATGGTGATGCATAGCAACGAGAGGGGAGAGTGTGATCTACGTACCCTCGTAGACCGACAGCGGAAGCATTATGACAACTGGTTGATGCAGTAGTACGTCTTCACGGCCCGACCGATCAAGCACCGAAACTACGGCACCTCCGAGTTCTAGCACATGTTCAGCTCGATGACGATCCTCGGACTCCGATCCAGCAAAGTGTCGGGGAAGAGTTCCGTCAGCACGACGGCGTGGTGACGATCTTGATGTTCAACTGTCACAGGGCTTCGCCTAAGCACCACTACAATATTATCGAGGACTATGGTGGAAGGGGGCACCGCACACGGCTAAGAGAACGATCTTAGAGATCAACTTCTGTGTCTAGGGGTGCCCCCTGCCCCCGTATATAAAGGAGCCAAGGGAGGGTGCGGCCGGCCCTAGGAGGAGGTGCGCAGGAGGAGTCCTACTCCTGCCGGGAGTAGGACTTCCCCCCTTTCCCTAGTTGGATTAGGACTTGGGGAAGAAGGAAGAGAGGGAAGAAAGGAAAGGGGGGAGCCCCCCTCCTTGTCCAATTCGGACTTGGGGGGGAAGGGCACGCAGCAGCCCCTAGGCCTCCTCTCCTCTTCCTCCACTAGGCCCATTAAGGCCCATTAGGTTACCAGGGGTTCCGGTAACCTCCCGGTACTCCGGTAAAATGCCGATTTCACCTGGAACACTTCCGATGTCCAAACATAGGCTTCCAATATATCAATCTTTATGTCTCGACCATTTTGAGACTCCTCGTCATGTCCGTGATCACATCCGGGACTCCGAACTAACTTCGTTACATCAAAACTCATAAACTCATAATATAACTATCATCGAAACCTTAAGCGTGCGGACCCTACGGGTTCGAGAACAATGTAGACATGACCGAGACACGTCTTCGGTCAATAACCAATAGCGGAACCTGGATGCTCATATTGGCTCCCACATATTCTACGAAGATCTTTATCGGTCTGACCGCATAACAACATACGTTGTTCCCTTTGTCATCGGTATGTTACTTGCCCGAGATTCGATCGTCGGTATCTTAATACCTAGTTCAATCTCGTTACCGGCAAGTCTCTTTACTCGTTTCGTAATACATCATCTCGCAACTAACTCATTAGTTACAATGCTTGCAAGGCTTATGTGATGTGCATTACCGAGAGGGCCCAGAGATACCTCTCTGACAATCGGAGTGACAAATCCTAATCTCGAAATACGCCAACCCAACATTTACCTTTGGAGACACCTGTAGAGATCCTTTATAATCACCCAGTTACGTTGTGACGTTTGGTAGCACACAAAGTGTTCCTCCGGTAAACGGGAGTTGCATAACCTCATAGTCATAGGAACATGTATAAGTCATGAAGAAAGCAATAGCAACATACTAAATGATCGGGTGCTAAGCTAATGGAATGGGTCATGTCAATCACATCATTCTCCTAATAATGTGATCCCGTTAATCAAATGACAACACATGTCTATGGTTAGGAAACTTGACCATCTTTGATTAACGAGCTAGTCAAGTAGAGGCACACTAGTGACGTTTAGTTTGTCTATGTATTCACACAAGTATTATGTTTCCGGATAATACAATTCTAGCATGAATAATAAACATTTATCATGATATAAGGAAATAAAATAATAACTTTATTATTGCCTCTAGGGCATATTTCCTTCAAAGATACCCCAAACAAGCCCCTCAAAATATTACTTTCCATAGTAACAAGTGACAGTAAATTTCAGCACACTATATGAATTTTTCCTTACCAAATTCCACCTACCAAAGGCACTTCACTCCCCGGCAACGGCGCCAGAAGAGAGTCTTGATGACCCACAAGTATAGGGGATCTATCGTAGTCCTTTCGATAAGTCAGAGTGTCTAACCCAACGAGGAGCAGAAGGAAATGATAAGTAGTTTTCAGTAAGGTATTCTCTGCAAGCACTGAAATTATCGGCAACAGATAGTTTTGTGATAAGGTAATTTATAACGCGTAACAAGTAATAAAAGTAAATAAGGTGCAGCAAGATGGCCCAATCCTTTTTGTAGCAAAGGACAAGCCTGGACAAACTCTTATATAAAGTAAAGTGCTCCCGAGGACACATGGGAATTATCGTCAAGCTAGTTTTCATCACGCTCATATGATTCGCGTTCGGTACTTTGATAATTTGATATGTGGGTGGACCGGTGCTTGGGTACTGCCCTTCCTTGGACAAGCATCCCACTTATGATTAACCCCTCTTGCAAGCATCCGCAACTACAAAAGAAGTATTAAGGTAAACCTAACCATAGCATGAAACATATGGATCCAAATCAGCCCCTTACGAAGCAACGCATAAACTAGGGTTTAAGACTTTGTCACTCTAGCAACCCATCATCTACTTATTACTTCCCAATGCCTTCCCCTAGGCCCAAACAATGGTGAAGTGTCATGTAGTCGACGTTCACATGACACCACTAGAGGAAAGACAACATACATCTCATCAAAATATCAAAGGGATACCAAATTCACATGACTACTTATAGCAAGACTTCTCCCATGTCCTCTGGAACAAACGTAACTACTCACAAATCATGTTCATGTTCATAATCAGAGGGGTATTAATATGCATAAAGGATCTGAACATATGATCTTCCACCAAATAAACCAACTAGCATCAACTACAAGGAGTAATCAACACTACTAGCAACCCACAGGTACCAATCTGAGGTTTTGGAACAAAGATTGGATACAAGAGATGAACTAGGGTGCGACGCCCTCGATTCAATCGTACACTAATCATACACGCAAATGTGTACGATCAAGATCAAGGACTCACGGGAAGATATCACAACACAACTCTAGACACAAAATAAAATAATACAAGCTTTATATTACAAGTCGGGGCCTCGACGGCTCGAATACATAAGCTTGAATACACCAGAGTCAGCGGAAGCAACAATATCTGGGTACCGACATGAGTTAGACAAGTTTACCTTAAGAAGGCTAGCACAAAAGCAACATCGATCGAAAAGGCATGGCCTCCTGCCTGGGAGCCTCCTAACTACTCCTAGTCGTCGTCGGCCTCCACGTAGTAGTAAGCATGGGCGGTGGCATCTGGCTCCTGGGCTCCAACATCTAGTTGCGTCAACCGGAAAGAAGAAGAAAGGGGGAAAAGGGGGAGCAAAGCAACCATGAGTACTCATCAAAAGTACTCACAAGCAAGGATCTACACTACATATGCAACATTATCAAATGAAGGCTATATATGTGGACTGGGCTGCAGAAATGCCAAAATAGAGAGAAGGCCTAGTCCTATCGGAGACTAGCACCTTTTGGAAAATCACCATCTTGCAGCAACATGAGGGAGTAGCGTAGCATAAAGTAAAGTAGTAGAAGAGTTATCAACCTCGGCCAGAGATCCCTTCTCGACACCCTGCGAGAAAGCAATCCCAGAGCCATACTATCCAGTTATCATCACAATCCAATTCTCATCGCCATCCAGTTCTCATCACAAGTATCCAGTTCTAGTTGTATCGATCGGGATACAACTCCAAGTGTCCGTTACCGTAGGACAGGCTATCGATAGATGTTTTCTTCCCTGCAGAGGTGCATCAACTTAGCCACCACGCTCGATTAACTCTGACCGGGCACACTTTCCCGGGTCATGCCCGGCCTCGGCCAAACAATACGCCGCAACCCGACCTAGGCTTAATAGAGAGGCCAGCACGCCGGGCTAAACCTATGCCCCCAGGGGTCATGGGCCATCTCCCCGGGAACTCCTGCATGTTGCGAGGGCGGCCGGTGAGCAGACCTAGCTACCTCCTTCAACAGGGCAGGCGCTTACGCAATCCAACCCGGCGCGTGCCGCTCAATCACTGACGTCTATTAAACTTCGGCTGATGCATACGATGCAGAACGCCCATACTATGCCCACGTGATGGTTAGTGCTATCAGGCCAGAGGCCCCTCAGATCAAATATCCAAATCATAGTGGATTAGGAACGCGCGGTAACAAGCAGAGACTCATGAAAGATGTGGCCCCGTTGCCCCGTCTCAAGGACTTGCGGCAAGGGCTAGGAATGCCCGGCCACGCCTCGTAATTATCTTGCGGGCACCTTCCAGGTCCGTCCGACTCCACATCACTCGCAATTAAGCTCGCGCGGGGACCCCTCAGGGCCAACCCGTCTTTAGTAATAGGGTCCAGTGCAAAGTCATAGTAACCATAGTAACCATGTGTCTAACACCAAGGGGGAAAACCTAAGGAATCACCCTTGTCGGATTCCCACTCGATGTAAACATCAAGGTGAACGTAAGAGGAACCACCCTCGAGGTTCACACTTGAGGGGTTGCACGACAGAGTCATATCGAAAGTGGTTAAGGAGGAAATCACCCTCGATGACCACGACCGAATAGCTACTCTACAGAGATCTCATCAGGAGTGATGTATGAGGTTCCACCCTCGGCACTCGATGGTAACTCTGCAGAGTTGAGCAACAAAGGTGCGTGATGTGACGTGAGGTGTCGGGGCCTGGTCTTTGATCCCGTTGATCGGGTCTTCTGATAATCCAGCGGGGCAGTCGGGTCAAGTGGGGTGTCACTGATGGGTCTCTAACCAACCTATACTAAGCAGTTTCGGATAAACAGGTAGGTAACAATAGCAGGTTACAATAAACAGGCTATGCAGCAGAATAGGAGCAAACAATAACAGTAGCAAAATCTAATGCAAGCATGTGAGAATGGAATGGGCAATATCGAGATGATCAAAGGGGGGCTTGCCTGGTTGCTCTGGCAAGGAGGGGTCGTCGTCGACGTAGTCGATCACAGGGGCAGCATCGGTCTCGGGGTCTATCGGAGAGAAGAGGGGGAAGAAACAATAAATATAAAGCAAACATAGCATCACAAAGCATAACGTGGCAATATGCTATGCCGGGTGTGACCTAACGTATGGCTACACGGTATAGGTGAAGGGGGAATTCAACCCGGAATGTTTTCCCGGTTCAGACAGACAGATGACCGGAGGGGGAATGTTCTAGGTTCAGATAGTTATAGGCATCTAACAGGTAAACGGATCGCGTATTCGGATTCGTCTTGTCGTTCCGAGCAACTTTCATGTAGAAAACATTTTCATCCTAGTTACGGTTTAATTTCTATGAATTTCTAAAGTTTAAGGTATTTTCTGAAATTAGTGAAATTCATTTGATTAGAAAGCAAACTGGAAATACTTTTGTACTTAGCAGCAGCTAGCCTCAAAGTATGACAGGTGAGGGCAGGAGTGTGTTGAGTCAGTAGTCAACTAGTCCAGTTTGACTAGTCAACAAAGTCAGGGGGCCACATGTCATTGGCAGAGACAAACCCAGTCAGCATTGACTGGTCAACTGGGTCCAGCAGGACCCGGTTGTCATAGACTGAGAGTTCTAACAGATTTTTTTGTTAATCTAATTAGCTAGGTGAGGCCTACTGTCAGTGGCATATTAGGCTAATTAAATTCCTAATCTAATCCTAACCTAATCACCAAAGCACAGTAATCACACACACGCACACATAACGCATGCACACACGCGCAGGGAGCCGACGGCGCCATCGGCCAAGGCCAGTAGCCGCGGCGGGCGGGGCATCAGCGGGTGCGGCCAGCGGCGGCCGGAGGTGGGTGCTGCCAGGCGGCGCCGCGCGGGGCTGCAGGCGGGGCCAGGGAGCGGAGCTCCAGGCGCTGCGGACGGGAGCCGGCGAGCGGTGGGCGCAGCGGCAGCGGTGGGCACCGGCGACTGCAGTAGGGGCGACGAGCAGTGCGGGGCTCGGCGAAGCGGGCAGCAACAGGCGGCAGGAAGAGGCGGCAGCAGCGGGGCGATGCGGGCGAGTAGTGGGCGCGGTGGTCGCGGGCATCGGCGAGCGGCGACAGTTAGCAGTAGCACGCAGCAGCGCGCACGCAGGAGGGGAAGGGGAGGCATCCAGAGGGTAGCCATGACTTGCGCAGGAGCGCAGGCAACGGCGCGGTGACCGCGAGCTCCCCTAGAGCTTGGGCGTGGTGGTGAGGCAACCTACGACGGGAATCGGCATGGGAAAGGAGCGGGAAAAGAAGGCGGCCTCACAGCGGGTCTCATGGAGGTCTCCGTGATGCGGGAGAGGCCGAGGTGGTGCAGATCGACGGTGGGGGCGCGCGGCGACCGTAGACGATGGTGAGGCGACGCCGATGCAGCTCCTCGCCCTCGATCCAGTGGTGATGGTGAAGAAGACGAAGGCGACGGAGCCCGTGGACAAGCCGGCTTGACGTGGGGAGGCTGGTGGCTACGCGGGCTGCGAAGCAATGGCGACGGCAGGGGCGGCCATGGCGGGGAAGGAGAAGCAGCGCGAGGGGAAGGGGAAAAAGGAAACTAGGGTATCAGAGGGGTCGAGGGCGGGTCAAGTAGGCACCGGGGAGGGTTGGATGCTCGGCATGTGGCCATCCATGGCCACGGACGAGCGCGCGGCGTCCACCGAGTCTCTGGTGAACAGGGGAGGAAGAAAATAGGGGAGTCGGGCTGGGCTCCACTATTCATTGGGCCGGTTAAGTGCACACTGCAGTTTAGTTGGGCCATTTTCTATTTTCCCTTTTATGTATTTTAGTTAGCCACTGTTTGTATTTATTTGAGTGACAAAAATGAACTTAGCCAAACTTGAAACTTGGCACACAATTCGAGAACAACATTGTGGTGTTGCATAAAATGTTTTAGAGCCAAAGTAATTGTTCAAGCACTTTTAGAAATTGAATAGGTCAATTAATATGTTATTGCGCCACTTATATTTTCCTAGGGATTAAAGGGAGAGCCAAATGATGTTGGTTGCCACCTTATAATTAGCTAGTGAATATTTGCAACCCAACCAACATTTTTGTTTTATTTTTGAAGAAAATAATTTGACAAGGAATTTAAATATGAATATGAATTTGATTTGGAACAAAGTGATGATTAGCAAAATAATTGTGATGACTTGGCAGTCATTAGCAGGAGTTTACTGTAGCATGATTATCGGGGTGTTACATAGGGTTTGAGATGAGATAGTGCTGGTGAAGATGTTGATGGAGATTGACCCCCTCCCGATGAGAGGATCGCTGGTGATGACGATGGTGATGATGTCCCCCTCCCGGAGGGATGTTTCCCCGGCGGAACAGCTCCGCCGGAGCCCTAGATTGGTTCCGCCAAGGTTCCGCCTCGTGGCGGCGGAGTTTCGTCCTGAGAGCTTGCTTATGATTTTTTTCAGGGCGAAAGACTTCATATAGCCAAAGATGGGTACCGGAGGCCTGCCAGGGGGCCCACAAGACAGAGGGGTGCTCCCAGGGGGTAGGGCGCGCCCCCACCCTCGTGGATGGTAGGTGGCCCCCTCTGGTGCTTCCTTCGCCCAATATTTTTTATATATTCTAAAAATGACTCCCGTGGAGTTTCAGGACTTTTGGAGTTGTACAAAATAGGTCTCTAATATTTGCTCCTTTTCCAGCCCAGAATTCCAGCTGTCGGCGTTCTCCCTCTTCCTGTAAACCTTGTAAAATAAGAGAGAATAGGCATAAGTATTGTGACATAATGTTTAAAAATGCCCATAATGCAATAAATATCGATATAAAAGCATGATGCAAAATGGACATATAACGCGCTTGAAGGAAATATGCCCTAGAGGCAATAAAAAAGTTATTATTTATTTCCTTATATCATGATAAATGTTTATTATTCATGCTAGAATTGTATTATCCGGAAACTTAGTACATGTGTGAATACATAGACAAACATAGTGTCACTAGTATGCCTCTACTTGACTAGCTCGTTGATCAAAGATGGTTATGTTTCCTAACCATAGCCATGAGTTGTCATTTGATAAACGGGATCACATCATTAGGAGAATGATGTGATTGCCTTGACCCATTCCTTTAGCTTAGCACTTGATCGTTTTAGTTTACTGCTATTGCTTTCTTCATGACTTATACATGTTCCTATGACTATGAAATTATGCAGCTCCCGGTTACCGGAGGAACACTTTGTGTGCTACCAAACGTCACAACGTAACTGGGTGATTATAAAGGTGCTCTACATGAGTCTCTGATGCTACTTGTTGAGTTGGCATAGATCAAGATTAGGATTTGTCACTCCGATTATCGGAGAGGTATCTCTAGGCCCTCTCGGTAATGCACATCAGTATAAGCCATGCAAGCAATGTAACTAATGAGTTAGTTGCGGGATGATGTATTACGGAACGAGTAAAGAGACTTGCCGGTAACGAGATTGAACTAGGTATTGAGATACCGATGATCGAATCTCGGGGAAGTAACATACGATGACAAAGGGAACAACGTATGTTGTTATGCGGTTCGACCGATAAAGATCTTCGTAGAATATGTAGGAGCCAATATGGGCATCCAGATTCCGCTATTGGTTATTAACCAGAGAAGTGTCTCGGTCATGTCTACATAGTTCTCGAACCCGTAGGGTCCGCACGCTTAACGTTCGTTGACGATATAGTATTTATGAGTGATGTATGTTGGTAACCGAATGTTGTTCGGAGTTCCGGATAAGATCACGGACATGACGAGGAACTCCGGAATGGTCCGGATATACAGTTTGATATATGGGATAATAGTGTTTGGTCTCCGGAAGGGTTCCGGAATTCACCGACAGGAGTTCCAGATGTTTCCCGAAATGTTTGGGTACGAGAACACTTTATTTGGGCCAAAGGGGAAAGCCCACAAGGTTTTTGGAAAGCGCAAAAGGAAGTTTTGCGGAGTCTAGGGGCCAGACGGCAGGGTCCTTAGCGTCTGGGTCCAGACGCCAGGAACCCTGGCGTCTGGCCCTGGAGTCCGAGAAGGACTCTTGCCTTTCGGGTGAAACCGACTTTGTGGAGGCTTTTACTCCAAGTTTCGACCCCAAGGCTCAACATATAAATAGAGGGGTAGGGCTAGCACCCAAGACACATCAATAAACACCAAGCCGTGTGCCGGCTACCCCGTCCCCTCTAGTTTATCCTCCGTAATAGTTTTCGTAGTGCTTAGGCGAAGCCCTGCGGAGATTGTTCTTCACCAACACCGTCACCACACCGTCGTGCTGCCGGAACTCATCTACTACTTCGCCCAACTTAAAACTACTACCGTTAAGGCTCTTACTTCCGTCCCTCATGTTTATTTGAATGATGATTCTTGTATGGCTAACTTTATTCATGATTGCACCTCTCTAAGAGGAGAATAAGTCTCCTCATAGTAGGAGCAACACAAGTAGGAAAATGTATGCCACGTAGGCAAAAAATATGATGTGACAAGTAATTAATGAGAGATGTAGATCAATTAATATAATAGTTACCATCACAAAGTGGTTCCCAATGTAAAATGGCTCTACAAAGTAATAAATCTAGCTTTCCGTGTTATTACACATATGACACTGTCCACTATAAAGATAGTAATATAGACTAATAACATATGCATATTACTAATCTAAGTTACTTTCCACTATGACTAGTCTAAGAGTTTGAGAGCCTAAATAGAGAAGAGGCTTGTGTCTTGCATTCAAGGCCTCCTCTTAAAGCTACTACCACATGCGTGCATGGAAGATGTCTTCTTCGCTGAAAAGCATCAAAACTATTTGAAGAATACGCTGTTTCATAACAACTTTAAGCTATTTAATGAGCCATGTTATCTAGGAGTGGGACATGTCATGATGAAGAGGGGACGAGGTGATCCTCCTTTTCTAAAAGACATCTGGGACATGTCATGGTCTTGGACAAAAACACTACACGTATTTTTTGGATGAAAGCATCACGTCTATGCTATTTAGCGCAGACTATGTGATTTAGGACATGTCATGGAGGTTTTGGACAAATATGTTGTTTCATAATCACATCTATGCTATTCAACGCGGGATGTGATTTGGGACATGTCATAGAGTTTTTGGACCAATAAGTTTTTCCACTATTTGATTTGGCACACGTCATGCAATTTTTGGAGAAAAGCATTACACATGATAGGATCACTAAACAACGGTTATGCCCTAAAATAGGGAAGTGATTGAAGATGCTCTTTTTTTAAACAAGACGAAACTTTATTCATTAGAGATGACCATTACATCGTCTATGAGTATCATTACAATTTCACTTAGAGGCTCCTCAAACCAGTCTGAAGTCAAAGAAAATCTAGCTAATCTAGCTAGTTCGTGAGCTACTTTATTTGCCTCTCTATTACAATGTTCGAATCTAGTCATGACAAAATCACAGGCATAGTGAAAGCGGTCCTCGAAAATTGCCGCCGCGCACCCGCTGATTGTCCTCCGTCCTGCATGGTCTCTATCACCTCCAGATTGTCTGAGTTGATTATTATGCGATTACACCCCGCCCTTTGCGCCAGTTTTAGGCCAAATTTGAGCGCTAAGGCTTCAGCCGTCAGAACATCTGCACAATAGTCAATCTTTCCATTTCCTCCTGCAATAAACCTACCTTTGTCGTCTCTCAAGACTGCCCCCACCATACCCTTCAACATGTCATGATCAAAGGAGGCATCAACATTAAGTTTCACAAAACCCCTAGGAGGACAGTACCAGCCCCCTTTTTCATGGACGACTTTGGAGATGATGCATTTACAAAGTTGGATGTGAGGGCTATGATCGCCATTGATATTTGATTTGCATTCTGAGTTAAAGTGGTCGAAGATGCTCTTATATGACCTCACGGCAAACTAGATAGAATTGTATATGTATATATAAAAAAAGAGTATATGTATAAAAATTTAATTATACGTACAGAATACTACTCCCTCCGTTTCCAAATATATTTTTTTTAGAGATTCCAACAAGTGACTACATACGGAGCAAAATAAGTGAACTACACTGTAAAATATGTCTACATACATCTGTATGTTGTAGTCCATTTGAAATGTTTAAAAAGACTTATATTTAGGAACGGAGGGAGTACTACCAAATCCTTTTGTTCTCTTTATTTAGTTATATGTCTCTTTAGATCGTACCAACACTCTAATTATATCGACTGAAGATATGACTACAAAGTCAATTTGCTCTCATTTTACGACGATCTCGACACTCCCATACCTTACGTTACCAAATAACCAACCTTCATCACAGAAGTCATTTTGTCACAGCTATAGTGGAAACAAACAATTTCTCACATGAGTACACACCTTGCTTTGTATCCAACCAATAGATATTTTTTATCTTGTTGCTATAGATGATTTACCAAAGATAAGGTTAGGTTTTGGGAGGATACTTGGTTTGATACCTCCCCCCTAGCAGTACAATTCTGGCATATTTACATGGTTTGCAATGAGCAAAACAAAAGTGTCAGAGAGATCTGGGATGGTGAAACAGTGAAGCTAACTATTAGGAGGAATTTTGATAATAAAATGATGGAACAATGGTATCAGCTGGTAGAGATTGCTATAAAGATCAACTTCGATAGTGACTCTGATGCTCTGATATGGCAACTTGAGAAGAAGGGTGTCTATTCTTCTAGTTCTTTATACCATGTGATTAACTTCAGAGGGGTGCAACCTCTGTTCCTACCAGCCGTTTGGAAACTGGTAGTACCGCCAAAGATACATGTCTTTGTTTTCCCAGAATAAGCTTATGACTAGAGACAACTCGAGGAAAAGACACATTATCAAACCGCTAGATTGTGTTTTCTGTGCTGAGCAGGAGACAAACCACCATTTATTTTTTGATTGCATAGTAGCTAGGAATATTTGGTCGTTTGTCAACCTCTTCTTCCAAAAAAATTTGGGCACAAACTTTGAATCTGTGGCCCGTTTCTGGATCTCTAATAAAAAGAATTTGGCTTTGAATATAGTTAGTTCTACTGTCCTTTGGTGTTTATGGAAATATAAGAATTCTATGATTTTTAATAACACCATCTGGACATCTATTATTCAAGTGTGCAGACTGATTCACAAAATGCTCAAACTCTAGGTAACTCTGACCCCAGACACAAGCAAAACCCAGGTGGAGGTGTTCTTGAGTGCGCTGGCAAAACTACTCCAACAACCCTTGCGTGTGGCTGAAAGCGAGGAATACAGGGTTGGATGTTGGTGCAAGCTGGGACAACCTTAAAATCTCTGAAGATGATGGCTTCCTTTCTCCTGCCAAGAAGCAAGAATATGACGACAAGACCATGATGCACAGCCCTAACCCTTGTAATATGTTGGTCGCCCCAGGCGGCCTTGGCACCGCCCCTCAAGTTCAGGAGAGGAGGGGGCGAGATCGCGATGTGATTCGGCCGTCATGCAAGTGCGAGTGCGATGTGTCTGTTTTCAACCGCCTTGCCTTTCAGGGCTGTTGTTTTTAGTTTCCCATGTGTTTTCGTTCTGTCCTTTGGCTCCTTGTTGAGCAGGGTTGTAATATAGCTTTAGGTTGCAACTCTGAACTTTAGTTTTGTAAGAGTAAGACTCATTCTGGTTAATGAAATCGGGGAGAGGCCTCCCTGTTCTTCAAAATAGATGATTTACCAATAATATGAGG
>NC_041384.1:278139646-278140720 GCF_002162155.2 Triticum dicoccoides | reverse complement strand
ACACCTAACTATAATCCGTAGAATACATAGAAGGGGGTTCAGTAACTCTAGCATTACTCATGCTTTATACACCAGTACAACTGAAACACTATAAAAGTAAAAACCATGGCTTATGTGGCAATGCAGAAGGAAAGTTCAGATTTACATAAGATGCAATGACACTGACAAACATACGAGCTGGAAATTTGACAACAATTATACTAGATGTTTCCAAATGATCAAAGGATGTTTAATATAATACAGGATTGCATAAAATACATGCAGTAAATATGACTTAAATCATTGCCCCTCCAGCACCCCTAAGAAATGCCTGTTCGGAAGTAAAGCAGAAATGTGTTAGAAGCTAATAACAGAATGTTAGCTGCCAAATGGACAGCGTACGAGTGTTCTAAAGAGTAGTTTACCAACTTGGTCGCTTTGACGCACTGAATCTGCCTCTCTGTCTTTTCACGCTGGCACTCACCGCACCAGCTAGAAAAATCCATCTGGTATTTCTTCATCTCCCTGAACACGGAGCTGAACAAAAGATGCAATAATTCAGCTGTCCAGACTCCTGTTAGTAACATTAAATTGCACTCCCTCCGTTCCAAAATAAGTGTCTCAACTTTGTACTAGCTCTAGTACAAATTTATACTAAGCTTAAGACACTTATTTTGGGACGGAGAGAGTAATAACTAAGGATGTGTTTGGTTGGGAAAAGGTAATGTAAACATAAAGGTAATCAGATTACAGCGGCACTGTTAACTGTATTGGTAAAAACTGAAATATGTTTGGTTCAACACATGTATCGGTAACGGCGCATGGAAGGCCCATGGGGCTGCGGGGAACAGGCGGCCACTGGTTGGTCCTCGCATGGCTGGGCTGCTCGCAACAAGCACTTCGAGTGACAAAAATGGAGAACGGTGCATGTGCTCATGCTGCTCCTAGTCGGAGGATGGTCGACGGAGAAGATCGGCGGCAAAGGGGATCCATGGAGTAAGGAGATTGCAGAGGAGATTCGGGTAGAAGAAGACGCTGCTGCTCGCCACAGGAGAGTAGGAGGGTCGACGGAGAAGACCGGGGCAGATGGGACGG
>NC_041384.1:278126331-278139415 GCF_002162155.2 Triticum dicoccoides | reverse complement strand
CAGAATAGCCCGTGAATAGTACCTGATCAGTTTACGGGGTATTGTTTACAAGACAATGTTTACCAAACAGATGTATCGGTATGCATTGACACTGTAATCAGATGACGGATGAAAGGAACAGCAATGTTAAAATACTTCATGCATACACGGAAAGCTGCTGGGTTCTCATTTCAACAACCATCTGAGCACACAGTAGACATGCAACAGTTATACGACATGCCACGGGGTCAAATGGAACCAATTTTGTTTTACATCTTATTACTGACCTAAAAGCATCTGCGTCCCTTATTATCCAAATTTGGTGCTACTTCACTTCTGCTTTGTATATACTCAGACGATTTTTCTCACCATGTGTGTGTGTGTGTGTGTGTTCGTGTCTTCCCTAGTGAGATATTATCTATCTACAGGAGTTCCGCCACAATGATCCGTACACGATTAAAAATTGCCACTATTCCTGCTTTTCTTGTTGATTCTGGAGGATGCAATTTACGTAGACCACTTTGTCGCTGTCATTCTGTGCAGGACACCCTTTCTCAGTTCCTTGCCCTGGTCCTCATGCTCAGGTACGCGTCATCTTGCTCTAATGGTTGCTTCTGCTGTTCCACCTCATTTTCAGACTGGGGCTTGGGCCATTTCTACTGCCAACTTAACTAATATTCAGCCTTTTCCTGCTCTAAGAATCTTTGTAGCAGCGTACCTGTTTAGTCTAGGCTTCAGCTCTTTGATTGTGTGTGCTATGCATGTGATTGTAGCACCCTGTGAGCACACTATGCTGACCACTCAGTCTGTTGAGAGTGTTTGTATACGCTACAGTACTCAGCATAAGGAATATCATTGTTATTGTCATGTTGGCCTATAGATGTCGGTTTCTGAGGGTATATTCTTTTTGATGAACCATGTCCCTTCTATGCTCGGTCTTTCCCTGGAGCTTCTCCAGATTTTTTTGTCTATCCACTTTTTCAACATTAATTTCAGTTGAAGGTGTTAGAGAGATAGCTGTAGTCTTGTATGCTCTCTTATGTATTTCCTATTCAATACGGATTCCTATCTTACTACTTCTCATGTACTGCTATATTTGCTAGAGCCCATGGAATATGTTAAGTTGCTACTTCAATATTAGGCTTGTTAAAGAGATTAGCGCACAAATCCTCATAATGAAATTGCTTTAACCAAATAAATGCTCAAGTCTTACGGCTATGAACTCTTGGCAACAACGGAAAGTTGCATAACTCAAATACAAGCAACATAAATACAAAAAGGAATCAAAAATATAAGTAACCCACAAAACCATTAAGATATGAACATTAAAAAAATATCATAGTAGGGAAGTATGATAATAACACAGTATATAAATGCATGTATGGCAAATTATTTAACTATGGCGATGAAGACTAGAGAGAGTGGACATGTCCGGATGCAAAAATAGGCCACAGAGAAATCTTGGGACAAAATTGAAATTGCAAGGAGAGATCTGAATACCTTCTGCACCACAAAAGCAGATTCATTCTGAGCCCTGATGATGTCGGTCTAGCACCATGTCTATGACGGCCACGGTGAAGTACAGCTCGTCCAGGAACATGAGAGTAATCATACATTTCCTGCAGCCAAGATCAGGCATGGGAATACTTGGTTGAAATTGCTTCCTCCTATACTTGATAATTATTTCTTTGAAAAAAGGTAAAGTATGAACTATATTGATTTGCAGGTACTGTATAACTGATGTGAACAGCTCAACATCCCTATCTTGCCAACAGCTGATGTCAAATTCCATGCGCGAGAATTTTAGAAGTAATGCATTCAAGTTAATCAGTATCAACAAAGATGGCAAAACCCAGCATGCATGGGCACGTGGACAAACAAATGAGAACCATATAAATCTTAAGAAATACAATAATCTGTGTTAGTTCACAGTAGTTACCAAACACCATGTACCTCATGCTGTGTTTCTGAGTTCACATGATTCTCGCAACGAATGCCACGAAAGTATAATTCACCGCCTGAGAATTGCTTGCCAAGGCAAACATTTAATGTGACCTCAGAATCATCAACATGGAAACCTGCAAGTCCGAGTATTAATAGCTTACAACAGAGAAAAAAATATTTGACTTGCTTAGATGGTATCTCTAGGCACTAAAGAGGTGGCAAAGCAGATGGACTTGTCTTGCAGAAAGTGTCACACGAGAAGTGACAAAAAAATGTAAGTAAAGAAAAATAGAAGGAATGAAAGTTCTGGTAATTACAGCTCTCCTTTCCAAAAATCAGGGCATATTTTCTCTTGCGCATAAACCAAGAGAACATTGAAAGTGACCCAATACCCCTAATTATTATATCTTAAGTGTTGTATTCGATGATGCATGTAGGAAATATAGTGGGGTATAGAAGGACCAACGCACTTATTTTGTGCTAGAATATCAGATACGCCCTATGCAATTATGCAGGCAGCTATGCTTGTGCGCGCAGCCATCGCCCTCCCGCGCCGATGCGATTCCCTTCTTGTGGCGGCGGCCGCCGCCTAGGGTTTCTCCATTCTCCCCCATCGCCTGGAAATGGATGTGCTGGTGCTGCAGACGACGTTCTGGTGGTGGTGCCCCTAGGGTTTCTGGATTTGGTGTTGAGGCGCCGACGAACTAGGGTTTGGATAGGGAGAGAGAGTGACGGGAGGAATGGGGAACGAAAGAGTGAGGGGGGGAACAAGCGAGTGAGCACGGCGGGCAAGCCGTGTCCTAAATCTAGCGCCGGTAGCGGTCAAACGGCGCTGACTGGACGGAACCGTGACGGGAGGGCAAAAGCACAAAGAAACCAAAGTGAGTTGGGCAAGAACGAGGGCTTTCGGAAACTAGGGGCAAACCTGCCGAGGGGGACACAACTAAGGGCACCAAATTAATTATCCCTATTTTCAAAGAAACGAGCACAGAATAACAGAGCATACTAATTGATTTGAAAATTATCAAACAAAAAAGGTCACCTTGCCATAATGTTGGATCATACAAGGCATACTACAAGGTAAAATTGTGTGTATCAATGTTGTCTGCAGAACCCGTTAAGGCTAGAACATCACCATTATGATATAAGAAGATCCGACGGAGTGATTGGGAAAATATGACTTTATGTGCCCTCGGCAAAAATTACAATCATTTCAGCTCAGTTCGACATATATATGAACTCAACTATTTGTTTTTCTTTTTCTGTCCAGGTCACAGGAAGTCGTGTTTTTTCAATCAATCCATTAGATCATCTTACATTATAGTCCTAGTGTCATAGTATTTTTGTCATGATTTTGGGAACTTCTACAATGTTGAAATCTTAAACAGGTTATGTGGTAACTATTGATAGAAAATCCTCCTATATAGGTACAATTGTGTGTATCAATGTTGTCTGGATTCGACAGTTCAAAAGTTCTCAAAAAATATGAAACAAATACTAGAACATCACCACTATAATATAAGAGAGGGAGATGAAAAAAAGACACACCTAGGGTGTGGAATATGGAGTTGACATGAAAACGAGCTTCTATTCTGAGACAAATGAGAGTCACTGATACACTAGGCAGGAAACAGAAAATCACAAGACAGCTATGGCCAGTTTAAGAGCACCAGTTTTTATAGTGGATATATACACTTCTTGCAGACCATGATCATCACGATGGAAAAACTAAAAATCAACAGTACCACAGCAAGATTGTATCAGTCCACATTAACAAAATAAGCTATGTCCTTCACGTTTGGTAGAAAGAGCCAGTACGAGTATCTTCCACATATAGATCTAATATGTGGCTTTACTTTGTTCAAACAGATATATGAGTTGAAAGAAGGCCCAAGAGGTTGCTTCATGTGCTATCCTCAATATAAAGAGCGGGGGGCGGGGGTGGGCACAGATTTTACAGCATGAGTATCCCTCTAAAAGGCAGCCATCCAGACATGCACAATTCAAGAACAGAGAACCTCAAAAATTTCTGGCGGCATCCCTGGGAAAAAAAACAATGGTAACTTTACCTAGTTCAACATCTCTGTCTTTCCCATATTCAACAACAAAAGCATGATGAGAGTCCAATGTTCCTCCACCAACCTCAGGGTAAAAAACTGAAGGTTGACACAAAGAACATAATATTAATGTGGAAGGAAAGGTATGCTGAAACAATTAAACCAATAGTGATTCTTCCTATCTACAACAGTACAGCAATAAATCAAATAACCTTTAGAAATTGGAGCTATGAACTCCTCCATGAACTGATTCAGCATAGCTTCCAGGCCAAAATCATCAAGGACAGCACCATATTTATTCATTGTATTTGGCCTCATTATCTTAAATTTCATTGCATGAACCCACTTTTCAAAGTTCTCTACCTACAAAGGTGTAAATAATTGCTTTCACATTGTAGCAAAAGCCTTCATAAGAGCTAAATTGGGTGTTAATTACTTTGCCATACCTCCTCCAATAGCATGTCACAAAAGTTGGGCTGTAACATAGCAAATGAAAAAACACCAGGAATTGGTTCAGTCATTATACTTGCAATGCTTTCTTCTGTATTGGTTCTTACTGCTTCAAGGAATGTTGGTAAGAAGAAAGCCGAAGGGTGCATGCTGTATAATTCTTGATGAAGTGGCTGTAAGTTGGCAAAAAAGTGAATTACAAGCAAGCAAACAGGAAAGAAATAGTCCTCCAAAAAATAAAACCATGGCCAATTACTAGCCACACTTCTATCTAAAATATTTTAAAAGATCCGACAAAATGGTGATGTTGAGTCCTGACTCCTGTGGCACATGATAGCCAATACTTTTAGAGTTATATCATGCTCAGCCTGTATATTTTCCCCATTGTAAGGGGTTTCCTGCATATTTACCACCTATCCGTGTGTGTGTGTCTCTCTCTCTTTCTATATATATATATATATATATATATATATATATATATATATACATACATACATATATATATATATAGGAATGAGATTCCCTATCCGAACTTACCAGGGTCACAACTATCAGAACCTTACGTGAGTGCATTGAGATTAGAACTTTTCCTTGTCAGCGGTTCCTTTTCTCTCTGACAGCTTGATTTTTCGCACGTCCTATTTACTGTACACACCTGCCACCCTCTGTTAAAGGTTCTGATCCAACCCTGCCACTACTGGGCCCGGCAATGTCTCCTGACACGGGCTATCCCACGAGAGCCCATCATCTTATGGTTCCAACTGTTTGGATTTTTCTAGCCATGCTTACACACCGCAACGGACTCCGTCCACTCTTCTTCATTCTGTTTTATTGCTCTATAGACCACGTGTTGCCTGTTCTCACTCTCGTATAGTGCCGTTCTTTTAAATTTTTTGGCATTAGTTTTTTTGCAGCTCTTTTAAGTCTAACGCATACTAATTTAAGAGCCGTAATGGCCGCTCCCGTATTTGCTGACCACGTAAGGTGATACTAGTATGTTGACGCATACTAGTAAGTTGGACCAAAGATAAGTGAATGCAAGGTGGGTGGAGTTTCATAAGTGACACTGTCACGTGAGGACGGGACGATGAATACGTCCCCTTGTAATCTTCAATTTATATGTTTATTATATGTTTATACTGCTCGCGGAAGATCCAATCCTTCACGAGACAAACTCTGGAAGTATCAAAACCAAAGACTCGTGACATGCACCACCATACAAGATATTCTGTACGTGTGGTTGCATTCATTAACTTTTTACGGCTCTAATCTCCTTGCCACCGCTAGAAAAAGGCTAGCAGTACATGATGGCGGCGACAGGGCCATCCTCCGTCTCGCTCAAGGGCGCGGCCGCAGTGCAATTCTCGTGCGGGTGCCCCGGTCTACTCTCGCACGTTCATTCGCCACCACACCGGCATAGATGGCTCACCCTTGGTAGTTTTGACGGTTCTTCATAGTGACCCATGAAACCATGATTGTGTCGTACGTTTCTGAGCGAGTTGAACAACGGTTCCATGAATGAGGGTCAACAGTTCTTCACAAAGTTTATTTTCGGTTCCCTTTCTTTCGTAGACGGTTCTCCCCTCGTAGTTTTGGCGATTCTTAATGGTAACTCGCGAAACCATTATCGCGACGTACGTTTCTGAGCGGGCTGAACAAAGGTTCCATGAATGAGGGACAACGGTTCTTCACAAAGTCTATTTTCGGTTCCCTTTCCTTTCCTTCGTACACGGGTCTCCCCCTCATAGTTTTAGTGGTTCTTCATGGCGACCTGCGAACCCATTATCGCGTCGTACGTTTTTGAGTGAGTTGAACAACAGTTCCATGAATGTGGGGCACCGGTTCTTCACAAAGTCTATTTTTTGTTCCATTATCACAACAATTCCACTTTGGTGGTACGCCGACTTTTCGTGAAAGACTATTTGGGACCAATGTTAAGAGTGGTCAGTCAGGATCTAAACATTGCTAATACAGTTCTTCATTCCAAAAGAATCATTTTTGTGCATATTATATCAAAATTTACTGCAAATAGAAAAACTTATTATATAAATGAAAAACTACTCCTCCCAAAGTTTAGAATATTTATTTTAAAAGTTGAGTATAGTGGATCAAATCCAGTCCGGTTATTATCTCCACTAAAATCTGACCAGTTGAGCTGCATGTGTGTTCAACATAACTGGCTACGCCTAGACTTTTGTACTTAAGCATCATGCAGGTATAGGTAGCGTTCAATGGATGCACATAACATTCCAATTTGGTAGTAGCCCAGCCGAGGCATAATAAATTATGTATCTCTACGTGCCGTTCAAAATATGACCAGCAGCAAGTCATCAATATCTTTGTGTTCGCCAAGCATGAAACACTGGTCAGTTGTGTTGTTTTCTCCGATTCAAGGGCACCCCGAGTCAGACAAATGGTGTTCATCAATGCTCGTGAGTTCTTACAGAAGAGGAAAATGCAGTCCCAGCCTTTCTGAACATGGCGTTTCGCATGTGGCGCTCTCTCCCCTGCGTCGTCTGGTTGCAGGACCAGGGCATATAGTCGCATTAAAAAATTCTGAACCCAGGCCCAGCCATGGCACACAGTTAAATTTCTGAATCCAAGACTGAAACTATTACCCGAAAAGTCGAAATGTTGTTGATTAAATTTAATACCAATGGTTTATAAAGCATGAAATGAACATCATGTTCAGATAAGTTGTACTCCCTCCGTAACTTGTAATATTTCAGAGAAACTAAATGTGTATGCCTTCATTCAGATAATAATATGGTCATAGAGGACAAAGTCAACATGCGTTGATTCAGATAACATTTTCTTCAATGTCTCACTTAAGTGCTTCAGCCGTTATCAAACTGTTTGTGCAAAAAAGAAGTGCTTCAGCCATGATCAGACTACTTGTGTAAAAAAAGTGCTTCGGCCATGACCACAAAATGAGCTCGATCAATATGTCCATCACCGCGAACTAACTAGTCAACTCCCAGGTGATTAAAAATCAGCACAAAGGCACAAGCATTACTCACGCGCAAGCATCACACCTGATGAGAGGGGAAACAGCGGGGGTGGGTCGTCGTTCACATCACGCATGTTGACGGCCTCGATGTAGCTTCATGACAACAGATCTGAGATGGGTAGGGGAAGAAACAAACAAAGGTGAATTCTTTTTCCCAGCAAGATGAACCCATGTGGATCTGTGGGGAAAATCACCACATAGACGGCCACGCACAAGCATCATGCAGGTGAAGGGAGGAGATCACCTGGAGCGCGTGGCGGCCAGTGACCATGGCAACGAGGCGAGGAAGAGGAATGGGAGCAGGGGAACTACTCCCTCGAGCGCCTGCTCCATGGGCTCGTGGACGTCCTGCAGCTCGCCGTCGACCTCGGCTCGGGCGACCAGAGGGAAGGAGACGAGGAGGTTGGGCGACGCCGTGGCGAGGAGTGATGTGAGTAGGAGACCCAGCCGGGCCTTGCTTCTGGTGCTCCAGATTGGGGGAGTGAAGGGGGCGTGACGCGAGGGCAGAAGTGCAAAACAACTGTGGTGTCACGGAGGAGGAAGGAGAAAAACAGGGGTCCTCATGGCTGGATATGGCGAGCGGCGGTGAAGAGGATCGAGTACATTGACAAGTCCTTATGGTTAAGTAAAAAAATCAAAGGGGTTGGTGGTCCACCTCGTCTCAAGTCACGAATGCAAAAATCTCAGAAGTGTCGACCCGTGAGCGAAGTATGGGACGCAGGAAACAGTGACAGGCCACGGACCACACAAAATCCATGTGCCTCTTGCTAGACCACCAACTCCGACACTTGCGAAAAGACTTTGCCCGCTGCAGAAAGTGTCAGGGAATCAGTGGGTGAAGTGTCGTCGAAATTGAGAAAAAGGCGTGCATATTTCTACCTCTCCCTCATACGCACGGATCACGGAGCAGACCCTCTCGGCAGTGATAGTTGTGACCATGGTCAGTTTTGATATTCACAATTTTGCCTATATATATATATATATATATATATATATATATATAGATGTATATATATGGTCGCGCTATTCGTCACCCTGGGCAGACCCTATCGGCAGTGATAGTTGTGACCATGGTCAGTTTTGATATTCACAATTTTGCCTAGTCGCGCTATTCGTCACCCTGGGTGAGGAATAGTTATTCTTCACCCCCCTCTATTTTACCATCAATGCACCGTAATTTTACGTTCCGTAAGTGTTGTCTTATTTCCAACGCAAAAAGAGACCGTAAGAAAATATATAATCGCCGTAAAAAATATTTTATGTTATGTAAAATTACAAACGTAAAAACATAGTCTAAAATACACATAAACTATAAATTTTCTTGTCTTATGACCTATACTTTTATTTTCTTATGTCAAATTTTACGTAGTGAATCAATAGGAATGTAACTATTTGAATTCCAAACGAAATTATAAAATGATCGTAAGATTACCTCGGGTGAGGAATAATTTATTCTGCACCCTGGGTGATGAATAGTAACACTATATATATATGACAAATGTTTCCTACCACCAGTGGTAGTTACCACCACTTGTGTTTTGTATGTTCTATGTAGTCAGTGCTGTAGCTAGGATTTCCCCACGACCCAGGCTCAGCTTCGTCGGTACAGTGAACACTGTAGCTACAGTATGGCACTGTTTGCTACAGTCAACGAAGGGCTGTCACTCTACGCCCTAGGCCACGGCCAGGGCAGCCCGGGGCCTGCCTACGCCCGTGTATGTAGTATCTGTCAAAACCGAGATTATATACGTGTAGTATGTATATAACAATGTTTAGGTAGTATATATACTACTTTTTAGGTTGTATGTACCATATTTTGAGCATACTCTTTTTCACGTACAAATGTGTACGTATTTCACAAATATAACAAAACCTATGGGCTCATATGCAATTTTTTCGTGTAACTTGCTTTGAAATATCATAGATATAGTATATTAATATATGTAGAATGATAAAGTAGTATATATACTACTACATGATAGTATATGAGACATGTGGGGTAACTACCACCGGGTGGTAGGATGTGTGTGTATAGATATATATATATAGAAAACATATCTTGTGGACGGTCTAAAGCACTCATGGTATCATTATGAAAGTACAGGCCAAAACTGTGAAAACCTAGAAATATACCTAACCACTATCCTACTGCAATAATTCTCTCTAAGAAGAATGCCCATGTCGTGGCAATTCCTCCTACAGCACGTCCTTGTATAATGCTCAAGGCTCTAGGCTGAGTAGCAGGAGCAAATTTTAATTTTGGCGGAAAAAGGGGAGAGCTTCCCTTTCCTGGTTCTACTGTAGCCGGATTCCCGGAACCACAAGAATCCTTAGAATGGGAATCCAAGTCAGCACCTTTTTTCTTGAGATTTTGAGAAGAGTTGCTCTTTGGAGAGCAGAGTACGATGAAAGTTGTTGACCCCCAGGAAATACAAGTTACGTATTTTCTAACATGGTATTAGAGCCTATGTTAATTTTTGTGCACGCGCAACTCATGCTTGAATCTTCCATCATGCCATCCTCATCTCTTGCCGATCGTCGCTCCTTCCACTTCCCCACCTTGTTGCCCACTTCACCCACCACATCTCCCCACCGCCGTTTCCCGTGAAGGCCGTCGTATCTCGATCTTCAACTGCCGCCCATCAACACGACTGTCGCATGGCACCCACTAGATAGGCTTGCGGCGAACACCCGCTCAACTTGCTTAGCTCGCCCACGTCTTCTTGCTGGATCAGCTGAAGCACGCCAACGCCTGCTAGATCAGCCACCCGGCTCCCTTCCCTACCTCGATTCGTTGACGCAGGCACCCGTCCTGCTCGACTCGATCGCGTTGCCGCCCGATTGGTCCGCCCGCCTGCCAGCATCCTGCGCTGACCCGCTGGTATGGACCCTACCCGAGTTGGTCCGTCGCCGGATCGAGCGGTTGATTTGGGACACGCTTTGGTTGCCTATATTGACTTGGGTGTCGGTTCTCCGTGAAAAGAAGAAATAAGATAAAAAAAGATCCAATGTCTTCGTCATCGGGCTATGTCGCCGTTCCTCGATGCACGGTGATTTTTTTATGGTACTAATTACACCGAGTCCATTGCCTTTATGCACATTCATATGCGTGGCATTCGTCTTCGGAGCATTCTGTCCGGCGAGGTCCCCTAGTCGCCACAACCGGTTCCTCCTGTTGCTGCTACCCCGTTGACACCACCGGCTCTTGTTGCAGATTCTCAGGCTACTAATAAGGATGCAGCTAAGATTGTTAATGATGCTGCAATTCATGCTTATGAACAGCAAGTCTTGGCCTATGAGGAGGCTCTTCCCACTTAATAGGATGCTCTGTCTTCTTACAGAGTTACACTCAAGATGATGATGCTCGTACTGCGGATGTTCTCACATCTAGTGTGTTGCCTAAGTTTGCCTCTGATTTTATGGGCCTTATTACGTCTTTGAAATGTGGACTCTCTTCGCCAGCGCTATAAGCCTTTTGGTGATGCCATATACATGTTTGTGGTTCGCCAAGAGCATGCTCCTCAGCGGGGTGACTCCACTATTGATGAGTTCTACACACAAAGCTTTGCTATCTGGCCCCAGCTTGACTCTCTTTGCACTACTGGTTGTGGTTCTTGCCAGTGTGGCATTGTGCGGTCACACTTGACTTGCCAGTGTTGATTCTGGACTTTGATTTGAGCGTTCTTGGGCTCGTTTTGAAGCTATCCATGTGCCCAAGGTCATCATTTAGGCTTCCACATCATTTGCTTCGAACCAATTGTTGGCAGATTGGCATCTTCACCTAGGCCTTCGACCATGATGACTCAAAATCGTGCATCTTCGTCGTTTTCGACCTTGGGGATCCTCACCAAGGAAAGCTGGTACCTCTCCATCGAGTAAAGGAACCAACAAGCTCACCAACGACTTCAACCATCCATACTTTCGACACCAACAATGGAAGCAAGGTCGGTTAACCTCAAACCTTGATGAAGGTATTGCGCTGACGAAGGTATCCATTTTAACACACACTTATCTTCCCCTGCCATTACCCTTGATAGCCCCACCATTAGTTGAGCATACCTTTACACCCATTGAGACTAGCTATCCAAGTGTTGTCGGGCCTGGTGAACTTGAGCACCTTAGTGACTCTCATGCATCATATTGTGATACTTGTCGTGCATATTTGGTGAAGGCCCAATGGAAGTGGTGGAAGGAAGAAAAGGGGCAAAAAAAAAAGAGCAAGAGTCACAAAAGAGCTTATAAGCAAAGGAGTTGTGCGACAAAGATACTTGTACTAAGGATACATTTGATAGGAAAACATTACACTTGTCTTGTAGGATTGGTGCCAAGTTCTATCACACAACCAAGCTATCGTCTCCTTGTGTTTGTCCAACACGAGCTTAATCTTTGTTAGGTAAAACTTGTATGCTCATTTCTTTGGCTACACAAGCCCCATTATCTTGGCGTGTGAGTTTCCTTTTGCCTCTATATCTTTTGTGAAAACTTGCATAGCATTTTGAGTTCATTGTGGTTTTCTTCCAACTTCTACATATCTTGGACATCAAATTGCTTGATTTCGTGCCACTAATCCCTACCAAGCTCCACTATAAGCCTATTGTGTAGGCGTGAGATTGGACAAGGTCCATTACCAAGTGCACTCATTTCATATTGTCAATTGTGAGATCCCTTGATCCATATACAACATCGAAAAGAGGTAACTTTGGTATTGTTCATTTCTTTCATTCATACCTAGCTAGAGTGTTAATATGGATAGGGAAGGCACATCACCTCCAATCTACACCAACAAGAACCACTTCGACGCCATGTGGGACTACATCGGCGCCAAGATGGACGCACACATTGAGCTCATCAAAAACATGCTCAACAAATGCAAGTCGTCCACATCTTCAACATCATCTTCATGATGATGCTCAAGTGCGCATGCTTCTGAGCTACCATCTTCTTCAAGATCACACCGACATCGACATAACCACCTACAAGAAGCTCCGACGACTAGAGCACGTCGACCACCAACTACAAGGGTGACCATTCCATCTTCGGAAGTGCCCAGATGGCCGCCCATGGGATATTCCCTTCGGTCATGGAGGCAAATGATGATGAGCCCCACACATGGCCTTCATCTATGGTGAAGGTGATGAGATGGTTGAGCATCAGAATTTCCCTTCAACCACGACGGTGTATGATGACTATGGAGACGTGTGAACCGATGCTACTCCAAGCTCCAAGTTCTACATGAACCGATGCTACTCCAAGCTCCAAGTTCTACAAGATGGACCAAATCCCATGTGAGGATGAGAGCCATTCCACCATATGTGAGATTGAGTGCATTCCACTTTGAGAGAGCGATAGAGTTCACTACTACCCTATGTTTGATTAGATGCTCCAGTTTCCATGTGAGAGCTACCACCATCACATGAGTTAGATGTGTGACTCCACTATATTTGACTGAGTGCACCAACCTTGAGGGAGGGAGTGAGCCACCATATTGAGAGAGTGAAGTAGTTGATAGGTCATGTGAGGTCATCCATCATTCTAACAACTTAGCCTCTACCTTTATTGTGTCTTCTAATGCTAGGTCTCGTGGACGATGACGCCCTGATCCTCAACAACTTCGCTCCTCCTTTGGACAAGACAATGGCCATGG
>NC_041384.1:278110704-278125914 GCF_002162155.2 Triticum dicoccoides | reverse complement strand
CCCCAACACACACACACACATGGTTCCATCAAGATGATGTAGATGACCACAAGATGGTCCTTTCCACCACACATACACCACATGAGTGCTCTTGTCCCACTAGTGGACTATCATGATATTGATTGCTCGCATTATGATGGTCTCCCTATTGCCATGCCTCATGCTAGTTTGACTTTCTCATGTGATGACTTGTTATCCATTTATGATCAATATGATAATTTCATGTGGAGTCTATTAGTTGCTATCCTATGTTGCATAGGATATCTTATGAGAATTCATTAGGTCACATCATATTTGATAATCCTCTTGCTTTGTCATATGCTATGGATAAGATTGTTGACTTACATCATTGACATCTTATCGTCGTAACTATGCCTATCCCCTAAAATGCAATTTAATTTGCAAATATGGCATGGATGACAAATTTGTGGTTAATGACATTTGCCTGACTTCTGAAGTGTGAACATACTGCATGCTTTGCATCCTACAAATACTATTTGTCATATGCCATGCCATGACCACTTCACTTTGAACATGCATTACTTTATATGTCAATCCAATTTCTCCACGTGTTTGCTTACTTGTCTTGCTTGCAACATGCTTACACTTACTCATGAAGAAGCCCCCATAGTTTCCTCGTACATGTTAGGAGAATTTGACTGATCTTATGTGTTGCATGATTCCCATCATTGTGTGCACGATATGCTTATCATGAATATGAATACCCGAGTTGATATTGATGCACTATGGTTGCTACACTTTGAATCCCCATTGTGCTTATGCATAACAACAATCATTTCATGATGGATGTCGTATTTCTATATCATGCATCAAACTTATTTGAGCATTGCATATCTTGTGCTAACACCCAACATACACATACACACCATGATAGATGATGCGTACATATATCACACGCACACATTGTTTCTTTTTCAATGTTGTGTAGGCACCCACGCTTATTCGTCAACCTCGCAAGCACACGAGAGACGAAACGAGCTCTTGAGAGCAACCAAGATGTGCTCTACCACGGAGTATTTATCCTCCATTCCTTTTGGCAACACGACTTCGGGACCTTATTCTACATGGCACTCACATGGTTATGGGGTATTGTTCATTTCACACTTCGTGCCCACCTTACCATATTCATTTTGCATGTCATGGTCATTCCTATATCATACGGACATGCACTTGTGACCCATGCTTTGCATTATACATGACCCATCCTTATATTTCTTCTATGTATGCTTGCAAGATTGGTGGAGATATTTATTATTGCCATGTTCCATGTTTATTACTACCTCCGTCCGGGTTTATTGGGCCCGAAAGCCACAAAGCCCCGTTCGTAATTACTAGGCCGCTTATGTTAGTCTCGCTCGTTCGCATTGTTCCATGCCTTGGGCAGTTAATTCCAACCGAGACATGCAGCGGCCATTCCTACTTTCAAGCCACATCAAGCAGCCACGGTCAAAAGGCAGTCAATGCATGGGTAACCTTCCATGCAGCGGTGGGGTACGCACTGTTGTTAAGGGTGGGAGGTTAGCAAGCGGGGAATTAATGGGAAGCGAAGCGCTCTGGTTGGTTGGACCAAGAGCGAGTTTTGAGGAATCTCGGGTACGGCGTGTCTTGGTATGATGATTTGGCTTCGGGGTCTTTTAAACCTGGACGGAGGTAGTACATGCCTATGATGATACTTGTGTTGGGTGAGCCATAATTATGCATTGTTCGTTCCAAAGGACTTCTCCCCGAAACATTGATAGTTTCCCATGATGATTGGTGTGTTGATGGTTGTCCATCGCAAAGTCAAAATGACCAAATCAAGAGTGATAGGTAATGGCAATGAATGCGGACAGCCTCAACCGGTTGGTTCCTTCGTAGTGTATGTCAACTCTGCATTGGTGGCCAGGTGGGCCAAGGTTGCCCTATCTTTGACCATGTTGCAATCTCGGTTTTCAGACAGTTTTCCTCAAATTAACTGGGTAGTTCTCGAAAGTTCTGTTCTCCCGAGCTCAAATGCACCCTGATCAACAGTAAAATCCAAAAAATAGTAAAAACAAATCTGAAATTTTTTTGTGGTAAACTTTGACAAATGTTCTGCATGCTTACCAAATTTCAGCATGGAATGAAATTCATGAAGTCGACAACAACAAAGCCTTTAGTCCAAAACAAGTTGGGGTAGGCTAGAGGTGAAACCCATAAGATCTCGCGACCAACTCATGGTTCTGACACATGGATAGCAAGCTTCCACGCACCCCTGTCCATGGCTAGTTCTTTGGTGATATTCCAATCCTTCATATCTCTCTTTACGGACTCCTCCTATGTCAAGTTGGGTCTACCCCGACCTCTCTTGAATTATCAGCACGCGTTAGCCGTCCGTTGTGCACTAGAGCTTTTGTGCGCCGAATATGCCCAAACCATCTCAAACGATGTTGGACAAGCTTCTCTTCAATCGGTGCTACCCCAACTCTATCTCTGATATCATCATTCCGAACTAGGTCCTTCCTCGTGTGGCCACACATCCATCTCAACAAACGCATCTCCGCCACACCTAGTCGGCCAACACTCGGCGCCATACAACATTGCGGGTCGAACCGCCGTCCTATAGAACTTGCCTTTTAGCTTTTGTGGCACTCTCTTGTCACAGAGAATACCAGAAGCTTGCCGCCACTTCATCCATCCAGCTTTAATTCGATGGTTCACATCTTCAATACCCCATCCTTCTACAGCATTGACCCCAAATATCGAAAGGTGTCATGAGGCACCACTTGCCATCAAGGCTAACCTCCTCCTCGTGCCTAGTAGTACTGAAACCGCACCTCATGTACTCGGTTTTAGTTCTACTAAGCCTAAACCTTTCGATTCCAATGTTTGTCTCTAACTTCCTATTGACCTCCGTCCGACTATTGTAGACTAGCACCACATCATCCGCAAAGAGCATACACCATGGGATATCTCCTTGTATATCCCTTGTGACATCATCCATCACCGAAGCAAAAAAGTTAAGGGCTCAAAGCAGACCCCTGGTGCAGTCCTATTTTAATCGAGAAGTCATCAGTGTAGCCGTCACTTGTTCTAACACTCGACACAACATTATCTATGAAAAACAAAATCAGCACTGCAAAATGTTCTCAAAACTAGCATTTATTGGAGCATCAATTTTTTTCCACGACTTCCACGAATGTCATTTCGTGCTGAAATTTTGCAAGCATACAAAACATTTGTCGAAGTTTACCAAAAAAACTCATAATTTTTTGAATTTTTTACTATTTTTTCAATTTTACTGTTCATCAAGGAGCTTTTGAGCTCAGGAGCAGATACTCCACGTTCGATAGTTCTCTTCTACTTAGTTAGCAAATTGAGGCCTTAACTACAATTAGAAAGTGTTTGTGCCCATCTACATGCATGGGGGTTCTAATAGCTACGCCTTGTCGAGATATTGTGCTGAGATAAATAATATTGTCAACTTAATGCTTACACTAAAATACTTACATCTATGACTAAGTTGCATGTAATTCAACTCATCTTTACTTCCATATTCATGTGCCTAACTAAAAGGATCTCCACATGTATGGCATGCTCGATAAGAACATTTATAAGTATGGAATTCACATGATGGATTGTAACTTTTTAACTATGAAAATTCAAACACCCTATGCACTAGACAGGCTTCTATCCAATCCAGCCCACAGAACAAACAACAAACTTTGCAAAACACGTGTCGATTCTAACATACGGCAGGTTGTGCAAGACAAACACATTGCGCCATACACATTTGTTGTCGCACAATTCATTGAAAAAACAAAAATTGTAAACCAAATGGTATACTTATATGCATGTTGGATATTTCTAATTGCAAATATATGTGCATGCGAGAATAAAATTGGCAGTTATCCATCTCAAAATATTTAGAATGTAAGTCGATGCTAAATTGCAAACCTTATAGAGGTGGACTATCTTCTGCCTGTATTCTTTGTGCCTATGAACCTACACCAAAAATAATACATCATATGAGTAAGCTCACTTAAGTAACAAGACACAACAAGAAGCAAGGTTGAAATGCTGGAAGCAAGCCAAAGCTAAATTCAACTACAATGGGAGCGTTTAGATCCTTGGCAAGAGTACTTATAGCCTTGCCGGGCAAGGTTAAGTGTTTGGGACTATTTAAATATCTTAGCTTTTGTGGGCCAGCTGACTTAGGTGGGCTAGGAAAACCTTGCTTGCTCAGGAGAGCCAAATCGGCTCGCTTCCAACGGCGAACTTCTCGCGGAAAAGTCTATGACCCATTCCTGACAATAGTTTTCACGATAAGGCTGGTAAAGTAAAAGAACCAAATGACTTGACCAAGCAAGGTTATCAAAGTGAAAGCTGCTAGATGAGCTAGCCGAGCTATTGTCCAACTAAGCAATGGAACCAAACACTCCCTACACTGTTTTGCTTTGACATTTTCATAATCCAGTTGTGAATATACACTGATGAAGGTTTAAACATGCAACAAAGGAATCAACACCAATTACAAAGAACAAAGCTCACTTCCAGTGTAACAATCAGACTTTGTAATGAAAACTGAGCTCGAGTATGAAGGATGCAATATTGTTGTTCTAATCTAGTATCTCTATGCAACAACTCCATCTAAATTGCCTAAATATGTACTAACAAATCCTACTGCGGCTAAGTAATAAATATAGCCCCACATTTCTACAGCTTAGTTGATTAAATATTGGACCTGGCAAACAAAACCGTCGCTGTATGGCTAGCTGTGTTGCCACTTGCCAGTCCAATACGATATTGCAGGTGAAGTAATATCACAAGTTAAAAGGATGTTATTTTTACCTGCAACTTCTACTCCTACTACCCAAGTGTTCAGAATGATGTTTCATTAAAGGGCAGCCCGATGCACGTACCTCCCGCTTGCGCAGGGTCCGGGGAAGGGTCCGACTACTTTGGGTCTATAGTACACAGCCTTTCCCTTCATTTCTGCAAGAGGTTGCTTCCAGCATGGTCACAAGGTAACAGCTTTACCGCTGCACCAAGGCTCCCCTTCTCGGAATTACGTTTCATTCCCAAAAGAAATATTCCCAAGTACCCAACCTAATCAAATCGCTAAATCTAAGAAAACCTAGATTTAAAAAAAAACTGATGATACAACTTACAAGTGAAGGAAAATAGTAGTATGTCCGTGATAACTAAAATTAAAAATTGTAGTAAAAACTTGAATTACTTCTCTTTTGTACTTGTGCTTATTGCTATGCTAGATAAGTATATATCACACGCATCATAATATACATTGTTTAGGAATAATATATACGCCCTCTGCCCCAAAATTAGTGTCTCAAGTTTAGTACAACTTTGTACTAAAGTTACCTTCACTTATTTTGAAACGGAGGGAGTATATATATATATAAGGAAAATATATACTACTAGCAGGTGTAGTTACCTTCACTTCCGCCACCATCCAATTGCACCAAGATCGGAGCTTACCTTAACGGGCCATGGGTGGAGAAAAGGTCGATTTATTTGCACCCTCTTTGGTGGTTTGTTGAGCTTCTGATTTTCTTGGCTCAACCAACCGGTTAGGTTGTCTCTTATCTTATATGTAGTATTTAAAGAAGATTGGATCTAGATGACGCATGCAATCCAAACAACTCCTCTCTTCCAACCAGATCAAAACGACATAAACAGAAAAAAGGTATGCACCATGGTCTTCCATTTAGAGGCATCTATATGACATGTAGATTGATTTTCTATATCGCTCTTGTTGAATCAGGCTGTACCTGTGCAGTGGCGAAGCTACAGTCACTTCTCTGGGCGGGCCAACACAGGCCAGGTTAAGAAATAGCATTGAAAATTTGCTTTCTGGGCCCAGACGACAATACATATACTCCCATTGTGTTTGGAGAATTGAAGTATGGAGTATATACCAAGATATGTTCTGGAGAATATGGAGTATGTAGACATGATTGGGTAATTGAGTTAAAGTATGGAGGATATTAGGATTCTGCAGAGAGCTTAGATAATATAGTACAACCTTAGTATTCGGAAGTGTGGAGTATATATACTGGAACTTTTAGAGAGTATAAGCTTGTCACACTAGCATGCCCTATATATGATACCCGGCAGGTTGTTTAGTTTTTTTTCTGAAAGAATAAATAAGATATCAGTTGCATGTGTGCTAACTCTATTGGATTTTCCACCTATCCTCTAACCCGTTTGGGTGGAAGAATATAGGTCACATGGCAAGCAAATAGGTAGGGGGACTACACCCGGTTGTAGCTAAAATGTCCTGGAAAAAACAATGTAGCTAATTATGTGTGTGGGACAAAACAATGTTAGCATGTCAAACTAACCCCAATAAATCCTAGTGATGTTGCTTTTAAAAAGAGCTTACCAGTATATAATCTTAAATCTACCAAAGCTTGTTGATATCATGAACATAATTTCTCATAAGGTTTGATCAATCAGTTATAAAACCACATCACCACACAGCTAGATTACTCAGCTTAAAAAACTTGAATGTGGTAGATGCATTCGAGAGAAAAATATTATGTCTTCACATGCATGTAGTTGACTCATTGAAGAGTATCAATCGACTGGTAAAAACTGAACAGTAGTCATACTAGATCCACGTATGAACGTGACTTATTTATGACAGATGGAACAATAAATAAAGTATAAAGCACTCGATTACACAACTCAAACAAAAATTACCACAAGTTATTCATGGATGCATGTAAATTATATGTGCACCAGAATTAATGGCTTATGAGAATGGCGTTTGCAATAACTCTCATTAAACAAATTCAGTTGCCACTGGTAGATGAGAGACTGTTACTCAGATAAGAGACAGCCTTATCACATTCAGTTGCCACTGGTAGATGACAGACTATCACTCCCTTAAAATCAAGCAAAACCAATAGCTAAACAAACATTTTGCAAAATTTAATTTAACATGCAAAAGGAAACAAAGGATTGTCTGGATCACATATAACCTTTCTACAAAACAAGTCATGTAATTTTCTAGCCACTAGACTGCTTCCATGTTAGTAGCCACTCATAGGGCTGCCAAATGGATACAAAATACCTGTAATATTCAACTACCCTTTTGAGAGAATACAAATATGGATGTTATTTTCCCATCCGATTAATGATTTTTTCCAGATTTATAGTTGTGTTTGAAATTGCATAAAATTATGAATGGAAATATAGTACGATGCAAGATCTGAACATTCCTAATCTAAATTGTCTTTTTAAAACTATTCATGTCCATCTTCAAATTTGATAAAGCAATATACATATCTGGATGGTATCTTTTAGCTCAATGTTATGTCATATTCCTTTAGGTGATAGAAATAAATTGTACTAACAAGGTGAGCTATAAGGAGCGTGTTGCGTGTCATCACCTAAGTTATAGGGGTATCTAAATAGTACTCCCTCTGTAAATATGCATAAAACATTTTAGATCACTACTTTGGTGATCTAAAACATCTTATATTTATTCACAGAGGAATAGAATACAACCAAATTGAATAGATATGTATTATTGTACTTGCTATAACATCCTATTCAAATTCATGAGTGCCCCTTGACAAATATGCATCCAATTCATCAGTTGACACTCCTACCAACCGCAAATCTTCTCTCCTCACCAAGTACCACCTGCCCCATCACCCAAAGATGCCATTGGCGGGACTGCTATCTTCCATCGCATCTGCTTGCTTTCTGCTCTGCAAGTTGCAGCAGTTAGGGCACCTCGAACACTATCCCCCAAAACGGACACACTATCCGTCTGCAGACCGCGTCCGGATGCTTCCACGGACACGATACGGGAGCCTGCCATCCAACCCTATACCTCAAATGTCCGACACTTAACTTAAAAAGGAATATGCCTAATGTTGATTCGAGTGGAGTAATGGTCACTTTCTAATGCATACGAGTAGATTACATGCTAACTAATCACCTTCTTTAGCAATGCTTCCGCCAAATGTCTGGACTCCCGCAAAGCCCCTGGTTTGCTTCCGGTTTGCGGACGGACAAATACGGATCCGCGTTGGATGGCAAAGTGCGTCCGGGCAGCTCAGTCCGGATGTATGCAGGCGTTTCGAGGATCCGTGTTGGAGATACCCTTAGTTCGCCCACCGCATCCAGCGACCAGTGGTGCCAATATTACCCCGGACTTCCTCTCATGGCCAACTCTCCTCCACAAGGCCCCACTGCCGAATGATACTGTCGACCGCTACTAAAGAGTATGTCCATATGTCCCATATACACATAAATCAGTAGCTAAAGAGGGATCGAGAGCTCGACCTTGTTTCGCTCGCCATGGGGCCAATAGCGCGCGAGTATGTCCCGCATGAAGTGTAGCTTGACATCACGGTCGGCATCGAGGAGGCTAGGCGGGAGGTGCCGCTCCAGGGCGCTGTACACGGCTGGCGCGTACTCGCCGCGCACGTCGGTGTAGTCCTGCGGCTTGTGCTCCGTGTTCGGATTGAGGCGCAGCCGCCTGTCAGAGTACGCAGCCGCCCCCAACGGCCGGCCGGCCATGCGCGACGGCGGCGGAGCCACGCCATTCCCGTTCGCCATCCCTCCCTGCTGGCCCTCGTCCCGTCGCTCCGCGGGCCCCTCTAGAGCCATGGCAAACGCGGCGGGATTACAACATCGAGCGTATTAGGGTTAGGGTTTGGAAGGGGCGAATTGGGGTGAAAATTAGGGTTTTGCTGAGTCCCTCACTCTCACGCACTCCCAAGTCCCAAGGGCCGGGGAGAAAGAGCAGCAGTTTGGGTAGAGTCCTCTGCCCGGCTCCACGCCTCGGAAAAAGTACAGCCTGTCTTGTGCCCGAAAAATAGAAAACTAATTTTGGTTTTTCACGTGATGAAATGAAACAGGTTTTTTTATTCAAACCTCGATTGTTTAAATTAGTCATCTATTCCCTCCGTTCATAAGTACTCCCTCCGGTCCTTTTTACTCTGCATATAAGAATTGTCTGAAGTCAAACTTCTCAAAATTTGACTATATTTATATGAAGAAGTTTGACCATATTTATATGAAAAAAATATTAACATCTATCATGCTAAAGTTATACAATATGAAACTTTAAGTCCTGATGCATAAACTGGTATTGATTTCACATTATGAATGTTGATATTTTTTCTATGAAGTTGGTCAAACTTTACGAGACTTGACTTCAGACAAATTTTATATGCGAACTAAAAAGGACCGGAGGGAGTATAAGTCATTCTGGAAATTTCAGTATAGACTACATAGGGAGTATAATGTATAATACCTAAATAGTTCGTCTCCGCTATCTTATTTCTATTGACATGCAACCTATGCACATGAGCAAGTCAGCCACATCATCTTTCTACAACCGACTTATAGGTGGGACCAACCAAAATTTAGTAGCGCAAAGAACAACCACCTCAGACCAACCAAAATTTAGTAGCGCAAAGAACAACCACCTCAGCGATCGGTTACCAACAGAGGGACCGACCACAACGAGACCAGCGTACAGGACAGATGTCTCTTTCACTCGATTCAACTGAACTCATCAAATTCCCTTTTCCCCTCTGTACAGCCAGGCTCAACGGTTGGGATCCTATCTCACGCCACTCCGGCAGCCTCCCCGCTGCAGTAGCCTCCTCGTTGACAACCCCCCAAGCATGCCAATCCACCACATACACGACAGAAAGACAAGGCCGATGGCGAGGCTCGTAGTTGTTGACGTCCTGCTTCAGCACGTCGCCACAAATCCAGGCAATGAAGCTTTCACTATTGTCCTCTCTTTTCATCTGCTTGGTACCGCTCACGTAAAGAAATTCTGATTATTCGATGGATTTCCTTCTGCCAGAAGTCATGTGTCGTCCTCCTATGGTTTCCTTCATCTTCCCTCAATCAAGCCATGACAATGCGACGGAACTACCATTGCATCAGCCGCTACAAAGAATAGCAAAAAACACCTCACTGATGGTGCCGATGGTGCTAATGGCATCAAAGGAAGAAGATCGTGTTTCTTGCTCTCAATACTGCGCCATCGACAACCAAGCCTTCATGGGCCCTCGCCACCAAAGACACGGACTGTTGTTGATCCAGGCCCCGTGGCAGCCACCATGAGGGGCTCGGATGGGCCAAGCCCCACATCTCGGCGTCAAATCAGGCTCATGATGATCCACAGTTCCACACTTGCCATTGTCAGCATCCTCCTGCAACATTACCTACGCCTGAGGTGGGGGCTCACCTTCCCTTCTACTTCTTGGATATGAACGAGTTTTTTGATTTAGTGGATTGGTTGGAAGATCGGATTTACACTACAAAAAAATACACTTCCGTGATGATACGTGTTTGTCACAGTAGGTCGCGTTTTTTGTCATGCATGTACATCCATGACAAATTTATGACAGAATCAAGATAGTCATACCTGTGTTGTCGTAGAAGTGTTCCATGACATTACCAAAATTATCATCACGGAAGTGTCCACTTCCATGACGATAAATTGCGCGTCACAGAAGTGCTTTCGTCAAGGGTGACCGACACGTGGCATCCACCGTAACAGAACACCGTTAAGCTATCGGGTCGGGTTTTGGATCTGATAACCCGTTAACAGCCCCGACCAATGGGAAATTTCCACGTGTAAAATTCTTATTGGCCGGACGAAACACGTGTCAGCTCGTTAGTGGGTCAGATAGGCACCTATGATATGTCAACACGTGGCACGGCCCAACAGAGGTCCGTTCCTGTGAAAAGGCCGGCCCATTTGACTTGGTCAAAAGGTGGCGGGTCGGCCCATGTAAAGCTGTTAACGGCATGTTCGCATATAGCCCATTTACAGCCCGCTAACCCAAGGCCGTTACGCCCTATCCGAATTAGGCCCAGTAGCGTCATTTGGGCCATCCAATATGATTCCAGCCTGTTTTCATTTATGGCCCATGACGTCTTTCGGCCCATATGAGGCCCTATGTAACTCTTGGCCTATTAACGACCCATGGTGAAATTGGCCCGTAATGAACAGTGTATCACTTTACACCCATTAACGGCTTGTGGTGAAACTGGCCCGTAATGAACAGTGTATCACTTTATACCCATTAACGGCCCGTTATTCTGTTGGACCGTTTCCAGCCCATGTTATCTTTCGGCCTTCTCAGAGCCCATTTATTCTTGGGCTCATTTCCAGCATTCGTTTACTTACGACCCGTTACTGTCATTTTCTGCTTGTGGGACAAATTCAGCCCGTGGTTACAGTCGGCCCGTTTGTGGTCCGTTAATACGTTGGGCCGTTTTCATAGCATCATCAAATACGACCTATTAACGATGGCCCGTTACGGTCGGCCCATGAACGGACGATTCCAACTCTAGCATGTTTATGGCCATAATGCGGCCTGTTATTGGCCCATGTTTGGCCAATCGATCATACAGCCCGTATAAGGCGCATTGATGATACGGCCCGTAGAAGGCCCATTGTTTCTACGGCCCGTACAAGGCCTACTGTTTCTACGGCCCGTAGAAGGCCCACTATTTCTACGGCCCGTAGGAGGCCCAGTGTCACTACAGTAAATATTAGCCCATGGTTATTGTGGCCTAGTTTTAAAAAATAGGTTATTGCAGCCACTAGTTAACCGCGGAAAAAGAACTGCAATGACTACAAGCAAACAAATAAACAAGACAACAAGGAAATAAATAAGCAAGTAACTAACCTAGGCTATCACGGCTATTACACATATTACATCCACTGGGCATCAAAGTTCGCCACAGAGTGCAAATATAGGGAACAAAGCAGCATATCATATACACTGGCCGTCAAAATTGGCCACCAGTGCAAATAAACGCGGCAGCAAAACAAGAGCATAACTTAAACAACTTCAGAAGAGCTCAAGAAACGTTATCCTGGGTATCCACCATGCTGGCAATAAGCTTAGTAAGCTGATTAGCTTTGTCCTATTTGGCGCTAAAATCCTCCAACGCTTGCTGTTGCACCAGAAAGTATGCATCTGAATGCTTCAGGGACTTCCGTAGTCCTTCCGCTTCTTGTCGCAGCACAGCTGAACGATGTCTTTTAGCTTGTAGTTGAGACTTAAGAAACCGAACTGATTCAAACAGTGAGTTTGAATAGCTTGTGCAAGCGGTAGTGGCCAGTAACTCCAACACTAAACCAAGACAGGATGTGTCACTATCCTAAACCTTATCTGCATTACTTCCTTTACCGTTGCTTAATAAGGCACTCTTCCCCAATATTCTGTCAGCATTCTAAAAGAAGAAACAAGCAGACACATAACAAGTTTAGCATGTACTAGTATATGGAACTCATTTCGGTGAACCAGTTCATTAGTAAGGTGGACAGGATTAAACTACCAAGTCTTCTATTGCCAAGTACTAGTACATAATAAAAGTATCAAACAAACATATATCTATGTCCTATGGTAGCAATGGAATCTTAAATTAGAACATTTGTTCTTCAGGTTTAGGCACTTGTTCTACCTGAACAGAGTACATTAAGACGCAAGAATATAATACTTAAAAATAGAAAATGAGCTCATAGACCTTACCACATTCTTGGTTCGGGACCAGTACAGAACAAGGCGTTCCCAGTCATCGTCCAGTAAATGTGTCTCAGGAGAACATAAGGGAATTTGATGAGTTTCTTTGCCGGTGAAATACGTTTTCTTCAGGTAATTCTGATACTGCCACCAAGCATTCTTGAAGATAGCAGAAGTATTAGCACAGGTTACCTCATCCTGAGTTTCCAAATCGGTCCTTCTCTATAGAGAAAAATGGGAAAATTTGTTGTATTATAACCATCATGGAGGTAGGATGTATGGGACGAAGCAAAGTAATTGCCATGAATAACATTACTTACACATAACTCCTGGACAAACACCTGCAACTGGCATTTTCCTTCATCTTCAGTATAATATTTCCAAGATGGAAAGATACGTACATACAATTTAACAACATCAAATGCGATAGATGTTAAACTACGACTAGCTGGTTGTGCTTCTTCCACGGGAATAGGCGTACTAACTGGTGGAGTTGGGGTTTGCCTTGATAGTACTGGCCCTTTGGGCATTGGAGCTGCCTTACTAACTGCTCTTGTTTGGGAGCTCTGTGGTGGAGATGGTGTTGTGTCAACAGGAACTGGGTTACTATCGGCTAGGGTTGGGGTTAGATTGGGTGAAGCTGGTTCTCTGTCCATCGTAGTAGGGGTACAATCTGCGAGAGTTTGGGTTATGTGTGGTAGGGCTGGTTCTTGTACATGTACAACCGGGGTGTTATCTGCACCAAGAGGTAGCACTGTTTTTTTTGAAGACCGTGTTTTTAGTCCGCTAGATACTGGCATCACCCGCTCCAATTCAAATGGCTGATAAACAGGAAACATAGTTGAATGTACAGACATTGTGTGAGAGACAGATGCAATAGATAGTGTGGAAAAAAGAGGGCATGAAATAGTTGACATGTATATTGTTTAACTAAAACGGATAACATGACATAATTTCACACATATGATGTCTATCTAAACTGGATAGCATAGCATAACATAATTCAAAGATATGATGAATAACTAAACAGGATCGCATGACATAATTCACCTACATGTTATCTAAGTAATCAGGATCGCATCATTTAATTCACATATGTGATTTATATGCTAAACAGAGGGCATTCGATATGATGTCTAAGCTAAGAACATGGTGTCGAATATTGTGTATATGATGTCTAAACTATGCAATGCAAGACACCGTATGCATGATATGAGCAGTATAACTGTGCCAAGTTAGAGCATACACCTAAGTGGGTGAATAGGACTGGTCATCTGTCTCTGAATCCATCTCTGACGAGCTATCGGGACCCAACAAGAGATCTGCTTCGACAGGTAGCACTGTCTGCTCTGAAGGCCTAGTTTTCACTCTAGATTTTTCCATCTCCCACCCAAATGGCTGATTCACAGGAAGAGTAGTTTAATGTACAAACATTGTCGACAAATGGAAATGTAATGAAGAAAAGGATGGGCAAGATATCATTCAAATATATGATGCCTAGTTAAACAGAATGGCATTGCACATTTCACATATATTATGGCTGGATAAAAGACATGAGACTGCATAATTCCCATATATGATATAGAAACTAAACAGGTGGCATTACAGAACATGTCTAAACTAAGCAGATGACATATATGATGTCAAAAGTAGGCACTACAAGGCAACATATGCATGATATGACTAACATCATCATGCCAAGGTAGAGCAAACACCTTGGGGGTAAATAGGAGTGGTCAGCGGCGTCCGAATCCGCCTCAGAACAGATATCTTCCTCTGGATTACAATCTGGAGAGGGGTGGGGAGGGTTTGCCATTGAACCCACCATGGAGCGATGTCTGCATGACATTGTATTGCCGCGCAAAACTCTTCTCTTCTTCTCTACATGTTCAGCATGACTGTGTACAATATCTGATATGCATACGAAAAAAATATGATGAGATTATGTAAGGAGAGCATGCAGAAATTTAGAGTGATGGTAACAACCATGGATCGATGTTTTTCCTTGAACCAAAATAGCCCTAATGGATCGACGTGAATGTATAGTAATAAGTGATGCAACAAGTGTACAACCTCTTTGCCGTAGCCGTGTCGACCTCAGCATCATTGGGTTGGTCGCTGAAGCAGTTGAGGCAGAGGTGGTTGTCGGAGGTGTGGAGGAAGATCTGAGGAATCTGTAGACGGCGTCCAGGGCACTGCTTTGTTGTGATGGATCGTTCTGTCATTGGAGTAGCTCCGGTGAGCCGTAAGACATTAAGGCTGAAGCAGCACAAGACAGACATCGTCAATCTCAAGTGGGATTCTAATAGCATCTCCAATAGATGATGTAAAATGGATGTAAAATTAACATCACCAAAAACCACCTGAGTACAACAGATGAGGTAAAAAACTGTTGACTCTGAGCTTAACTGTCGAAACTGAATTTTACTGTGGAATCTGAATGCTACTGTCGAAACTGAACGCAATGGTAGCAGAGAGGCACTTGACATGTAGTTTAGGGAGGGCCTGCAGTTCATCTTCAACCTGCACCCCCTTGAGCCGCCAGCCACCATCGGCCGAACCGCCGGCCCTAGCGCCGCCTCGCCACCCCGAAACAACTCGCCACCGCCGCCCCGGCCAGCCCTCTAGGCCCCCCACCCCCACCCTGAATCCTAAGATAGATAGTGGGGTACCTCTCCAGTGAGCCCCC
>NC_041384.1:278096678-278110395 GCF_002162155.2 Triticum dicoccoides | reverse complement strand
CTGACCCAAAAGTCGATTCGGTCGACTGAAGTGTGGCTTAATCGGAGCAGAGCAGCAGCACGAGCGAGGGGGAGAGCAGCAGTAGCAGCTGGGCGAGCGAGCGATCGAGCGAGAGCCGGAGCGGTAGCAGCAGATCCGGGTGGTATGGCCGCCGCCGCCGAAGGGGCCTCGCACTGGGAGAGAGCCGCCGTGGAGATGTCGCCCGCGGCGCCGGCTTCAAGGTAGCCGCTCCATGGGGGTGCGGGATGGAGCACCATCGGTGCCGGGAGGTCGAGTTAAGGAGAAGGTGCGATGCGATGAGTGTACAACCTCTTTGGTGGCGCCGAGTAGGCCTCGGCTTCGTCCGAGGAGTCGGTGAGGATGATGCGGTTCCGGTGGAGCAGGTTAAGGCGGCGCTGTGGGGATGGAGCAACCGCGATAGACGAGGCGATCGTCGGAGTAGCTTCTTGGAGGTGGAGAACGGGGCGGCTGAACCGATGGGACAGTGAGATGGACGACGGATCCTCATCCGGGGAGGTGGACGAGGGACGTCGAGCTGTTGCGGTGGACGACCTCGTCGGGGAAGAGGCTCCGACTAGGCAGCGATGACGTGGCGGACGAAGGAGGGTGGGGTTTCGCGGCTGGAGCGGAGAGGTTATGGCGGCCTGGGATTTCGAATGGCGAAAAGAGGGCACGCGATGATCCTCCCCTCGTCGCCCTGTGAGAGAGCGACCACCGGTTGTATCTGGCACTTGGAAGGGTGTGTTTTATTAAGTATCCGGTTCTCGTTGTCATAAGGTTAAGGTACAACTCTAAGTCATCCTATTACCGAAGATCACAGCTATTCGAATAGATTAACTTCCCTGCAGGGGTGCACCACATATCCCAACACGCTCGATCCCATTTGGCCGGACACACTTTCCTGGGTCATGCCCGGCCTCGGAAGATCAACACGTTGCAGCCCTACCTAGGCACAACAGAGAGGTCAGCACGCCGGTCTAAATCCTATGGCGCAGGGGTCTGGGCCCATCGCCCATTGCACACCTGCACGTTGCGTACGCGGCCGGAAGCAGAACTAGCCCCCTTAATACAAGAGCAGGCTTACGGTCCAATCCGGCGCGCGCCACTCAGTCGCTGACGTCACGAAGGCTTCGGCTGATACCACGACGTCGAGTGCCCATAACTGTCCCCGCGTAGATGGTTAGTGCATATAGGCCAGTAGCCAGACTCAGATCAAATACCAAGATCTCGTTAAACGTGTTAAGTATCCGCGAACACTGATCAGGGCCAGGCCCACCTCTCTCCTAGGTGGTCTCAACCTGCCTTGTCGCTCCGCCACAAAGTAACAGTCGGGTGCCATCGGGAACCCAGTGTTGGGTTTCGTAGTAATTTCAAAAAATTTCCTACGCGCACACAGGATCATGTGATGCATAGCAACGAGAGGAGAGTGTTGTCTACGTACCCAACGCAGACCGACTGCGGAAGCAATGACACGACGTAGAGGAAGTAGTCGTACGTCTTCATGATCCAACCGATCAAGCACCGAAACTACGGCACCTCCGAGTTCGAGCACACGTTCAGCTCGATGACGATCCCCGGACTCCGATCCAGCAAAGTGTCGGGGAAGAGTTTCGTCAGCACGACGCCGTGGTGACGATCTTGATGAACTACAGCAGCAGGGCTTCGCCTAAACTCCGCTACAGTATTATCGAGGAATATGGTGGCAGGGGGCACCGCACACGGCTAAGGAATCGATCACGTGGATCAACTTGTGTGTTTAGAGGTGCCCCTGCCTCCGTATATAAAGGAGGAGAGGAGGGGAGGCTGGCCGGCCAAAGAGGGAGGCGCAGGAGAGTCCTACTCCCTCTGGGAGTAGGATTCCTCCCCCCAATCCTAGTCCAACTAGGATTCCTCGGAGGGGAAGGGAGAGAGGGGGGCCGGCCACCTTCTCCTAGTCCTAATAGGACTAGGGGAGGGGAAAGAGGCGCAGCCACCTTGGGCTGCCCCTTTCTCCTTTCCACTAAGGCCCATGATGGCCCATATGGCTCCCGGGGGGGTTCCGGTAACCTCCCGGTAACCCGGTAAAATCCCGATTTCACCCGGAACACTTCCGATGTCCAAACATAGGCTTCCAATATATCAATCTTTACGTCTCGACCAATTCGAGACTCCTCGTCATGTCCGTGATCACATCCGGGACTCCGAACAACCTTCGGTACATCAAAATGCATAAACTCATAATATAACTGTCATCGTAACCTTAAGCGTGCGGACCCTACGGGTTCGAGAACAATGTAGACATGACCGAGACATGTCTCTGGTCAATAACCAATAGCGGGACCTGGATGCCCATATTGGCTCCTACATATTCTACGAAGATCTTTATCGGTCAGACCGCATAACAACATACGTTGTTCCCTTTGTCATCGGTATGTTACTTGCCCGAGATTCGATCGTCGGTATCCAATACCTAGTTCAATCTCGTTAACGGCAAGTCTCTTTACTCGTTCCGTAATACATCATTTCACAACTAACATATTAGTTGTAATGCTTGCAAGGCTTATGTGATGTGTATTACCGAGAGGGCCCAGAGATACCTCTCCGACAATCGGAGTGACAAATCCTAATCTCGAAATACGCCAACCCAACATCGACCATTGGAGACACCTGTAGTACTCCTTTATAATCACCCATTTACGTTGTGACGTTTGGTAGTACCCAAAGTGTTCCTCCGGTAAACGGGAGTTGCATAATCTCATAGTCGTAGGAACATGTATAAGTCATGAAGAAAGCAATAGCAACATACTAAACGATCAGGTGCTAAGCTAATGGAATGGGTCATGTCAATCAGATCATTCTACTAATGATGTGACCTCGTTAATCAAATAACAACTCATTGTTCATGGTTAGGAAACATAACCATCTTTGATTAACGAGCTAGTCAAGTAGAGGCATACTAGTGACACTCTGTTTGTCTATGTATTCACACATGTATTATGTTTCCGGAAAATACAATTCTAGCATGAATAATAAACATTTATCATGATTATAAGGAAATAAATAATAACTTTATTATTGCCTCTAGGGCATATTTCCTTCATATCATCCATATAAGCTTCCACATTCCGACTGATTTGGGTGAGTAGACACTTCTGAATCATTCGCATAAAAGTGGCTCCGGCATTCTTGAGGCCGAATGGCATGGTGATATAGCAGAAGCACCCGAATGGAGTGATGAAAGCTGTTTTTACCTCATCGGGCCCGTACAGACGGATCTGGTGGTACCCGGAGTAAGCATCTAAAAAAGACAACCTCTCGCATCCCGCGGTCGAGTCAACAATTTGATCTATGCGAGGGAGAGGAAAGTGATCTTTCGGGCAGGCCCGGTTGATGTGCTTGAAATCAATGCACATTCGGAGCGACTTGTCCTTCTTAGGAACCATGACGACATTAGCGAGCCACTCGGAGTGGTATATCTCTCGGATAAATCCTGCCGCCAACAGTCGAGCCACTTCTTCACCGATGGCCTTTCTCTTCTGGACGGCGGACCGCCGAAGATGCTCTTTGACTGGTTTTGCAGACGAGTCGACTCTTAGGCGATGCTCAGCCAGTCCCCTGGGAACACCTGGCATGTCAGCGGGCTTCCATGCAAAAATGTCCCAGTTCTCACGGAGGAACTGGATGAGCGCTTCTTCCTATTTTGGGTCGAGTGTTATGGAGATGCGGGTCGTGTTGGGTTTCGTAGTAATTTCAAAAATTTTCCTACGCGCACACAGGATCATGTGATGCATAGCAACGAGAGGAGAGTGTTGTCTACGTACCCAGCGCAGACCGACTGCGGAAGCAATGACACGACGTAGAGGAAGTAGTCGTACGTCTTCACGATCCAACCGATCAAGCACCGAAACTACGGCACCTCCGAGTTCGAGCACACGTTCAGCTCGATGACGATCCCCGGACTCCGATCCAGCAAAGTGTCGGGGAAGAGTTTCGTCAGCACGACGGCGTGGTGACGATCTTGATGAACTACAGCAGCAGGGCTTCGCCTAAACTCCGCTACAGTATTATCGAGGAATATGGTGGCAGGGGGCACCGCACACGGCTAAGGAATCGATCACGTGGATCAACTTGTGTCAACTTGTGTGTTTAGAGGTGCCCCTGCCTCCGTATATAAAGGAGGAGAGGAGGGGAGGCTGGCCGGCCAAAGAGGGAGGCGCAGGAGAGTCCTACTCCCTCTGGGAGTAGGATTCCTCCCCCTAATCCTAGTCCAACTAGGATTCCTCGGAGGGGAAGGGAGAGAGGGGGGCCGGCCACCTTCTCCTAGTCCTAATAGGACTAGGGGAGGGGAAAGAGGCGCAGCCACCTTGGGCTGCCCCTTTCTCCTTTCCACTAAGGCCCATGATGGCCCATATGGCTCCCGGGGGGTTCCGGTAACCTCCCGGTAACCCGGTAAAATCCCGATTTCACCCGGAACACTTCCGATGTCCAAACATAGGCTTCCAATATATCAATCTTTACGTCTCGACCATTTCGAGACTCCTCGTCATGTCCGTGATCACATCCAGGACTCCGAACAACCTTCGGTACATCAAAATGCATAAACTCATAATATAACTGTCATCGTAACCTTAAGCGTGCGGACCCTACGGGTTCGAGAACAATGTAGACATGACCGAGACATGTCTCTGGTCAATAACCAATAGCGGGACCTGGATGCCCATATTGGCTCCTACATATTCTACGAAGATCTTTATCGGTCAGACCGCATAACAACATACGTTGTTCCCTTTGTCATCGGTATGTTACTTGCCCGAGATTCGATCGTCGGTATCCAATACCTACTTCAATCTCGTTAATGGCAAGTCTCTTTACTCGTTCCGTAATACATCATCTCACAACTAACATATTAGTTGTAATGCTTGCAAGGCTTATGTGATGTGTATTACCGAGAGGGCCCAGAGATACCTCTCCGACAATCGGAGTGACAAATCCTAATCTCGAAATACGCCAACCCAACATCGACCATTGGAGACACCTGTAGTACTCCTTTATAATAACCCATTTACGTTGTGACGTTTGGTAGTACCCAAAGTGTTCCTCCGGTAAACGGGAGTTGCATAATCTCATAGTCGTAGGAACATGTATAAGTCATGAAGAAAGCAATAGCAACATACTAAACGATCAGGTGCTAAGCTAAATGGAATGGGTCATGTCAATCAGATCATTCTACTAATGATGTGACCTCGTTAATCAAATAACAACTCATTGTTCATGGTTAGGAAACATAACCATCTTTGATTAACGAGCTAGTCAAGTAGAGGCATACTAGTGACACTCTGTTTGTCTATGTATTCACACATGTATTATGTTTTCGGAAAATACAATTCTAGCATGAATAATAAACATTTATCATGATTATAAGGAAATAAATAATAACTTTATTATTGCCTCTAGGGCATATTTCCTTCAGTCTCCCACTTGCACTAGAGTCAATAATCTAGATTACACTGTAATGAATCTAACACCCATGGAGCTTTGGTGCTGATCATGTTTTGCTCGTGGAAGAGGCTTAGTCAACGGGTCTGCAATATTCAGATCCGTATGTATCTTGCAAATCTCTATGTCTCCCACCTGGACTAGATCCCGGATGGAGTTGAAGCGTCTCTTGATGTGTTTGGTCCTTTTGTGAAATCTGGATTCCTTTGCCAAGGCAATTGCACCAGTATTGTCACAAAAGATTTCATTGGACCCGATGCACTAGGTATGACACCTAGATCGGATATGAACTCCTTCATCCAGACTCCTTCATTTGCTGCTTCCGAAGCAGCTATGTATTCCGCTTCACATGTAGATCCCGCTACGACGCTTTGTTTAGAACTGCACCAACTGACAGCTCCACCGTTTAATGTAAACACGTATCCGGTTTGCGATTTAGAATCGTCCAGATCAGTGTCAAAGCTTGCATCAACGTAACCTTTTACGATGAGCTCTTTGTCACTTCCATATACGAGAAACATATCCTTAGTCCTTTTCAGGTATTTCAGGATGTTCTTGACCGCTGTCCAGTGATCCATTCTTGGATTACTTTGGTACCTCCCTGCTAAACTTATAGCAAGGCACACATCAGGTCTGGTACACAGCATTGCATACATGATAGAGCCTATGGCTGATGCATAGGGAACATCTTTCATATTCTCTCTATCTTCTGCAGTGGTCGGGCATTGAGTCTTACTCAATTTCACACCTTGCAACACAGGCAAGAACCCTTTCTTTGCTTGATCCATTTTGAATTTCTTCAAAATTTTGTCAAGGTATGTGCTTTGTGAAAGTCCAATTAAGCGTCTTGATCTGTCTCTATAGATCTTAATGCCTAATATGTAAGCAGCTTCACCGAGGTCTTTCATTGAAAAACTTTTATTCAAGTATCCCTTTATGCTATCCAGAAATTCTATATCATTTCCAATCAGTAATATGTCATCCACATATAATATCAGAAATGCTACAGAGCTCCCACTCACTTTCTTGTAAATACAGGCTTCTCCAAAAGTCTGTATAAAACCAAATGCTTTGATCACACTATCAAAACGTTTATTCCAACTCCGAGAGGCTTGCACCAGTCCATAAATGGATCGCTGGAGCTTGCACACTTTGTTAGCTCCCTTTGGATCGACAAAACCTTCTGGTTGCATCATATACAACTCTTCTTCCAGGAATCCATTCAGGAATGCAGTTTTGACATCCATTTGCCAAATTTCATAATCATAAAATGCGGCAATTGCTAACATGATTCGGACGGACTTAAGCATCGCTACGGGTGAGAAGGTCTCATCGTAGTCAATTCCTTGAACTTGCCGAAAACCTTTTGCGACAAGTCGAGCTTTGTAGACAGTAACATTACCACCAGCGTCAGTCTTCTTCTTAAAGATCCATTTATTCTCAATCGCTTGCCGATCATCGGGCAAGTCAACCAAAGTCCATACTTTGTTCTCATACATGGATCCCATCTCAGATTTCATGGCTTCTAGCCACTTTGCGCAATCTGGGCTCACCATCGCTTCTTCATAGTTCGTAGGTTCATCATGATCTAGTAGCATGACCTCCAGAACAGGATTACCGTACCACTCTGGTGCGGATCTTACTCTGGTTGATCTACGAAGTTCAGTAGTATCTTGATCTGAAGTTTCATGATCATTATCATTGGCTTCCTCACTAACTGGTGTAGGTGTCACTGAAACAGTTTTCTGTGATGAACTACTTTCCAGTAAGGGAGCAGGTACAGTTACCTCGTCAAGTTCTACTTTCCTCCCACTCACTTCTTTCGAGAGAAACTCCTTCTCTAGAAATGATCCATTCTTAGCAACAAATGTTTTGCCTTCGGATCTGTGATAGAAGGTGTACCCAAAAGTTTCCTTTGGGTATCCTATGAATACACATTTCTCCGATTTGGGTTCGAGCTTATCGGGTTGAAGCTTTTTCACATAAGCATCGCAGCCCCAAACTTTAAGAAACGACAACTTTGGTTTCTTGCCAAACCATAGTTCATAAGGCGTCGTCTCAACGGATTTTGATGGTGCCCTATTTAACGTGAATGCGGCCGTCTCTAAAGCATATCCCCAAAATGATAGCGGTAAATCTGTAAGAGACATCTTAGATCGCACCATATCTAGTAAAGTACGATTACGACGTTCGGACACACCATTACGCTGTGGTGTTCCGGGGGGCGTGAGTTGCGAAACTATTCCACAGTTTTTCAAATGTACACCAAACTCGTAACTCAAATATTCTCCTCCACGATCAGATCGTAGAAACTTTATTTTCTTGTTACGATGATTTTCAACTTCACTCTGAAATTCTTTGAACTTTTCAAATGTTTCAGACTTATGCTTCATTAAGTAGATATATCCATATCTGCTCAAATCATCTGTGAAGGTGAGAAAATAACGATATCCGCCACGAGCCTCAATATTCATCGGACCACATACATCGGTATGTATGATTTCCAACAAATCTGTTGCTCTCTCCATAGTACCGGAGAACGGTGTTTTAGTCATCTTGCCCATGAGGCACGGTTCGCAAGTACCAAGTGATTCATAATCAAGTGGTTCCAAAAGTCCATTAGTATGGAGTATCTTCATGCGTTTTACACCGATATGACCTAAACGACAGTGCCACAAATAAGTTGCACTTTCATTATCAACTCTGTATCTTTTGGTTTCAACATTATGAATATGTGTATTACTACTATCGAGATTTAGTAAGAATAGACCACTCTTCAAGGGTGCATGACCATAAAAGATATTACTCATATAAATAGAACAACCATTATTCTCTGATTTAAATGAATAACCGTCTCGCATTAAACAAGATCCAGATATAATGTTCATGCTCAACGCTGGCACCAAATAACAATTATTTAGGTCTAATATTAATCCCGAAGGTAGATGTAGAGGTAGCGTGCCGACCGCGATCACATCGACTTTGGAACCGTTTCCCACGCGCATCGTCACCTCGTCCTTTGCCAGTGCCCGCTTATTCTGTAGTCCATGTTTCGAGTTGCAAATATTAGCAACAGAACCAGTATCAAATACCCAGGTGCTACTGCGAGCATTGGTAAGGTACACATCAATAACATGTATATCACATATACCTTTGTTCACCTTGCCATCCTTCTTATCCGCCAAATACTTGGGGCAGTTCCGCTTCCAGTGACTAGTCTGCTTGCAGTAGAAGCACTCAGTTTCAGGCTTAGGTCTAGACTTGGGTTTCTTCTCTTGAGCAGCAACTTGCTTGCCGTTCTTTTTGAAGTTCCCCTTTTTCTTCCCTTTGCCCTTTTTCTTGAAACTAGTGGTCTTGTTAACCATCAACACTTGATGCTCCTTCTTGATTTCTACCTCCGCAGCTTTTAGCATTGCGAAGAGCTCGGGAATAGTCTTGTTCATCCCTTGCATATTATAGTTCATCACGAAGCTCTTGTAGCTTGGTGGCAGTGATTGGAGAATTCTGTCAATGACGCAATCATCTGGAAGATTAACTCCCAATTGAATCAAGTGATTATTATACCCAGACATTTTGAGTATATGCTCACTGACAGAACTGTTCTCTTCCATCTTGCAGCTATAGAACTTATTGGAGACTTCATATCTCTCAATCCGGGCATTTGCTTGAAATATTAACTTCAACTCCTGGAACATCTCATATGCTCCATGACGTTCAAAACGTCGTTGAAGTCCCGATTCTAAGCCGTAAAGCATGGCACATTGAACTATCGAGTAGTCATCAGCTTTGCTCTGCCAGACGTTCATAACATCTGGCGTTGCTCTAGCAGCAGGCCTGGCACCCAGCGGTGCTTCCAGGACGTAATTCTTCTGTGCAGCAATGAGGATAATCCTCAAGTTACGGACCCAGTCCGTGTAATTGCTACCATCATCTTTCAACTTTGCTTTCTCAAGGAACGCATTAAAATTTAACGGAATAACAGCACGAGCCATCTATCTACAATCAACATAAACAAGCAAGATACTATCAGGGACTAAGTTCATGATAAATTTTAAGTTCAATTAATCATATTATTAAAGAACTCCCACTTAGATAGACATCCCTCTAATCCTCTAAGTGATCACGTGATCCAAATCAACTAAACCATGTCCGATCATCACGTGAGATGGAGTAGTTTCATCGGTGAACATCATTATGTTGATCATATCTACTATATGATTCACGCTCGACCTTTCGGTCTCCGTGTTCCGAGGCCATATCTGCATATGCTAGGCTCGTTAAGTTTAACCTGAGTATTCTGCGTGCGCAACTGTTTTGCACCCGTTGTATTTGAACGTAGAGCCTATCACACCCGATCATCACGTGGTGTCTCAGCACGAAGAACTTTTGCAACGGTGCATACTCAGGGAGAACACTTCTTGATAATTTAGTGAGAGATCATCTTATAATGCTACCGTCAATCAAAGCAAGATAAGATGCATAAAAAGATAAACATCACATGCAATCAATATAAGTGATATGATATGGCCATCATTATCTTGTGCTTGTGATCTCCATCTCCGAAGCACCGTCATGATCACCATCGTCACCGGCGCGACACCTTGATCTCCATCGTAGCATCGTTGTCGTCTCGCCAATCTTATGCTTCCACGACTATCACTACCGTTTAGTAATAAAGTAAAGCATTACATCGCGATTGCATTGCATACAATAAAGCGACAATCATATGGCTCCTGCCAGTTGCCGATAACTTGGTTACAAAACATGATCATCTCATACAATAAAATTCAGCATCATGCCTTGACCATATCACATCACAACATGCCCTGCAAAAACAAGTTAGACGTCCTCTACTTTGTTGTTGCATGTTTTACGTGGCTGCTACGGGCTTAAGTAAGAACCAATCTCACCTACGCATCAAAACCACAACGATAGTTTGTCAAATAGACTCCGTTTTAACCTTCGCAAGGACCGGGCGTAGCCATACTTGGTTCAACTAAAGTTGGAGAGGCAGTCGCCCGCAAGCCATCTCTGTGCAAAGCACGTCGAGGGAACCTGTCTCGCGTAAGCGTACGCGTAAGGTTGGTCCGGGTCGTCTCGTCCAACAATACCGCTGAACCAAAATATGACATGCTGGTAGGCAGTATGACTTGTATCGTCCACAACTCACTTGTGTTCTACTCGTGCATATAACATCAACATCATTAACCTAGGCTCGGATGCCACTGTTGGGTTTCGTAGTAATTTCAAAATTTTCCTACGCGCACACAGGATCATGTGATGCATAGCAACGAGAGGAGAGTGTTGTCTACGTACCCAACGCAGACCGACTGCGGAAGCAATGACACGACATAGAGGAAGTAGTCGTACGTCTTCACGATCCAACCGATCAAGCACCGAAACTACGGCACCTCCGAGTTCGAGCACACGTTCAGCTCGATGACGATCCCCGGACTCCGATCCAGCAAAGTGTCGGGGAAGAGTTTCGTCAGCACGACGGCGTGGTGACGATCTTGATGAACTGCAGCAGCAGGGCTTCGCCTAAACTCCGCTACAGTATTATCGAGGAATATGGTGGCAGGGGGCACCGCACACGGCTAAGGAATCGATCACGTGGATCAACTTGTGTCAACTTGTGTGTTTAGAGGTGCCCCTGCCTCCGTATATAAAGGAGGAGAGGAGGGGAGGCTGGCCGGCCAAAGAGGGAGGCGCAGGAGAGTCCTACTCCCTCTGGGAGTAGGATTCCTCCCCCCAATCCTAGTCCAACTAGGATTCCTCGGAGGGGAAGGGAGAGAGGGGGGCCGGCCACCTTCTCCTAGTCCTAATAGGACTAGGGGAGGGGAAAGAGGCGCAGCCACCTTGGGCTGCCCCTTTCTCCTTTCCACTAAGGCCCATGATGGCCCATATGGCTCCCGGGGGGTTCCGGTAACCTCCCGGTAACCCGGTAAAATCCCGATTTCACCCGGAACACTTCCGATGTCCAAACATAGGCTTCCAATATATCAATCTTTATGTCTCGACCATTTCGAGACTCCTCGTCATGTCCGTGATCACATCTGGGACTCCGAACAACCTTCGGTACATCAAAATGCATAAACTCATAATATAACTGTCATCGTAACCTTAAGCGTGCGGACCCTACGGGTTCGAGAACAATGTAGACATGACCGAGACATGTCTCTGGTCAATAACCAATAGCGGGACCTGGATGCCCATATTGGCTCCTACATATTCTACGAAGATCTTTATCGGTCAGACCGCATAACAACATACGTTGTTCCCTTTGTCATCGGTATGTTACTTGCCCGAGATTCGATCGTCGGTATCCAATACCTAGTTCAATCTCGTTAATGGCAAGTCTCTTTACTCGTTCCGTAATACATCATCTCACAACTAACATATTAGTTGTAATGCTTGCAAGGCTTATGTGATGTGTATTACCGAGAGGGCCCAGAGATACCTCTCCGACAATCGGAGTGACAAATCCTAATCTCGAAATACGCCAACCCAACATCGACCATTGGAGACACATGTAGTACTCCTTTATAATAACCCATTTACGTTGTGACGTTTGGTAGTACCCAAAGTGTTCCTCCGGTAAACGGGAGTTGCATAATCTCATAGTCGTAGGAACATGTATAAGTCATGAAGAAAGCAATAGCAACATACTAAACGATCAGGTGCTAAGCTAATGGAATGGGTCATGTCAATCAGATCATTCTACTAATGATGTGACCTCGTTAATCAAATAACAACTCATTGTTCATGGTTAGGAAACATAACCATCTTTGATTAACGAGCTAGTCAAGTAGAGGCATACTAGTGACACTCTGTTTGTCTATGTATTCACACATGTATTATGTTTCCGGAAAATACAATTCTAGCATGAATAATAAACATTTATCATGATTATAAGGAAATAAATAATAACTTTATTATTGCCTCTAGGGCATATTTCCTTCACCCAGGCCCACCACTACCTGGGTGGAACCACCTGCCCCTTCAGCCCCCATCTCCGAACAGTATCACAGGTAATGTAACTATGTAAAGTATATTGTATATGCCCGTGATCACCTCCCGAAGTGATCATGGCCCAGTAGTATAGCATGGCAGACGGACAAGAGTGTAGGGCCACTGATGGAACACTAGCATCCTATACTAAGCAGTAGGATAGCAGGTAATGGTAACAATAGTAGTAGCAAGGACAGGCTATGCATCAGGATAGGAATAAACGGAAAGCATTAACATGCTACACTACTCTAATGCAAGCAGTATAGAGAAGAATAGGCGATATCTGGTGATCAAAGGGGGGGGCTTGCCTGGTTGCTCTGGCAAGAGAGAGTGGTCGTCAACACCGTAGTCGAACTGGGTAGCAGCAGCGTCGGTCTCGGTGTCTAGCGAGAGAAGAGGAGGAAGAAACAATAAATATAATGCAAACAAATGCAAGACGATGCATGACATGACAAAGCGTGATGCTAGGTGTACCAGAACGCGGTAAGAGGTGATACCGGGGAAGGGGGAAAACATCCGGGAAAGTATCCCCGGTGTTTCGCGTTTTCGGGCAAAGAAGCCGGAGGGGGAAAGTTGCGAGTTCGATAGGTTAGGGATGCGTGGCGGACGAACGGGCTGCGTGTCCGGGTTTGTCTCGTCGTTCTGAGCAACTTTCATGTTGAAAATAATTTAATCCGAGTTACGGATTAAAAGATATGATTTTCTAAAGATTTTATTAATTTCTGGATTTTAATTAATTATTTAATTTAATTCAAAATTGGATTTATGACATCAGCATGATGTCATGCTGACGTCAGCAGTCAACAGGGGTTGACTGGGTCAAACTGACGCGTGGGTCCAGTGGGACCCACCTGTCATACTCTGTTAGGTTAATTAGGGTTTAGTTAATTAGTTACTGTTTTAATTAAATTAACTTATTAATTAGATTAATTAAACAGGATTAAATACCCTAATTAATTCACTAATTAATTAATTAATTATTAAATATTAATTTAATTAATTTAATTAATTCATTTTTATTTTATTTATTATTTTTTTAAACGTTCTAGAGGCGGGGCCCTCCTGTCATTGGGCTAGGGGGTTTAGCGGGCGCCGGGTGCAACGGGCAAACGGGCGCGGGCGCCTGGAGTGGGCGCAGCCCGGCTGGGCACCCGCCCAGGTCGACAGGGGAGGGAAGGGCGCCGGGGCGCCGGCAGCTGCGGCGAGCAGGCGCAGTGGAGGCGGCGACGAA
>NC_041384.1:278079171-278096046 GCF_002162155.2 Triticum dicoccoides | reverse complement strand
GCGTCGAGTGGCGCAGTGGCTTCGAGGGAGAGGGGCCGAGGCCGCGAGGAGGACGTCGAGGATGGGGCTGCGAGGTCCAGCGACGGGAAGGGCGACAATGGCCGGGGAGTGAGGGCACTCTGGGCGGCGGCAGTTGGCGAAGGGGGCGCGGAGGAGTGCGGGAGGGGCGGCGCCGGCGTCGGGCCCGATCCCGATTGGATCAGGAAAGAGGGAGTGGGGGCGCGAGTGGGGGGAGTGGGTAGTGGGGTGGGTAGCGGTTTAGGGTTTCGAGGGATAGGGCCATATAGGCCAGGGAGGAGCGGGGTGGGCCGGCCTTGTTGGGCCTGAGGCCAGCTGGGTCGTGGCCCAGTTGGCCAGGGGAGGTTCTGTTTTTATTTCAGTTTTGTTTGTGTCTTTTTTTATACTTTCCTTTTTCTTTATTTTCTTTTCTGTTTTCTTTTAGTTTCCTATTATTTTTGTTTTAGCAAAATAACAAAATGGCACCTAATTTGTGGTTACCAAATATGCCACGGCCACATTAACTTGCTACCCAAACAAAATAGTTTAGTATTTTATTAATTATAAAAAGCATTTATATAATTATTAATGTTGCTATTTTATTCCTTTTAGAGTGTTTAAACATTTTATAAAGGTGTGGTTTGACCACCATAATTACCTATGCATTATTTGGCACAACCCGATCATTTTAGTTTTAATATTTCAAATCTTTTTATAGTTTGACTTGATTTTAAATTTGAATTTGAACGGGGTTTGAATCAACGCGAGTTTATCAACAGTGATCGTGGGACGTGGCATCATTAGTATAGAGTTACTGTAGCTTAATTATCCGGGCGTCACAATTCTCCTCCACTATAAGAAATCTCGTCCCGAGATTTAGGAGCGGGAGTAAGGGGGAAGGGATCTGGTTACGAAATGCTAACGGATCTTCTCAGTCTTGGTTGCTCTCCTCGAAGAGGTTGATCCATAGTGTTGATGTCTTCATTTCTCTGCATCAATGCATCATGATGAAGTTGCCGTCCTTCCTTCCGGATCTTCACCGGACTTACGAAAAGATAAGAGGGGGAAAACTCTATAAGGACGGATTCTAACATAATTGATCATCGGACGATTAACTCAAGGGGAGAAGCATAAGTATCTCTTGATTTGAAACTTAAGAAGTTATTGAGAGGAAAGTAAGAAGGTACCATGAGAAGTTTCAAATGGATGGCAATCGTTCGATGTCTGAAACAACATGCGAAAGGGGTCCAGAGCAACAAGATTGAGTATTGCGTCTGTTACCAGAATAGATCACTTGGGACGGTGGCCCGTGAAATACATATGAGGCCACGCGCGAGGAATAACTTTGGGGAACAGGGGTGTACAGGAGAGTTAGGTTTCGATCCTGTGGAACTGTGGGTTCTGGGCCCACCATGTGGTTTGAAAGTAGGAAGGGGGCCGACATCTTGCACGGTCACGATAGTAAGGCGTGTCAGAGGGTAGCCTGTCAGTTATGTCGGCAACAACATCGATACCAAGGGCGAGGGACGAAGAGAACCATTTTCCTGCTCATTGAATGAGGCGGGCCAATTGGCAAGGTTCTCGTCCATCGGTGGCTACCGAAATGTCATCAACAATAGTAACAGGGTCTTGCTGACAGAATTGTACACCGAGGTATATACATAAGCAGGAGAATATTACTACTTAGATCATATAGATCACAAGAAAGGTTAAACCAAATAATGGAAAGGAAATTGTGTTTAACACATATATCAGGGGTATATCCTTCCCAAGGACAAGCAGAGCATGATATCCTTGGCAGGATATAATGTAGAAAACTCTTTAGGAAAGGGGAGAGAAATTTCATGACATTTCCCATGCAACGGTGTTTGGATAATTGAGTAATAAACCTTTAGCATTGGGCTTCAAATGTTCTTGTTAAAAATCGGAGTACCACAGTCATGCTTTGAGATAGCATTGACATGGTCTTCAAGCAAAGGTCGGACTTTGGATACTCAAAAGATTCATCAGGAACAACTTATAGAGTAAGTCTTACAATTTCCTCATGGAAGAATGGTTAACCTTGCTAAAAAGTAAACTATAACAATAGGTCCTTCGGCCAGGTGTGCTTGCATGACATCACCTTACCGGGTCACATAAAGACCAATGTTAAAACTCTTTGAAACCGAGATTCGGATCTAATAGGTGTTAGGATACCTCAGACTCAGGATGTCTGACAAGGGAAATGTGTAACACAAATTAACGGGAAGACATTGTAAGATTCTCGGGAAACGAACTATGGAAGCAAGTTCCAAAACAAAAATCCATCATTAACCAAGGAGAGGAAGAGAATGTGGCCGATGGACTCAACGACAATTTTTCGAGATTTCCAAAAGATGGGTTTCCACAATTATGTGAACAAGGAGATAACATTTGTTAGATCAAATGATATAATGATGTATGACCGAGGAAACATACACAATTAAACATTGGTTGAAAGGTGCACCCAAAATATGGGCTTAGGTAGCACGATCAAAGTTTAGAATGGTGATTCTATAACCAATAGTCTAAGAACAAACGGATGACCACAACATCAAAGCAATAGGGTCGCTAGAAGTACAGAATCCAAGCAGCACCGTTCACTTGTTGGTACCCCAGTTAGAACATACACGGGAACCAAGAAAGGATGGTGATGGTGAGAAGTATCACTATTTCAAGAATTTCCTAAGAGGTGGTGAAACTCTCACAACCTTCTTGATATAGAAGACAATAATGCTACCAGGTAGAACATAACCTAAGCTGGTTAGCAAGGAGCTCCATAACATGAGCAAGTTTGTGATGAAAGGAAGGTAAGGATGTTGTCGATGGTAACTCAAATTACCAAGGAACGAGGATGGCACTTATCATCAAGAATTCCATTGATATCTTGGAGGGAGTCAAAATGTTGACGATGATCACGACAATCTGTTTCTGTTGTCGAGAGGATCCACGAAGAAGCAATTGTCCAGCGACTACATCAAGCAAAAGGACTGATGCAGTGAAAGATTATTGGAGCCACAGATACTACACAAACTCGGGGTCAAGTTTGTGGTTCGAGGTGAAACGATAAGACGAGGAAATTGACGAAAGCTTAGTTCATCGCCGAAAGTTGTGCTCTAGGAGTAAGGACCAGGTAGCATAGTTAAAATTTAGCACAATAAGGATATAGCCAATCAGGCTAGGAATGACTTGAAGGATTATTAAACTCATAAGCAACGAAAATTACTTAGAGTTTTGAATCAGAGTGCGGAATTGATACACTTATCGGTGTTCTCGAGTGACTAATAACTCAAAACTCGAGGGGGATTAGAATCGGCGAGAATAATAGTTGATGAAGAACTCATAAGAAGTTATGTAGTTCCGTGATATTCTTGAGGTACCAGAGGGTATACTCGAAGGTAGAGCAAAATAGAGATTGGACAGGTGTATTGTCCTGCAGAAGACAAGTACTTCAACTTGTCCGAGAATGGAATCAAAGAAGAGCAATATGGCCGGAACCACGTTCGCAAAGGACCAAACATAGATACAGGACGAACCTATAACAAGGGGGTTATTATCATTACAAGAGGCTTCGATGTTAAGTTTCACATCGGGTCCATGGGCATGAACGCAAGGTTCAAGGTCGACTCCCACTTCTCCAATGCATACCCTTTCATTCACTTCTCATTTTCGACGAAGTCGTAGTGTTGAAATTTTATCTGGTAAATCACCAGAAGAATATGACTCGTGAAAACTCTCGGGCTTGCACAGATTAGGGAAGGCATTGGTCCAACCCATCGGGTATCTTAGGAACATATACTACAAAGTTCAGAAGTAAATAACTCAAGCTCGAAAGCAGAGCAAGGTTGAGAAAGTAGATGATACAATTTACCAAAGGCAATATGTATCCGAGGGAAGGCTCACAAAATTATTGAATATGAAGGACGTTGTTGGATAAAATCCATTAAAGGATCTGCCGGTCCATAACAGAGCTGATGTGAGTATTGGTACTCAACCAGAGGAAGAAACAATGCAAGGAGATCAGACCATAGAAACAACTAACTAATTCAAAGCTCAAATGCAAAAGAATTATGATTTCCAATCAAGGGATCAGAAGCAAACATTCTGATTAAGGATGGATAAGTTGCGTATGCTTAGGGGTACAATCGATGGCAACTTGATTGGTCGAGATCCAGCTCATGTTTAAAACGACGTCTGAGCCAGAAGGATGACTTCTAGGATCTGATTGAGGATTGCTAGCATTCGCAACATATTGAATCAACAGACTCAAAATGATAATGACAAAGGCTGCCAATAAGATTACTATACTTATGGAATTAACCATAATGCAAGCAAGCAAGAATTTCAAGAGCAATAAGCAGCTAAGGATTTTCGGAAGATCGAATGGTATTTCGAAGACTTTTGTGAAGTACATGAATCAACTGGGGATGAGCGGATACTCGGTGAGTGCGAGGAACTATCCATATGGGCATTCAGGTGGCAAAGAACTGCAAGGCAGTAGACACAAAGGATTCTCAGAATATCCGAAGTATTTCAGGGTATCTTGTAATAACAAGACCAAGTTGGAAATGAAGTTATGGACGACAAGTGTATGTAGCTTCCCATAGGGATTTATCGGTGGTATGGAATTGCAACGGCGAAGAGCACAAGGGTCTCGAGGAAACATTGGAGAGTATCTTCAAAATTTTCACGTGCAGCAGACGATCATCGATAATAAGGTGCTCTCCGGGTGAAGGTGATCACGAGATCCTAATGTTAGTTGTAGCAAAATTCATCTAACCCGAAAAGAAGAGAGAACAGAGTCCCAGAGTAAAGGTTGAAGAGTAAAAGATCCTAATACCACCCAGATGGCGACGTGGGTCCGTAAGGCACACAGTCATGTTAGTAAAAAGTTTTGTAATGTCTAGACTCAACTTTGGCCAAGGAGTGTGGAAGGGGGATTCCTACAGGCAGTCGGCTCTGATACCAACTTGTCACACCCCCGATTTGACCGTACACTAATCATGCACGCAAATGTGTACGACCAAGATCAGGAACTCATAGGAAGATATCACAACACAACTCTAGACACAAATTAAAATAATACAAGCTTTATATTACAAGCCAGGGGCCTCGAAGGCTCGAATACAAATGCTCGAAGGCACAAGAGTCAGCGGAAGCAACAGTATCTGAGTACAGACATAAGTTAAACAAGTTTGCCTTAAGAAGGCTAGCACAAACGGGGATATAGATCGAAAGAGGCGCAGGCCTCCTGCCTGGGATCCTCCTAAACTACTCCTAGTCGTCGTCAGTGGGCAGCACGTAGTAGTAGGCACCTCCGGTGTAGTAGGAGTCATCATCGAAGGTGGCGTCTGGATCCTGGGCTCCAACATCTGGTTGCGACAACCAGGTAGCAGGGATAGAGGGAAAAGAAGGAGAAGCAACCGTGAGTACTCATCCAAAGTACTCGCAAGCAAGGAGCTACACTACATATGCATGGGTATATGTGTAAAGGCCATATCGGTGGACTGAACTGCAGAATGCCAGAATAAGAGAGGGTAGCTAATCCTGTCGAAGACTACGCTTCTGGCAGCCTCCGTCTTGCAGCATGTAGAAGAGAGTAGACTGAAGTCCTCCAAGTAGCATCGCATAGCATAACCCTAACCGATGATCCTCCCCTCGTCGCCCTGTGAGAGAGCGACCACCGGTTGTATCTGGCACTTGGAAGGGTGTGTTTTATTAAGTAGCCGGTTCTAGTTGTCATAAGGTCAAGGTACAACTCTAAGTCGTCCTGTTACCGAAGATCACAGCTATTCGAATAGATTAACTTCCCTGCAGGGGTGCACCACATATCCCAACACGCTCGATCCCATTTGGCCGGACACACTTTCCTGGGTCATGCCCGGCCTCGGAAGATCAACACGTCGCATCCCTACCTAGGCACAACAGAGAGGTCAGCACGCCGGTCTAAATCCTATGGCGCAGGGGTCTGGGCCCATCGCCCATTGCACACCTGCATGTTGCGTACGCGGCCGGAAGCAGAACTAGCCCCCTTAATACAAGAGCAGGCTTACGGTCCAATCCGGCGCGCGCCACTCAGTCGCTGACGTCACGAAGGCTTCGACTGATACCACGATGTCGAGTGCCCATAACTGTCCCTGCGTAGATGGTTAGTGCGTATAGGCCAGTAGCCAGACTCAGATCAAATACCAAGATCTCGTTAAACGTGTTAAGTATCCGCGAACACCGATCAGGGCCAGGCCCACCTCTCTCCTAGGTGGTCTCAACCTGCCCTGTCGCTCCGCCACAAAGTAACAGTCGGGGGCCATCGGGAACCCAGGCCCACCACTACCTGGGTGGAACCACCTGCCCCTTCAGCCCCCATCTCCGAACATTATCACAGGTAATGTAACTATGTAAAGTATATTGTATATGCCCGTGATCACCTCCCGAAGTGATCATGGCCCAGTAGTATAGCATGGCAGACGGACAAGAGTGTAGGGCCACTGATGGAACACTAGCATCCTATACTAAGCAGTAGGATAGCAGGTAATGGTAACAACAGTAGTAGCAAGGACAGGCTATGCATCAGGATAGGAATAACGGAAAGCAGTAACATGCTACACTACTCTAATGCAAGCAGTATAGAGAAGAGTAGGCGATATCTGGTGATCAAAGGGGGGGGCTTGCCTGGTTGCTCTGGCAAGAGAGAGTGGTCGTCAACACCGTAGTCGAACTGGGTAGCAGCGGCATCGGTCTCGGTGTCTAGCGAGAGAAGAGGGGGAAGAAACAATAAATATAATGCAAACAAATGCAAGACGATGCATGACATGACAAAGCGTGATGCTAGGTGTACCATAACGCGGTAAGAGGTGATACCGGGGAAGGGGGAAAACATCCGGGAAAGTATCCCCGGTGTTTCACGTTTTCAGGCAGAGAAGCCGGAGGGGGAAAGTTGTGAGTTCGATAGGTTAGGGATGCGTGGCGGACAAACAGGCTGCGTATCCGGGTTTGTCTCGTCGTTCTGAGCAACTTTCATGTTGAAAATAATTTAATCCGAGTTACGGATTAAAAGATATGATTTTCTAAAGATTTTATTAATTTCTGGAATTTAATTAATTATTTAATTTAATTCGAAATTGGATTTATGACATCAGCATGATGTCATGCTGACGTCAGCAGTCAACAGGGGTTGACTGGGTCAAACTGACGCGTGGGTCCAGTGGGACCCACCTGTCATACTCTGTTAGGTTAATTAGGGTTTAGTTAATTGGTTATTGTTTAATTAAATTAACTTATTAATTAGATTAATTAAACAGGATTAAATATCCTAATTAATTCACTAATTAATTAATTAATTATTAAATATTAATTTAATTAATTTTATTAATTCATTTTTATTTTATTTAAAAAAAACGTTCTAGAGGCGGGGCCCTCCTGTCATTGGGCTAGGGGGTTTAGCGGGCGCCGGGTGCAGCGGGCAAACGGGCGCGGGTGCCTGGAGCGGGCGCAGCCCGGCTGGGCACCCGCCCAAGTCGACAGGGGAGGGAAGGGCGCCGGGGCGCCGGCAGCTGCGGCGAGCAGGCGCAGTGGAGGCGACGACGAAGCGACCAGGGCCGCGGCAGTAGCGGGCGCGAACAGGGCTGGTGGCCTAGTGCGCGGCGGAGGCAGAGCCGACGAGGCCATGGCCCGTGCGCGGCCAGCGGCCACGGTCGGGGCTCCAGTGCGGCGGAGGTGATGCGGGCGAGGGAGCAGCAGGGGCCGAGGGCGCGTGTCAGGCAAAGGCGAGGCGTAGGCAGCGGCAGCGCTCAGGCGCCATCGGGAGGCAGGCGGGCGCGGGCGACAACAACAAGGGCCTGTTGGAAATATGCCCTAGAGGCAATAATAAAAGTATTATTATTATATTTCCTTGTTCATGATAATTGTCTTTTATTCATGCTATAACTGTATTATCCGGAAATCGTAATACACGTGTGAATACATAGACCACAATATGTCCCTAGTGAGCCTCTAGTTGACTAGCTCGTTGTGATCAACAGATAGTCATGGTTTCCTGGCTATGGACATTGGATATCGTTGATAACGGGATCACATCATTAGGAGAATGATGTGATGGACAAGACCCAATCCTAAGACTAGCACAAAAGATCGTGTAGTTCATTTGCTAGAGCTTTGCCAATGTCAAGTATCTCTTCCTTTGACCATGAGATCGTGTAACTCCTGGATACCGTAGGAGTGCTTTGAGTGTATCAAACGTCACAACGTAACTGGGTGACTATAAAGGTGCACTACAGGTATCTCCGAAAGTATCTATTGTTTTATGCGGATCGAGACTGGGATTTGTCACTCCGTGTAAACGGAGAGGTATCTCTGGGCCCACTCGGTAGGACATCGTCATATGCGCAATGTGACCAAGGAGTTGATCACGGGATGATGTGTTACGGAACGAGTAAAGTGACTTGCCGGTAACGAGATTGAACAAGGTATCGGTATACCGACGATCGAATCTCGGGCAAGTAAAATACCGCTAGACAAAGGGAATTGTATACGGGATCGATTGAGTCCTTGACATCGTGGTTCATCCGATGAGATCATCGTGGAATATGTGGGAGCCAACATGGGTATCCAGATCCCGCTGTTGGTTATTGACCGGAGAACGTCTCGGTCATGTCTGCATGTCTCCCGAACCCGTAGGGTCTACACACTTAAGGTTCGATGACGCTAGGGTTATAAAGGAAGCTTGTATGTGGTTACCGAATGTTGTTCGGAGTCCCGGATGAGATCCCGGACGTCACGAGGAGTTCCGGAATGGTCCGGAGGTAAAGATTTATATATAGGAAGTCCTGTTTCGGCCATCGGGACAAGTTTCGGGGTCATCGGTATGGTACCGGGACCACCGGAAGGGTCCCGGGGGCCCACCGGGTGGGGCCACCTGCCCCGGGGGGCCACATGGGCTGTAGGGGGTGCGCCTTGGCCTACATGGGCCAAGGGCACCAGCCCCTAGAGGCCCATGCGCCAAGATAAAGGAAAAAGGGGAGAGTCCTAAAGGGGGAAGGCACCTCCGAGGTGCCTTGGGGAGGATGGACTCCTCCCCCCCTCCTTAGCCGCACCCCTTTCTTGGAGTAGGGGGCAAGGCTGCGCCTCCCCCTTCTCCCCTGCCCCTATATATAGTGGAGGGGAGGGAGGGCATCCATACCTGAGCCCTTGGCGCCTCCCTCCCTCCCGTGACACCTCCTCCTCTCCCGTAGGTGCTTGGCGAAGCCCTGCAGGATTGCCACGCTCCTCCATCACCACCACGCCGTTGTGCTGCTGCTGGATGGAGTCTTCCTCAACCTCTCCCTCTCTCCTTGCTGGATCAAGGCGTGGGAGACATCACCGGGCTGTACGTGTGTTGAACGCGGAGGTGTCGTCCGTTCGGCACTAGGATCATCGGTGATCTGAATCACGACGAGTACGACTCCATCAACCCCGTTCACTTGAACGCTTCCGCTTAGCAATCTACAAGGGTATGTAGATGCACTCACCTTTCTACTCGTTGCTGGTCTCTCCATAGATAGATCTTGGTGTTACGTAGGAAATTTTTTGAATTTCTGCTACGTTCCCCAACAGTGGCATCATGAGCTAGGTCTATTGCGTAGATTCTTTGCACGAGTAGAACACAAAGTAGTTGTGGGCGTTGATGTTGTTCAATATGCTTACCATTACTAGTCCAATCTTGTTTCGACGGTATTGTGGGATGAAGCGGCCCGGACCGACCTTACACGTACTCTTTCGTGAGACAGGTTCCACCGATTGACATGCACTTGGTGCATAAGGTGGCTAGCGGGTGCCAGTCTCTCCCACTTTAGTCGGAACGGATTCGATGAAAAGGGTCCTTATGAAGGGTAAATAGCAATTGGCATATCACGTTGTGGTCTTGCTTAGGGAAGAAACGTTCTTGCTAGAAACCCATAGCAGCCACGTAAAACATGCAAACAACAATTAGAGGACGTCTAACTTGTTTTTGCAGGGTATGCTATGTGATGTGATATGGCCAGAAGAATGTGATGAATGATATGTGATGTATGAGATTGATCATGTTCTTGTAATAGGATTCACGACTTGCATGTCGATGAGTATGACAACCGGCAGGAGCCATAGGAGTTGTCTTTATTTTTTGTATGACCTGCGTGTCATTGAAGAACGCCATGTAAACTACTTTACTTTATTGCTAAACGCGTTAGTCATAGAAGTAGAAGTAGTCGTTGGCGTGACAACTTCATGAAGACACGATGATGGAGATCATGATGATGGAGATCATGGTGTCATGCCGGTGACAACATGATCATGGAGCCCCGAAGATGAAGATCAAAGGAGCTATATGATATTGGCCATATCATGTCACTACTCTATTTGATTGCATGTGATGTTTATCATGTTTATGCATCTTGTTTGCTTAGAACGACGGTAGTAAATAAGATGATCCCTTACAACAATTTCAAGAAGTGTTCTCCCCTAACTGTGCACCGTTGCTACAGTTCGTCGCTTCTAAGCACCACGTGATGATCGGGTGTGATGGATTCTTACGTTCACATACAACGGGTGTAAGACAGTTTTACACAGCGAAAACACTTAGGGTTAACTTGACGAGCCTAGCATGTGCAGACATGGCCTCAGAACACGGAGACCGAAAGGTCGAGCATGAGTCATATAGTAGATACGATCAACATGAAGATGTTCACCGACGTTAACTAGTCCGTCTCACGTGATGATCGGACACGGCCTAGTTGACTCGGATCATGTAATCACTTAGATGACTAGAGGGATGTCTATCTGAGTGGGAGTTCATAAGATGAACTTAATTATCCTGAACATAGTCAAAAGACCTTTTGCAAATTATGTCGTAGCTCGCGCTTTAGTTCTACTGTTTTAGATATGTTCCTAGAGAAAATATAGTTGAAAGTTGAAAGTAGCAATTATGCGGACAGTGGAAAGCTTATGTCCTTAATGCACCGCTTAGTGTGCTGAACCCCAAACGTCGTTTGTGGATGTTGCGAACATCGGACATAGACGTTTTGATAACTACGTGATAGTTCAGTTAAATGGTTTAAGTAGAGGCACCAAAGACGTTTTCGAAACGTCGTGGAACATATGAGATGTTTCGAGGGCTGAAATTGGGATTTCAGGCTCGTGCCCACGTCAAGAGGTATGAGACCTCCGGCGATTTTCTTAGCCTGCAAACTAAGGAGAGAAGCTCAATTGTTGAGCTTGTGCTCAGATTGTCTGAATGCAACAATCACTTGAATCAAGTGGGAGTTAATCTTCCAGATGAGATAGTGATGTTTCCCCAAAGTCATTGCCACCGAGCTGCTAGAGCTTCGTGATGAACTATAACATATCAGGGATAAATAAGATGATCCTTGAGGTATTCACGATGTTTGACACCGCGAAAGTAGAAATCAAGAAGGAGCATCAATTGTTGATGGTTGGTGAAACCACTAGTTTCAAGAAGGGCAAGGGCAAGAAGGGATACTTCATGAAACGGCAAATCAGCTGCTGCACCAATGAAGAAACCCGAGGTTGAACCCAAACCCGAGACTAAGTGCTTCTGTAATAAGGGGAACAGCCACTGGAGCAGAACCACCCTAGATACTTGGTAGATGAGAAGGCTGGCAAGGTCGATAGAAGTATATTGGATATACATTATGTTAATGTGTACTTTACTAGTACTCCTAGTAGCACCAGGGTATTGGATACCGGTTCGGTTGCTAAGTGTTAGTAACTCGAAATAAAAGCTACGGAATAAAACGGAGACTAGCTAAAGGTGAGCTGACGATACGTGTTGGAAGTGCTTCCAAGTTTGATGTGATCTAACATCGCACGCTCCCTCTACCACCGAGATTGGTGTTTGCGTTGAGCATAGACATGATTGGATTATGTCTATCGCAATACGGTTATTCATTTAAGGAGAATAATGGTTACTCTGTTTATTTGAATAATACCTTCAATGGTCTTACACCTAAAATGAATGGTTTATTGAATCTCGATCGTAGTGATACACATTTTCATGCCAAAAGATATAAGATAGTAATGATAGTACCACTTACTTGTGGCACTGCCATGTAAGTCATAATGGTATAAAACGCATGAAGAAGCTCCATGTTGATGGATCTTTGGACTCACTCATTTTTGAAAAGTTTGAGACATGCGAACCATGTCTATTGGTGTATATGCATGAAGAAACTCCATGCAAATGGATCGTTTGGACTCACTTGATTTTGAATCACTTGAGATATGCAAATCATACCACATGGGCAAGATGACTGAAAAGCCTCATTTTCAGTAAGATGGAACAAGATAGCAACTTGTTGGAAGTAACACATTTTGATGTGTCCAATCCAATGAGTGCTGAGGCATGAAGTGAATATCGTTATGATCTTACTTCACAGATGATTCGAGTAGATGTTGAGAATATTTACTTGATGAAACACAAGTCTGAATTATTGAATGGTTCAAGTAATTTCAGAGTGAAGTAGAAGATCATTGTGACAAGAGGATAAAATGTCTATGATATGATCATAGAGATGAATATCTGAGTTACGAGTTTTGGCACACAATTAAGACATTGTGGAAATTGTTTCGCAATTAATACCGCCTGGAACACCATAGTGTGATGGTGTGTCCGAACATCATAGTTGCACCCTATTGGATATGGTGTGTACCATGATGTCTCTTATCGAATTACCACTATTGTCCATGGGTTAGGCATTAGAGACAACCACATTCACTTTAAATAGGGCACCACGTAATTCCGATGAGATGACACCGTATGAATTATGGTTTAGAGAAACCTAAGTTGTCGTTTCTTAAAAGTTTGGGGCTGCGACGCTTATATGAAAAAGTTTCAGGTTGATAAGCTCGAACCCAAAGCGGATAAAATGCATCTTCATAGGAAACCCAAAACAGTTGGGTATACCTCCTAATTCAGATCCGAAAGCAATATGGATTGTTTCTAGAATCGGGTCCTTTCTCGAGGAAAAGTTTCTCTCGAAAGAATTGAGTGGGAGGATGGTGGAGACTTGATGAGGTTATTGAACCGTCTCTTCAACTAGTGTGTGGCAGGGCACAGGAAGTTGTTCCTGTGGCACCTACACTAATTGAAGTGGAAGCTTATGATATTGATCATGAAACTTCGGATCAAGTCACTACCAAATCTCGTGGGATGACAAGGATGCGTACTACTTCAGAGTGGTACGTAATCCTGTCTTGAAGGTCATGTTGCTAGACAACAATGAACCTACGAGCTATGGAGAAGCGATGGTGGGCCCGAATTCCGACAAATGGTTAGAAGCCATGAAATCCGAGATAGTATCCATATATCAGAACAAAGCATGGACTTTGGTGGACTTGCCCGATGATCGGCAAGCCATTAAGATAAATGGATCTTTAAGAAGAAGACGGACATGGATGGTAATGTCACCATCTATGAAGCTCGACTTGTGGCGAAGTGTTTTTTTTTCACAAGTTCAAGGAGTTGACTACGATGAGATTTTCTCATCCGTAGCGATGCTTAAAGTCCGTCGGATTCATGTTAGCATTAGCTGTATTTATGAAATCTGGCAGATGGATATCAAAACGAGTTTCCTTACCAGTTTTCGTGAGGAAAGATTGTAGGTAATACAATCAGAAAGTTTTTGTCGATCCTAAGGATGCTAAAAGGTATGCTAGCTCCAGCGATCCTTCTAAGGACTGGAGTGAGCATCTCGGAGTTGGAATGTATGCTTTGATGATGATCAAAGATTTTGGATTTATTCAAAGTTTATGAGAAACTTATATTTCCAAAGAAGTGAGTGGGAGCACTATAGAATTTCTGATGAGTATATGTTGTTGACATATTGATGATCAGAAATGATGTAGAATTTCTGGAAAGCATATAGGGTTATTTTGAAAGTGTTTTTCAATGGAAAGCCTGGATTAAGCTACTTGAACATTGAGCATCAAGATCTATAAGGATAGATCAAAATGCTTAATAATACTTTCAAATGAGCACATACCTTGACATGATCTTGAAGGTGTTCAAGATGGACCAGTCAAAGAAGGAGTTCTTGCCTGAGTTGTAAGGTACGAAGTTAAGACTTAAAGCTCGACCACGGCAGAATAGAGAGAAAGGACGAAGGTCGTCCCCTATGCTTAAGACGTAGGCTCTTCAGTATGCTATGCTGTGTACCGCACCTGAAGTGTGCCTTGCCATGAGTCAGTCAAGGGGTACAAGAGTGATCCAAGAATGGCTCACAGGACAGCGGTCAAAGTTATCCTTAGTAACTAGTGGACTAAGGAATTTTCTCGATTATGGAGGTGGTAAAAGAGTTCGTCGTAAAGGTTACGACGATGCAAGCTTGACACATATCCGGATAGCTCTGAGTAGAGAGACCGGATACATATAATGGAGCAATAATTTAGAATAGCTCCAAGTAGAACAGTTGTTTGGAATAGCTCCAAATAGAGCGTGGTAGCTGCATCTAGGAGATGACATAGAGATTTGTAAAGCACACACGGATCTGAAAGGTTCAGACCCGTTGACTAAAACCTCTCTCACAAGCAACATGATCAAACATAAAACTCATTGAGTGTTAATCACATAGTGATGTGAACTAGACTACTGACTCTAGTAAACTCTTGGGTATTAGTCACATGGCGATGTGACCTGTGAGTGTTAATCACATGGCGATGTGAACTAGATTATTGACTCTAGTGCAAGTGGGAGACTGTTGGAAATATGCCCTAGAGGCAATAATAAAAGTATTATTATTATATTTCCTTGTTCATGATAATTATCTTTTATTCATGCTATAACTGTATTATCCGGAAATCGTAATACACGTGTGAATACATAGACCACAATATGTCCCTAGTGAGCCTCTAGTTGACTAGCTCGTTGTGATCAACAGATAGTCATGGTTTCCTGGCTATGGACATTGGATGTCGTTGATAACGGGATCACATCATTAGGAGAATGATGTGATGGACAAGACCCAATCCTAAGCCTAGCACAAAGATCGTGTAGTTCGTTTGCTAGAGCTTTGCCAACGTCAAGTATCTCTTCCTTTGACCATGAGAGCGTGTAACTCCTGGATACCGTAGGAGTGCTTTGGGTGTATCAAACGTCACAACATAACTGGGTGACTATAAAGGTGCACTACAGGTATCTCTGAAAGTATCTATTGTTTTATGCGGATCGAGACTGGGATTTGTCACTCCGTGTAAACGGAGAGGTATCTCTGGGCCCACTCGGTAGGACATCATCATAATGTGCACAATGTGACCAAGGGGTTGATCACGGGATGATGTGTTACGGAATGAGTAAAGAGACTTGCCGGTAACGAGATTGAACAAGGTATCGGTATACCGACGATCGAATCTCGGGCAAGTAAAATACCGGTAGACAAAGGGAATTGTATACGGGATCGATTGAGTCCTTGACATCGTGGTTCATCCGATGAGATCATCGTGGAACATGTGGGAGCCAACATGGGTATCCAGATCCCGCTGTTGGTTATTGACCGGAGAACGTCTCGGTCATGTCTGCATGTCTCCCGAACCCGTAGGGTCTACACACTTAAGGTTCGATGACGCTAGGGTTATAAAGGAAGCTTGTATGTGGTTACCGAATGTTGTTCGGAGTCCCGGATGAGATCCCGGACGTCACGAGGAGTTCCGGAATGGTCCGGAGGTAAAGATTTATATATAGGAAGTCCTGTTTCGGCCATCGGGACAAGTTTCGGGGTCATCGGTATTGTACCGGGACCACCGGGTGGGGCCACCTGCCCCGGGGGGCCACATGGGCTGTAGGGGGTGCGCCTTGGCCTACATGGGTCAAGGGCACCAGCCCCTAGAGGCCCATGCGCCAAGATAAAGGAAAAAGGGGAGAGTCCTAAAGGGGGAAGGCACCTCCGAGGTGCCTTGGGGAGGATGGACTCCTCCCCCCCTCCTTAGCCGCACCCCTTTCTTGGAGTAGGGGGCAAGGCTGCGCCTCCCCCTTCTCCCCTGCCCCTATATATAGTGGAGGGGAGGGAGGGCATCCATACCTGAGCCCTTGGCGCCTACCTCCCTCCCGTGACACCTCCTCCTCTCCCGTAGGTGCTTGGCGAAGCCCTGCAGGATTGCCACGCTCCTCCATCACCACCACGCCGTTGTGCTGCTGCTGGATGGAGTCTTCCTCAACCTCTCCCTCTCTCCTTGCTGGATCAAGGCGTGGGAGACATCACCGGGCTGTACGTGTGTTGAACGCGGAGGTGCCGTCCGTTCGGCACTAGGATCATCGGTGATCTGAATCACGACGAGTACGACTCCATCAACCCCGTTCACTTGAACGCTACCGCTTAGCGATCTACAAGGGTATGTAGATGCACTCACCTTTCTACTCGTTGCTGGTCTCTCCATAGATAGATCTTGGTGTTACGTAGGAAAATTTTTGAATTTCTGCTACGTTCCCCAACAGGGCGGGCGCGCGAGCTCGTGTGCAGCCATGGGCGCGGGCCGTGTGGGAGCAGCAACACGGGGCGGGGGGGGGTCGCGGGCAGGAGCGAAGTAGCAGGAGGGGAAGGGAAGGGGGCTCACATAGCCCTGTAGATGTGCATTCGCGTGCTCGGGGAGGACCTGAGGTAGACAAATGACGATGATGAGGTCGGGGTCGCCCGACGAGGCAACGCCGGCGACGACGTCGGAACCGCGGCGTCGAGTGGCGCGGTGGCTTCGAGGGAGAGGGGCCGAGGCCACGAGGAGGACGTCGAGGATGGGGCTGCGAGGTCCAGCGACGGGAAGGGCGACGGTGGCCGGGGAGTGAGGGCACTCTGGGCGGCGGCAGTTGGCGAAGGGGGCGCGGAGGAGTGCGGGAGGGGCGGC
>NC_041384.1:278009615-278078850 GCF_002162155.2 Triticum dicoccoides | reverse complement strand
CGATTGGATCGGGAAAGAGGGAGTGGGGGCGCGAGTGGGGGGGGAGTGGGTAGTGGGGTGGGTAGCGGTTTAGGGTTTCGGGGGATAGGGCCATATAGGCCAGGGAGGAGCGGGGTGGGCCGGCCTTGTTGGGCCTGAGGCCAGCTGGGTCGTGGCCCAGTTGGCCAGGGGAGGTTTTGTTTTTATTTCAGTTTTGTTTCTGTCTTTTTTATACTTTCCTTTTTCTTTATTTTCTTTTCTGTTTTCTTTTAGTTTCCTATTATTTTTGTTTTAGCAAAATAACAAAATGGCACCTAATTTGTTGTTACCAAATATGCCATGGCCACATTAACTTGCTACCCAAACAAAATAGTTTAGTATTTTATTAATTATAAAAAGCATTTATATAATTATTAATGTTGCTATTTTATTCCTTTTAGAGTGTTTAAACATTTTATAAAGGTGTGGTTTAACCACCATAATTACCTATGCATTATTTGGCACAACCGATCATTTTAGTTTTAATATTTCAAATCTTTTTATAGTTTGACTTGATTTTAAATTTGAATTTGAACGGGGTTTGAATCAACGCGAGTTTATCAACAGTGACCGTGGGACGTGGCATCATTAGTATAGAGTAACTGTTGCTTAATTATCCGGGCGTCACAGGAGCCGTCCACCCCCAATCTTGGTGTTCCGTGCAATGCACGGGCATCTACGCACGGGAAATTATGTCGAACATGGCTAGTTGTAAGCAGGTTAGCTCTACATCCATGATGATAGTGACTGCAGACGGTGAGGCTGACTATGGTATGCCGAACACGACGCCTATACTCAGGTGTCATCTCCGGCGCAGGGTCTTGTCACTTCACTATGAGGAGCAGCACGTAATAATTTGACCAACGGATATTCACTGTGAGGAACTGCCTTTGGGTGAATGACACGTGGCCCCAGGGGGTGGCTGGCCCACCTATCATACAGTCAAAGGCAGGTGCGGTAGAGGGCCGAGGAGTAGTACGAAATCCTACGCACCTATGCACGCTAACCTAGGGCTGAGTGATCACTCGAATCGCAAGATCAGTTGACTAGAAGCTACGCTAGACCCATGGAGGCGATGAGCGCGAGCATCAGCCGGCTGTGCCAGATGGTCCACGATGTCGGCCTGCGGCCCGGCACCGAGGAACGTCTCTGGTAGTATTGCTTGAGGCCGCCAGGGCGAGGGGCCGCTTGGACGACAGCTTCGTCTCCTTGTTCGACGAGGTCCTCGTCGGTTTCCTCGACAAGTTCACAGTCGTCAAGAAGCTTGCGGACGACTTTTACGTAAGCCTCTAGCCGACGCAGCCAGGCTCTGCTATGCCCGCCACCCTCAACGGCCACTATGGTAACAACCTCTTCGACGCACTGGTGGCCCTGCGACTGCCCGCCGTCGCGCCAGAGAATGTCCACCTCGAGGTCGCGCTCGCCGTGCACCGCCTGGCGCAGCAAGACACCATCGACATAATCACCCACGTCTACGCGCAAATCGTCCACAAGGACTACTACATGCAAGAGGAGGACGATAGGACGCTGGCCTTCTTGGAGCGCAGGTGTAATGCCCCGAGACCGATGTGCCAGGTGTCCTCCAGTTATTCGCCGTGGTTGTCTTGTCATTGCTTGCGTGTCATGCATTGCATATCATGTCATCATGTGCATTTCATTTGCATACATGTTCGTCTCATGCATCCGAGCATTTTTCCCGTTGTCCGTTTTGCAATCCGGCGCTCCTATGTCACCCGGTGTCCCTTTCTACCTCTTTTTGTGTGTGGGGGTTAAACATTTCCGGATTGGACTGAGACTTGTCATGCGGCCTTGGTTCACTACCGATAGACCGCGTGTCAAGTTTCGTGTCATTTGGACTTCGTTTGATACTCCAACGGTTAACCGAGGGACCGAAAAGGCCTCGTGTGTGTTGCAGACCAACACCCTTCCAATTTGGCCCAAAACCCACCTAAACCCTCTCCATCATCTAGAACGTTCTATCACGACCGCGTGGCTGAAAACCGCGCCTCATTTGGACTCTCCTAACTCCCTCGATGCCTATAAATATCACCCCCTTCGAAATTCACGGGTCTCTCCTCCCCCCTAAACCCTAGATCTATTTCTCCTCCGCGCAACCGGACGTGTCCGGCCCGCGCCGGACAGCGTCCATCCGACCCGCCGCCGCCAATTGGGAAGCGCCACGTGGGCAGCGCGCCCACATCGCTGCCCCTCCGCCGCCGGCCTGCCAGGCCCGCGCGGGGTCCTTCCCGGCCCACGCGCCCGGCCGCGCGCCCCGCCGCCCGGTTTCGCCCGCCGCCGCCCGGTTTTGCCCGCCGTCGCCCGACGCCATTCTCCGCCGCCTCCTTCTCCAACTCCGGTGGCCGGAGTCCCGCGCCGCCCCGTCTCTCAAGTCCGGCCAGCGAGCCCTCAAGTCTGGCCGCCTCCTCTCGCCGCCCCGGCGCCCTCCTCGCCGCCGGAGTCGCCTCCTCGCCCGGATCCGCGCCGCCCCGGTCTCCACCTCCTCCATGGAGACGTCTCCGGCGAAGCTCCGGCCGGCGAACCTCGATCCACGTGCTGGATCTCAGATCTGGATTCAAAAAACCCTAGGGTTGACTTCATTTTTTCCCCAAGTCCCAGTTTATTTTAGCATTATTCATCGTGCCATAACTTTGCATCCGTAAATCCTTTTGGGCGTGTAGCATATCAAAATGTTCATCTCAGAGAGTACATCATTTCATCTCACTGCATAATTTTCATTTGAGCTCAGCTTGATGCCCGAAATGCTGTTGGAAGAGTGCTATTTGAGTTAATTGTCAGATCTGCTGCACCAAATAGCTATTTGTCATTTTTGCCATGTTTAATGTGTGCATGATATGCCCTTGAGCTCTACATGAGTTTTGTTATATGATTTGCCATCTTTCCAGAGGTGCTATCCATGTATTTTTGTGATATGTGTGGTGACTAGTACAAGCTTGCAAAGTCGTGCATTCATTAATGCTGATTCCAGGGACTTAGAAATTCCACTAAGTCCTTGATCTGTTCTTATCAACATGCCATATGTTCATGTTGTTTCGTAGTGATCTGTGCCTTTTTTGAGGATGATTAGTAAGGATGTTTTTTTAATATTGTGGTGCTCTATCCATACATGTCTTTGTTTGCAATTATGGAGCACCCTAGATTGAGTCAATGGACCTCTACTTTTGCTATTTCGTGAAACTAGGCAGATTGTCTACTTGTTAGCGATTTTGCCGAGGATGTTGTAGTTGATCCGTGCATGCTATGTTGTTGTTCTTGCCATGTCTAGCTTATAGAATGTGTATTAGTGATGGTTGTATGCTTTGTTTGTCATGCCTTGCTTTGTAGTGAGTGCATCGAGCTCGTGAACATGCCTACTCGTTAAGATATTTGCATGCTCCAGTTTTTCACTAAGTCTGAGATCTGATTATGTTTTTGCCATGTTCACATGCTTGGAGTTGTATTTTGTGATCCCTTTTGACTCAAGGTCACTAAGGGACTTTTGTTAAGCTCTTTGAGTAGCTTCATGCCATGCTTTACTTTGCCATGTTAAGTTACTGTAGCATGTAGTTTTCGTGCTCCAAAGTGTGCTACCTGATCTGAAATTCCAGGCTTGTGTTAATTTCACCAAGTCTGAAATCTGTTTACCGTTTGCACTTTTGCCATGCTTGTTTGAACCTGTTAATGGATGAATTGGCTGTAGCTCAGTGTTCATCTTTTGTCAAGCATCATGAGCGGATCCCTGCCATGTATTTTGTTGCCATTTTGAGTGCTGTAGCATATTTATCTTGTTGCATTTAGATGGCTACTTGCTGTTTATCACAGACCGGTGCCATATTTGTTTTGCTTGCCATTTCCAAACCGTGCATCCGATTCCGGCGATCTTTATATCGATTTCAACCGAAATCACCTCACCTTTCCAGTGGCACACTTGAATTTCCTTTTGAGGCCAGGTTCTTCCTTTCCTTGTCAAATCTTGCATATGCATCACATATCGCATCCCGCATAGCATACCATGTTTGCATCATGTTGTTTGAGCTTTGCACGTGGTTGATTGTGTTCCTTGTGCTTGTTTGTCTTGTTTGGGTAGAGCCGGGAGACGAGTTCGCTAACGAGGAGCCCGTTCAGTTTGCTTTCGAGGATCCAGTCAACTCTGACAACTTTGCAGGCAAGATGGTCATACCCTCGAAATTACTTCTATCTTTGCTTTGCTAGATGCTCGCTCTTTTGCTATGCCTATGCTATGATGCCTACCACTTGCTTATCATGCCTCCCAAATTGCCATGTCAAACCTCTAACCCACCATGTCCTAGCAAACCGTTGATTGGCTATGTTACCGCTTTGCTCAGCCCCTCTTATAGCGTTGCTAGTTGCAGGTGAAGATTGGCGACCGTTCCTTGTTCGAACATTGTTTATTTGTTGGGATATCATTATATTATCTTGTTATCTTAATGCATCTATATACTTGGTAAAGGATGGAAGGCTCGGCCTCTTGCCTAGTGTTTTGTTCCACTCTTGCCGCCCTAGTTTCCGTCATATCGGTGTTATGTTCCCGGATTTTGCGTTCCTTACGCGGTTGGGTAATAATGGGAACCCCTTGACAGTTCGCCTTGAATAAAACTCCTCCAGCAATGCCCAACCTTGGTTTTACCATTTGCCACCCAGCCTCTTTTTTCCCTTGGGTTTCCTGAGCCCAAGGGTCATCTTATTTAAACCCCCCCGGGCCAGTGCTCCTATGAGTGTTGGTCCGAACTGGGCAGCCTGCGGGGCCACCTCGGGGAAACTCGAGGGTTGGTTTTACTCGTAGCTTGACCTATCTGAGTGTGCCCTGAGAACGAGATATGTGCAGCTCCTATCGGGATTTGTCGGCACATTCGGGCGGTGTTGCTGGACTTGTTTTGTCTTTGTCGAAATGTCTTGTAGAACCGGGATACCGAGTCTGATCGGAATGTCTTGGGAGAAGGTATATCCTTCGTTGACCGTGAGAGCTTGTCATGGGCTAAGTTGGGACTCCCCTGTAGGGATTTGAACTTTCGAAAGCCGTGCCCGCGGTTATGGGCAGATGGGAATTTGTTAATGTCCAGTTGTAGATAACTAGAACCTTAACTTAATTAAAATGAATCAACTGTGTGTGTTACCGTGATGGTCTGTTCTCGGCGGAGTCCGGGAAGTGAACACGGTGTTGGAGTAATGTTTGCCGTAGGTTGTTCTTGTTGGGGAACGTTGCAGAAAACAAAAATTTTCCTACGGTTTCACCAAGATCCATCTATGAGTTCATCTAGTAACGAGTGATCGTATTGCATCTACATACCTTTGTAGATCACGCGCGGAAGCGTTCAAGGACGGGGATGAGGAAGTCGTACTCGACGTGATCCAAATCACCGGAGATCCTAGCGCCAAACGGACGACACCTCCGTGTTCAACACACGTACGGTCAGCGTGACGTCTCCTCCTTCTTGATCCAGCAAGGGGGGAAGGAGAGGTTGATGAAGATCCAACAGCACGACGACGTGGTGGTGGATGCAGGGCGTCACCGCAGCAGGGCTTCGCCGTAGTACTATGAGAGGGAGAGGTGAAGCAGGGGAGAGGGAGGCGCCAAGACTCAAGGTGTGGCTGCCCCTCCCTCCCCCCCTTTATATAGGCTCCCATAGGGGGGCGCCGGCCCTAGGAGATGGGATCTCCTAGGGGGGGCGGCGGCCAAGGGGTGGAGTGCCCCCCAAGCCAGGTGGGGCGCCCCCACCCCTAGGGTTTCAACCCTAGGCGCATGGGGTGGGCCTAGGGGGGCGCACTAGCCCACTATGGGCTGGTTCCCCTCCCCACTTTGGCCCATGGGGCCCTCCGGGATGGGTGGCCCCACCCGGTGGACCCCCGGGACCCTTCCGGTGGTCCCGGTACAATACCGGTGATCTCGAAACTCTCCCGATGGCCGAAACTGCATTTCCTATATATAATTCTTCACCTCCGGACCATTCCGGAACTCCTTGTGATGTCCAGGATCTCATCCGGGACTCCGAACAACTTTTGGGTTACTGCATATTCATATCTCTACAACCCTAGCATCACCGAACCTTAAGTGTGTAGACCCTACGGGTTTGGGAGACATGTAGACATGACCGAGACGACTCTCCGGTCAATAACCAACAGCGGGATCTGGATACCCATGTTGGCTCCCACATGCTCCTCGATGATCTCATCGGATGAACCACGATGTCGAGGATTCAAGCAACCCCGTATACAATTTCCTTTGTCAATCGGTACGTTACTTGCCCGAGATTCAATCGTCGGTATCCCAATACCTCGTTCAATCTCGTTACCGGCAAGTCACTTTACTCATACCGTAATGCATGATCCCATGACCAGACACTTGGTCACTTTGAGCTCATTATGATGATGCATTACCGAGTGGGCCCAGAGATACCTCTCCGTCATACGAAGTGACAAATCCCAGTCTTGATCCGTGTCAACCCAACAGACACTTTCGGAGATACCCGTAGTATACCTTTATAGTCACCCAGTTACGTTGTGATGTTTGGTATACCCAGAGCACTCCTACGGTATCCGGGAGTTACACGATCTCATGGTCAAAGGAAAAGATACTTGACATTGTAAAAACTCTAGCAAACGAACTATACGATCTTGTGCTATGTTTAGGATTGGGTCATGTCCATCACATCATTCTCCTAATGATGTGATCCCGTTATCAATGACATCCCCATGTCCATAGCCAGGAAACCATGACTATCTGTTGATCAACGAGCTAGTCAACTAGAGGCTTACTAGGGACATGTTGGTGTCTATGTATTCACACATGTATTACGATTTCCGGATAACACAATTATAGCATGAATAAAAGACAATTATCATGAACAAGGAAATATAATAATAATCCTTTTATTATTGCCTCTAGGGCATATTTCCAACAGTCTCCCACTTGCACTAGAGTCAATAATCTAGTTACATTGTGATGAATCGAACACCCATGGAATTCTGGTGTTGATCATGTTTTGCTCTAGGGAGAGGTTTAGTCAACGGATCTGCTACATTCAGGTCCGTATGTACTTTACAAATATCTATGTCTCCATCTTGAACATTTTCACGAATGGAGTTGAAGCGACGCTTGATGTGCCTGGTATTCTTGTGAAACCTGGGCTCCTTGGCAAGTGCAATAGCTCCAGTGTTGTCACAGAAGAGTTTGATCGGCCCCGACGCATTGGGTATGACTCCTAGGTCGGTGATGAACTCCTTCACCCAAATTGCTTCATGCGCTGCCTCCGAGGCTGTCATGTACTCCGCTTCACATGTAGATCCCGCCACGACGCTCTGCTTGCAACTGCACCAGCTTACTGCCCCACCATTCAAAATATACACGTATCCGGTTTGTGACTTAGAGTCATCCAGATCTGTGTCGAAGCTAGCATCGACGTAACCCTTTACGACGAGCTCTTCGTCACCTCCATAAACGAGAAACATTTCCTTAGTCCTTTTCAGGTACTTCAGGATATTCTTGACCGCTGTCCAGTGTTCCTTGCCGGGATTACTTTGGTACCTTCCTACCAAACTTACGGCAAGGTTTACATCAGGTATGGTACACAGCATGGCATACATAATAGAACCTATGGCTGAGGCATAGGGGATGACACTCATCTCTTCTATATCTTCTACCCTGGTCGGACATTGAGCTGAGCTCAATTTCACACCTTGCAACACAGGCAAGAACCCCTTCTTAGACTGATCCATATTGAACTTCTTCAATATCTTATCAAGGTATGTGCTTTGTGAAAGACCTATGAGGCGTCTTGATCTATCTCTATAGATCTTGATGCCTAATATATAAGCAGCTTCTCCAAGGTCCTTCATTGAAAAACTCTTATTCAAGTAGGCCTTAATGCTGTCCAAAAGCTCTATATCATTTCCCATCAAAAGTATGTCATCTACATATAATATGAGAAATGCTACAGAGCTCCCACTCACTTTCTTGTAAACGTAGGCTTCTCCATAAGTCTGCATAAACCCAAACGCTTTGATCATCACATCAAAGCGAATGTTCCAACTCCGAGACGCTTGCACCAGCCCATAAATCGAGCGTTGGAGCTTGCACACCTTGTCATCATTCTTAGGATCGACAAAACCTTCTGGCTGCATCATATACAATTCTTCCTTAAGATAACCGTTAAGGAATGCTGTTTTGACGTCCATTTGCCATATCTCATAATCATAGTATGCGGCAATTGCTAACATGATTCGGATGGACTTCAGCTTTGCTATGGGAGAGAATGTCTCATCGTAGTCAACCCCTTGAACTTGTCGATAACCCTTAGCGACAAGCCTAGCTTTATAGATGGTCACATTACCATCCGCGTCTGTCTTCTTCTTAAAGATCCATTTATTTTCTATGGCTCGCCGATCATCGGGCAAGTCAGTCAAAGTCCATACTTCGTTTTCATACATGGATCCTATCTCGGATTTCATGGCTTCCAGCCATTTGTCGGAATCCGGGCCCGCCATCGCTTCTTCATAGTTCGAAGGTTCATCGTTGTCTAACAACATGATTTCCAAGACAGGGTTGCCGTACCACTCTGGTGCGGAACGTGTCCTTGTGGACCTTCGAAGTTCAGTAGGAGCTTGATCAGAAGTATCTTGATCATCATCATTAACTTCCTCTCTAATTGGTGCAGGCACCACAGGAACATTTTCCTGAGTTGCGCCACTTTCCGGTTCAAGAGGCAATACTTCATCAAGTTGTACTTCCTCCCACTTACTTCTTTCGAGAGAAACTCCTTCTCTAGAAAGGATCCATTCTTGGCAACAAAGATCTTGCCTTCGGATCTGAGGTAGAAGGTATACCCAATAGTTTCTTTAGGGTATCCTATGAAGACGCATTTTTCCGACTTGGGTTCGAGCTTTTCAGTTTGAAGTTTCTTGACATAAGCATCGCATCCCCAAACTTTTAGAAACGGTAGCTTAGGCTTCTTCCCAAACCATAATTCATACGGTGTCGTCTCAATGGATTTCGACGGAGCCCTATTTAAAGTGAATGCGGCAGTCTCTAAAGCATAGCCCCAAAATGACAGCGGTAAATCGGTAAGAGACATCATAGATCGCACCATATCTAATAGAGTGTGATTACGATGTTCGGACACACCATTACGCTGAGGTGTTCCAGGTGGCGTGAGTTGTGAAACTATTCCACATTTTCTTAAGTGTGTACCAAATTCGTGACTCAAGTATTCTCCTCCACGATCTGATCGCAAAAACTTGATTTTTCTGTCACGTTGATTCTCAACCTCACTCTGAAATTCCTTGAACTTTTCAAAGGTTTCAGACTTGTGTTTCATTAAGTAGATATACCCATATCTACTCAAGTCATCAGTGAGGGTGAGAACATAATGATAGCCACCACGAGCCTCAACACTCATTGGACCGCACACATCAGTATGTATGATTTCCAATAGGTTGCTTGCTCGCTCCATTGTTCCTGAGAACGGAGTCTTGGTCATCTTACCCATGAGGCATGGTTTGCACGTGTCAAATGATTCGTAATCAAGAGACTCTAAAAGTCCATCTATATGGAGCTTCTTCATGCGTTTGACACCTATGTGACCAAGGCGGCAGTGCCACAAGTATGTGGGACTATCATTATCAACCTTACATCTTTTGGTATTCACACTATGAATATGTGTAGCATTACGCTCGAGATTCATTAAGAATAAACCATTCACCATAGGAGCATGACCATAAAACATATCTCTCATATAAATAGAACAACCATTATTCTCGGATTTAAATGAGTAGCCATCTCGAATTAAATGAGATCCTGATACAATATTCATGCTCAAAGCTGGTATCAAATAACAATTATTGAGGTTTAAAACTAATCCCATGGGTAAATGTAGAGGCAGCGTGCCGACGGCGATCACATCGACCTTGGAACCATTCCCGATGTGCATCGTCACCTCATCCTTCGCCAGTCTCCGCTTATTCGGCAGCTCCTGCTTTGAGTTACAAATGTGAGCAACCGCACCGGTATCAAATACCCAGGAGCTACTACGACTACTGGTAAGGTACACATCAATTACATGTATATCACATATACCATTCGTTTTGCCGGCCTTCTTATCCGCTAAGTATTTGGGGCAGTTCCGCTTCCAGTGACCACTTCCCTTGCAATAAAAACACTCAGTCTCGGGCTTGGGTCCATTCTTTAGCTTCTTCCCGGCAGCTTGTTTACCGGGCGCGACAACTCCCTTGCCGTCCTTCTTGAAGTTCTTCTTACCCTTGCCTTTCTTAAACTTAGTGGTTTTATTCACCATCAACACTTGATGGTCCTTTTTGACTTCTACCTCTGCTGATTTCAGCATTGCAAATACTTCAGGAATGGTCTTTTCCACCCCCTGCATATTGAAGTTCATCACAAAGCTCTTGTAGCTTGGTGGAAGCGACTGCAGGATTCTGTCAATGACCGCGTCATCCGGGAGATTAACTCCCAGCTGAGTCAAGCGGTTATGTAACCCAGACATTGTGAGTATGTGCTCACTGATAGAACTATTTTCTTCCATCTTACAGCTGAAGAGTTTGTCGGAGACTTCATATCTCTCGACCCGGGCATGAGCTTGGAAAACCATTTTCAGCTCTTCGAACATCTCATATGCTCCGTGTTGCTCAAAACGCTTTTGGAGCCCCGGTTCTAAGCTGTAAAGCATGCCGCACTGAACGAGGGAGTAATCATCAGCTCGTGCCTGCCAAGCGTTCATAACGTCTTGGTTCTGTGGGACGGGTGCATCACCTAGCGGTGCTAGTAGGACATAATCTTTCTTGGCAGCTATGTGGATGATCCTCAGGTTCCGGACCTAGTCCGTATAGTTGCTGCCATCGTCTTTTAGCTTGGTTTTCTCTAGGAACGCATTGAAGTTGAGTAAAACGTTGGCCATTTGATCTACAAGACATATTGTAAAGATTTTAGACTAAGTTCATGATAATTAAGTTCATCTAATCAAATTATATAATGAACTCCCACTTAGATAGACATCCCTCTAGTCATCTAAGTATAACATGATCCGAGTTAACTAGGCCGTGTCCGATCATCACGTGAGACGGACTAGTCAACATCGGTGAACATCTTCATGTTGATCGTATCTTCTATACGACTCATGCTCGACCTTTCGGTCTTCTGTGTTTCGAGGCCATGTCTGTACATGCTAGGCTCGTCAAGTCAACCTAAGTGTTTGCATGTGTAAATCTGTCTTACACCCGTTGTATGTGAACGTTGGAATCTATCACACCCGATCATCACGTGGTGCTTCGAAACAACGAACTGTCGCAACGATGCACAGTTAGGGGGAACACTTTCTTGAAATTATTATGAGGGATCATCTTATTTACTACCACCGTTCTAAGTAAACAAGATGCAAAAACATGATAAATATCACATGCAATCAAATAATAATAGTGACATGATATGGCCAATATCACATAGCTCCTTTGATCTCCATCTTGGGGCTCCATGATCATCTTGTCACCGACATGACACCATGATCTCCATCATCGTGTCTCCATGAAGTTGCTCGCCAACTATTACTTCTACTACTATGGCTAACGCGTTTAGCAATAAAGTAAAGTAATTTACATGGCGTTTCTCAATGACACACAGGTCATACAAAAAAATAAAGACAACTCCTATGGCTCCTGTCGGTTGTCATACTCATCGACATGCAAGTCGTGATTCCTATTACAAGAACATGATCTCATACATCACATACATATAGTTCATCATTCATCACAACTTTGGCCATATCACATCACAAATCACTTGCTGCAAAAACAAGTTAGACGTCCTCTAATTGTTGTTGCAAGTTTTACGTGGCTACAAAAGGGTTCTAGCAAGAACGTTTTCTTACCTACGTAATAGCCACAACATGATTTGTCAACTTCTATTTACCCTTCATAAGGACCCTTTTCATCGAATCCGCTCCAACTAAAGTGGGAGAGATAGCCACCTGCTAGCCACCTTATGCAACTAGTGCATGTCAGTCGGTGGAACCGGTCTCACGTAAGCGTACGTGTAAGGTCGGTCCGGGCCATTTCATCCCACAATACCGCTGAATCAAGATAAGACTAGTAGCGGCAAGAAAGTTGACAACATCTACGCCCACAACAAATTGTGTTCTACTCGTGCAAGGAGAACTATGCATAGACCTAGCTCATGATGCCACTGTTGGGGAACGTTGCAGAAAACAAAAATTTTCCTACGGTTTCACCAAGATCCATCTATGAGTTCATCTAGCAACGAGTGATTGGATTGCATCTACATACCTTTGTAGATCACGCGCAGAAGCGTTCAAGGACGGGGATGAGGAAGTCGTACTCGACGTGATCCAAATCACCGGAGATCCTAGCGCCGAACGGACGGCACCTCCGTGTTCAACACACGTACAGTCAGTGTGACGTATCCTCCTTCTTGATCTAGCAAGGGGGGAAGGAGAGGTTGATGAAGATCCAGCAGCACGACGGCGTGGTGGTGGATGCAGGGCGTCACCGCAGCAGGGCTTCGCCGTAGTACTGCGAGAGGGAGAGGTGAAGCAGGGGAGAGGGAGGCGCCAAGACTCAAGGTGTGGCTGCCCCCTCCCCCCCTTTATATAGGCTCCCCTAGGGGGGGCGCCGGCCCTAGGAGATGGGATCTCCTAGGGGGGGGACAGCCAAGGGGTGGAGTGCCCCCCAAGCCAGGTGGGGCGCCCCCCACCCCTAGGGTTTCAACCCTAGGCACATCGGGTGGGCCTAGGGGGTTGCACTAGCCCACTATGGGCTGGTTCCCCTCCCCACTTTGGCCCATGGGGCCCTCCGGGATGGGTGGCCCCATCCGGTGGACCCCCGGGACCCTTCCGGTGGTCCCGGTACAATACCGGTGACCCCGAAACTCTCCCGATGGCCGAAACTGCATTTCCTATATATAATTCTTCACCTCTGTACCATTCCGGAACTCCTCATGACGTCCAGGATCTCATCCGGGACTCCAAACAACTTTCGGGTTACTGCATATTCATATCTCTACAACCCTAGCGTCACCGAACCTTAAGTGTGTAGACCCTACGGGTTCAGGAGACATGTAGACATGACCGAGATGGCTCTCCGGTCAATAACCAACAGCGGGATCTGGATACCCATGTTGGCTCCCACATGCTCCTCGATGATCTCATCAGATGAACCACGATGTCGAGGATTCAAGCAACCCCGTATACAATTCCCTTTGTCAATCGGTAAGTTACTTGCCCGAGATTCGATCGTCGGTATCCCAATACCTCGTTCAATCTCGTTACCGGCAAGTCACTTTACTCGTACCGTAATGCATGATACCGTGACCAGACACTTGGTCACTTTGAGCTCATTATGATGATGCATTACCGAGTGGGCCCAGAGATACCTCTCCGTCATACGGAGTGACAAATCCCAGTCTTGATTCGTGTCAACCCAACAGACACTTTCGGAGATACCCGTAGTATACCTTTATAGTCACCCAGTTACGTTGTGACGTTTGGTATACCCAGAGCACTCCTGCGGTATCCGGGAGTTACACGATCTCATGGTCTAAGGAAAAGATACTTGACATTGTAAAAACTCTAGCAAACAAACTATACGATCTTGTGCTATGTTTAGGATTGGGTCATGTCCATCACATCATTCTCCTAATGATGTGATCCCGTTATCAATGACATCCCCATGTCCATAGCCAGGAAACCATGACTATCTATTGATCAACGAGCTAGTCAACTAGAGGCTTACTAGGGACATGTTGGTGTCTATGTATTCACACATGTATTACGATTTCCGGATAACACAATTATAGCATGAATAAAAGACAATTATCATGAACAAGGAAATATAATAATAATCCTTTTATTATTGCCTCTAGGGCATATTTCCAACAGTTCTCTAGTCCTGCGTTCGTGCTTTGCCACCTCTTCTCGCTCTCTTTTGCGAACAAGTTAGCCACCATATATGCTAGTCGCTTGCTGCAGCTCCACATATTACCTTGCCTTTTCCTATAAGCTTAAATAGTCTTGATCGCGAGTGTGCGAGATTGCTGAGTCCTCGTGGCTCACAGATTACTTCCAAACCAGATGCCGGGCCCGATGACTCCGTTCCAGATGATGCGGTTGAGCTCAAGTGGGAGTTCGACGAAGACTCACGCCGTTACTATGTGTCTTTCCCTGATGATCAGTAGTGGTGCCCAGTTGGGGCGATCGGGACCATGTCACTTGTGGGGTTGATCTTTTATTTTGGTACCATAGTCGGACCATGATTGTATTGATTGATGTAATGCTATTTATGTACTTTGTGTGACGTGGCGAGTGTAAGCCAACTATGTACCTTTCCCCTTATTATCTATTTACATGGGTTGTTGTGAAGATTACCTTACTTGCGACATTGCTTTCAATGCGGTTATGCCTCTAAGTCGTGCTTCGACACGTAAGAGATATAGCCGCATCGAGGGCGTTACAAGATGGTAATCAAAGCCTTCCCCGACCTTAGGAGCTCCACTGCTTCATCGAATTAGCTGACGAGTTGAGTCTAGAAAAAATGTTTTGAGTCATTTAGGAATTATATATCGGAGAGTTTAGGAATTATTTTTACTCCCCAGTCCCCTCATCGCTCTGGCAAGGCAACCTGACGTAGAGTTTTGACTCTTCTCTTCTCAAATTTCACTAATTTTTTTTAGGATCACGCAGGTATCTTGGAATCGTTCCGACCGATTTTTGACGAGAACATTGTTCTTGGTGCCTCCTGTCATTTAGGGGTTGTGGCAGTGTCCCAAGGAGTTGAGCTCCGAGGTGTTGTCGTCACAATTTTATCATGGCAGTTCTGGAATACCTGAGTTTAGTTCGCCGACATCGAAAATCTCTTTTATGCAGTTGTTGGTGAGATAACCTCGACGCCACCCAGTACTGGGGCGGGAGTTCGGGAGTATTGCCATAACTTGTATAACGGATGCTTTTCGAAGGTTGAGGTAGACGATTTCCGAAGGTTTCTTGGTTATGTGTTGTAGGATGGATACAACTGGATGTAGGATTTGCTAGTTTTGGGTGAGATATTATGCTTCCCCTGTATCCCCAACACTTGATTGCATAACCGGAAAATTTCAGGAGTTTATAAGTGGGAATTCAAGTAGCTCTTAGGATATCTTTCCGACAGATGTATGATATGAAATTGGGGTTCGACGTCTAGTGGTCCGCCTATTCACGGTCGGTTTTACAGTGGTCTCGTTGTGTCTTAAAGAGTCCTTGGCTATGCCGACTCGGGGACGCTTCGTATGTCATATGCACTGCCTTGTACATGATGGTGCTGTACGATCGAGTCCGTGTAGGCCCCACCACAAAAACTTCGGACGAAATCTCTATCATATGTTTGTTCTGGCTTATTCGGCAAGCCAATACTTTGTTTTGTTTTGAGTTGTGGTATTCGAGTTGCTTCGAAGTCAAATGTTGATTCCATACCTTCCCCAAATGGTGTTCTCATACTCGATGTGAATACTAATCCTTCTCGATAATCGTGATTGTTATGCCAATCTTGTTCACCGGCGTGTTTTCTCTTCAAGTGGATCCGATCATTTCAACATCAGCAAGATCAATTATCATTTCTTCTCAACGGTGTTCGTTTCATTCTCAACAGTGTTTTTCCCACCCTCCCACCCTCGTTTTCTTGAAGGATTCAGATTTCTTGATCAAGTATCCATCTTATTGATGTGAAGTCTCTCCATCCTTTTCCTTCAATGTTCTTATCCGGTGATTTTCATGAAGATGCTAACGGAGCCTCAAGTTCGTCATTCTTCATTCTTTTCTTCTCCGGTGGATTCAAATCAAGCTTTGTTGTTGATCATATCTTTTTTTTCCTCGTTTCAAATACCTTCTCATGCCGGTGCACCTCATATTCATTCACTTCTCGCTATTTAATTGTTCCGGAGTGCTGAAGATATCTCGAAGATTCGTGTTTTCCACTCTGCATTCATTCAAGATCTTTCGAGGTTGTTATCTCATTCAAGTCATTTAATTCAACCGGTGCAACCTCTCTTTCAAATCGTTCAACGGTGTTTCTTTGGAGTGGGCCCTAACCCACAGGTCTTTTCCCAGGATCTTACCCGACTCTTCTTATTTTCCCGGAGCGATTATCAAATCTTTTTAAGTTTGACGTAAGAATGATTTATCATCAGTCAAATGTCTTTCTCCAAGATCTTCCAAATTATTTTCATCGTTGGTTCAACCTTTCCAATTTTAATTCCGGAGTACCTTAATAATTCTTGGTGGTGTTTCTCATCGTCATTCTCTGCATTTGAAGACCGAAGTAGAGTTTTTCCTCCATTTCTTGCTCCATTCTCTTCAAGATTCGTGGTTCTAGCTTGTTACCATTCTCTCGGTTGTTTTTGATTGTGAGAATCCTTTTCACCCATCCGGAGCAATTCAAGATTCTGTTCAGTTTGATTATCCGGAGCCCATCATCTAAGATTTATTCATTCCATTTTTCAACTCGCATACTCTAAATCATACTGGTGTATATATCAAGGGTTCTCTAATCAGCTCGTAATCTCTTCGTTCTCATGGATCTAAATTCTCTCAAGCATCTTCGTTTAATTGCTAATCCTTCCTGGTGTTTCTTCATGTTTTAATCGTTCTTTTTCAATTCTTACGGTGGTTCGTTCAAGTTTTCTTCTTCTTTCTTATCATATCAATTCATTCATTGTTTCAATTCTACTGGTGGTTCATGGAACACCTTTCCAAGTTGATGCTATATCTATCTTAATCCTTTCTACGAGAATAAGTAGTATGGCAAATCCGTTGTTTGTCATCAATTTAATTGGTGAAGGATAAGCATAATGTAATTCTTATTCTTGTTCCATCCAAGTGATTAATTCCTTATTCCGGAGCCTCATCAAGATTCTTGGTTTCAATTGTTTCATCTTTTCTTTTCTGGAGTTCCAAGCTCTCTCAATTTATATCATTCCAAAGATCCATCTAAATCATTGGAAGGCTTCAACCTTATTCTTTTCATCCTTCATTTCGTTTGATCATTCTTTTGCTACCGGAGTTCCTAATGAAGGTTCAACATGATGGTTCATCAAGGTTTTTTTATCACTTCTCGAAGTTTTCATCGAGATTCTTTTCTAAGGAGCTCAAGTATTCTTCATCTTGCAATCTAGAGTGCAATTCTTCCTTCCGTACCAATAGAGGTGGTATTATGTCATTCTTGATAATTTGAGTTCATGTTTCATGATTCACATGTTGTTAAGAATGAGATATTTTAAATCCATTAATCTCGTCATTGGAGTTATCTTGGGTTATATTTCACCTTAAAGCCTTCCCTAAGGAGTGTTGCTAATTATGGTGATTATAAGTGACCCAACTTCTTCATTTATTCTCCCGGTGCGATAGTTTCTCGTCTCCTCGTTGACATCAATCCAATCTTTTGTTTCGTTAGTGGCAGAATTTCACCTCATAATTTGGAGATGTATTTCATAAGACCATATCAAGATTACTCTTTTCGTTGTTGTTTTCCAATAACTCCGTTCGACCCTTCGCCTAAGGATGCCTTTTCAAGATCTTTTGTGGCAGAAGTTGGCATCTTCTTCTCCATTCTTTTATTTCAACTATCTACCTTCTATTCTTCCGTTCCGAAGGCATTGTGATGTTGCTCTCTTCAACCCTTCTTCTTGTTCTTGTCAGGACCTTGTTTTTTTTCTTGCTTATCCATTTAACCGGAGTGTTGTGTCCTGTTGCTCAAGTTCTTTTCGCTTTATCAAGTCTTGTACCACTTTTCAAATGGAGTGCTGCCCGAAGTTGTTCTTCCTTGTTTCCTTTTCCTAACGGAGTGTTTTCTACTTTGTTCATCTCCGTTGCATTCTTTCTTCCCATTTGACCAACCTCTCAAGGTTCATGGTTTCACTCGTTTGTCAAAGGAGCAACTTAGTTTTACCTCTTCTCTTTCTTTTCCGTTGTCCCTCCGGTGCCATTCTAGATCTCGGGACGAGGTCCTCTCGTAGTGGTGGAGTGTTGTAACGCTCCGAGACCGATGTGCCAGGTGTCCTCCAGTTATTTGTTGTGGTTGTCTTGTCATTGCTTGCGTGTCATGCATTGCATATCATGTCATCATGTGCATTTCATTTGCATACATGCTCGTCTCATGCATCCGAGCATTTTTCCCGTTGTCCGTTTTGCAATCCGGCGCTCCTATGTCACCCGATGTCCCTTTCTACATCTTTTTGTGTGTGGGGGTTAAACATTTCCGCATTGGACCGAGACTTTTCATGCGGCCTTGGTTCACTACCGGTAGACCGCCTGTCAAGTTTCGTGTCATTTGGACTTCGTTTGATACTCCAACGGTTAACCGAGGGACCGAAAAGGCCTCGTGTGTGTTGCAGCCCAACACCCTTCCAATTTGGCCCAAAACCCACCTAAACCCTATCCATCATCTAGAGCGTTCGATCATGATCGCGTGGCCGAAAACCACATCTCATTTGGACTCTCCTAGCTCCCTCTATGCCTATAAATATCACCCCCTCCGAAATTCACGGGTCTCTCCTCCCCCCTAAACCCTAGATCTATTTCTCCTCCGCGCAACCGGACGTGTCTGGCCCGCGCCGGACAGCGTCCACCCGACCCGCCGCCGCCAATCGGGAAGCGCCACGTGGGCAGCTCGCCCACATCGCCGCCCCCTCCGCCGCCGGCCCGCCAGGCCCGCGCGGGGCCCTCCCCGGCCCGCGCGCCCGGCCGCGCGCCCCTTCGCCCGGTTTCGTCCGCTGCCGTTCTCCGCCGCCTCCTTCTCCAACTCCGGTGGCTGGAGTCCCGCGCCTCCCCGTCTCTCAAGTCCGGTCGGCGAGCCCTCAAGTCCGGCCGCCTCCTCTCGCAGCCCCGGCGCCCTCCTCGCCGCCGGAGTCGCCTCCTCGCCTCCCCGCCCGGATCCGCGCCGCCCCGGCCTCCACTTCCTCCATGGAGACGTCTCCGGCGAAGCTCCGGCCGGCGAACCTCGATCCACGTGCTGGATCTCAGATCTGGATTCAAAAAACCCTAGGGTTGACTTCATTTTTTCCCCAAGTCCCAGTTTATTTTAGCATTATTCATCGTGCCATAACTTTGCATCCGTAAATCCTTTTGGGCGTGTAGCATATCAAAATGTTCATCTCAGAGAGTACATCATTTCATCTCACTGCATAATTTTCATTTGAGCTCAGCTTGATGCCCGAAATGCTGTTGGAAGAGTGCTATTTGAGTTAATTGTCAGATCTGCTGCACCAAATAGCTATTTGTCATTTTTGCCATGTTTAATGTGTGCATGATATGCCCTTGAGCTCTACATGAGTTTTGTTATATGATTTGCCATCTTTCCAGAGGTGCTATCCATGTATTTTTGTGATATGTGTGGTGACTAGTACAAGCTTGCAAAGTCGTGCATTCATTAATGCTGATTTCAGGGACTTAGAAATTCCACTAAGTCCTTGATCTGTTCTTATCAACATGCCATATGTTCATGTTGTTTCGTAGTGATCTGTGCCTTTTTTGAGGATGATTAGTAAGGATGTTTTTTTAATATTGTGGTGCTCTATCCATACATGTCTTTGTTTGCAATTATGGAGCACCCTAGATTGAGTCAATGGACCTCTACTTTTGCTATTTCGTGAAACTAGGCAGATTGTCTACTTGTTAGCGATTTTGCCGAGGATGTTGTAGTTGATCCGTGCATGCTATGTTGTTGTTCTTGCCATGTCTAGCTTATAGAATGTGTATTAGTGATGGTTGTATGCTTTGTTTGTCATGCCTTTCTCTGTAGTGAGTGCATCGAGCTCGTGAACATGCCTACTCGTTAAGATATTTGCATGCTCCAGTTTTTCACTAAGTCTGAGATCTGATTATGTTTTTGCCATGTTCACATGCTTGGAGTTGTATTTTGTGATCCCTTTTGACTCAAGGTCACTAAGGGACTTTTGTTAAGCTCTTTGAGTAGCTTCATGCCATGCTTTACTTTGCCATGTTAAGTTACTGTAGCATGTAGTTTTCGTGCTCCAAAGTGTGCTACCTGATCTGAAATTCCAGGCTTGTGTTAATTTCACCAAGTCTGAAATCTGTTTACCGTTTGCACTTTTGCCATGCTTGTTTGAACCTGTTAATGGATGAATTGGCTGTAGCTCAGTGTTCATCTTTTGTCAAGCATCATGAGCGGATCCCTGCCATGTATTTTGTTGCCATTTTGAGTGCTGTAGCATATTTATCTTGTTGCATTTAGATGGCTACTTGCTGTTTATCACAGACCGGTGCCATATTTGTTTTGCTTGCCATTTCCAAACCATGCATCCGATTCCGGCGATCTTTATATCGATTTCAACCGAAATCACCTCACCTTTCCAGTGGCACACTTGAATTTCCTTTTGAGGCCAGGTTCTTCCTTTCCTTGTCAAATCTTGCATATGCATCACATATCGCATCCCGCATAGCATACCATGTTTGCATCATGTTGTTTGAGCTTTGCACGTGGTTGATTGTGTTCCTTGTGCTTGTTTGTCTTGTTTGGGTAGAGCCGGGAGACGAGTTCGCTAACGAGGAGCCCGTTCAGTTTGCTTTCGAGGATCCAGTCAACTCTGACAACTTTGCAGGCAAGATGGTCATACCCTCGAAATCACTTCTATCTTTGCTTTGCTAGATGCTCGCTCTTTTGCTATGCCTATGCTATGATGCCTACCACTTGCTTATCATGCCTCCCAAATTGCCATGTCAAACCTCTAACCCACCATGTCCTAGCAAACCGTTGATTGGCTATGTTACCGCTTTGCTCAGCCCCTCTTATAGCGTTCCTAGTTGCAGGTGAAGATTGGCGACCGTTCCTTGTTCGAACATTGTTTATTTGTTGGGATATCATTATATTATCTTGTTATCTTAATGCATCTATATACTTGGTAAAGGATGGAAGGCTCGGCCTCTTGCCTAGTGTTTTGTTCCACTCTTGCCGCCCTAGTTTCCGTCATATCGGTGTTATGTTCCCGGATTTTGCGTTCCTTACGCGGTTGGGTAATAATGGGAACCCCTTGACAGTTCGCCTTGAATAAAACTCCTCCAGCAATGCCCAACCTTGGTTTTACCATTTGCCACCCAGCCTCTTTTTTCCCTTGGGTTTCCTGAGCCCAAGGGTCATCTTATTTAAACCCCCCCGGGCCAGTGCTCCTCTGAGTGTTGGTCCGAACTGGGCAGCCTGCGGGGCCACCTCGGGGAAACTCGAGGGTTGGTTTTACTCGTAGCTTGACCTATCTGAGTGTGCCCTGAGAACGAGATATGTGCAGCTCCTATCGGGATTTGTCGGCACATTCGGGCGGTGTTGCTGGACTTGTTTTGTCTTTGTCGAAATGTCTTGTAGAACCGGGATACCGAGTCTGATCGGAATGTCTTGGGAGAAGGTATATCCTTCGTTGACCGTGAGAGCTTGTCATGGGCTAAGTTGGGACTCCCCTGCAGGGATTTGAACTTTCGAAAGCCGTGCCCGCGGTTATGGGCAGATGGGAATTTGTTAATGTTCGGTTGTAGATAACTTGAACCTTAACTTAATTAAAATGAATCAACTGTGTGTGTTACCGTGATGGTCTCTTCTCGGCGGAGTCCGGGAAGTGAACACGGTGTTGGAGTAATGTTTGCCATAGGTTGTTCTCTAGTCCTGCGTTCATGCTTTGCCACCTCTTCTCGCTCTCTTTTGCGAACAGGTTAGCCACCATATATGGTAGTCACTTGCTGCAGCTCCACATATTACCTTGCCTTTTCCTATAAGCTTAAATAGTCTTAATCGCGAGGGTGCGAGATTGCTGAGTCCCCGTGGCTCACAGATTACTTCCAAACCAGATGTAGGGCCCGATGACTCCGTTCCAGATGATGCGCTTGAGCTCAAGTGGGAGTTCGATGAAGACTCACGCCGTTACTATGTGTCTTTCCCTGATGATCAGTAGTGGTGCCCAGTTGGGGCGATCGGGACCATGTCGCTTGTGGGGTTGATCTTTTATTTTGGTACCGTAGTCGGACCATGATTGTATTGATTGATGTAATGCTATTTATGTACTTTGTGTGACATGGCGAGTGTAAGCCAACTATGTACCTTTCCCCTTATTATCTATTTACATGGGTTGTTGTGAAGATTACCTTACTTGCGACATTGCTTTCAATGCGGTTATGCCTCTAAGTCGTGCTTCGACACGTAGGAGATATAGCCGCATCGAGGGCGTTACAACAGGGCAACCTTGGACGACACTGTTCAAAAGCACGTTGAGCTCACCGCCAACGCCGCTGCTCCTCACATGTCAGTTGGTGACCCGGCACACTAGGGCGTGAGGATGTCGTTGAACGTTGATGGATCCGTATGTATTTTTATCTTTCCGTCAAATCCATGTAGTAGTATATGATACTACAGTGATTATCTTACCTTTCGCATCAACTTCGTAATTTTCGTACGTACTCAATGTATGAACGACGCCAGAACCAAACTTCTCATTACTCTAGGCAAAATCGTTATTTTCTATCTATCGGTCGCGCCATGGAGCAGAACCAAATTTTACAAGTTACGAGTTCAAAAGGAAAAGCCTGCCGTGTTCGCGTCGCACCCCCACACGGTTGGTCTGGCACACCGATCAAGCAGGAATGCGTGCGGTGTTGCATTTTCACTTACAAGTGGGACCGCAGTTGAGCAAATCGACTATCGGCAAACCCCCACCCCGCCCACCGCGCGATGGCTGAGAAAACAGGAGGGAGAAGAGATGGCTGTAGCACGAACTCCAAGAAAATTGGTGTCGGATGGTACTCGTGTGGGTGGCGTGTGATGTACTGCTAGATGTGAATGCTAGTTATGGCCCATGCCACCCCACTATATCGAGCCTATATCGAGGTACATAGAACAAATTTCCTGCAGTCCATGCTCAGCCCTCCTCTATCTCTCTTCTCAGCCAGCCAGCGGACGCGTGGAGCCCATCGTCTGTTTGCTCACATGCGGCCCCACATGTCAGTGAAAATGCAAGAGGACCCACTGAACCTGCACATCTTTCACCTCGACGTGCTGGTGATGAAAAACAAATCCAATAAGGATCTTCGGTGCGCTTTTGGAGTTACTCAAGAGTAGTAAGATTCTATTTACAATTTAACCCAAGATGCACATCTCATGGCTTCAACTACCACTCTATTTTCTTTCATGACACGACCTGGATGCTGGATGTCCCACGTGTCGGCAAAAGGAGGAAGAACCCGACCAAATCTTCGGTTCTGCTCTTGGATGAGATTAGTGCACTTGTTGATACTCCTACTAGAATAGAGGCTAGACATGAGACTAGATGCGAGGAAGCAACGTCTACTTCTTTACACTCGAAGAAGAAAGAAGCACGCAAGATCGAGCCTCCGCAGATCAACAATGAATGCATCAAGAAGACACTAATCCAACTTACAGGAGTAGTAAAATGTATTCTTGTGGTTCTTGTTTTCTTTGATCTTGCTTTTCTAGTCAAAATTATCGTTGGAGTTCATGCAAAATGGAGGTCCGTTTGGGGTCGTGCATTGGAGTTGGCCTTACAAGTGGGACCGCAGTTAAGGAAACCGACTATCGGCAAATCCCCAGCTCGTCCGCCGCGCGATGGCTAAAGTTAGAGAAATGATGAGGTTGAAGAGATTGCTCTAGCACGGACTCCAAGAAATAATATGGTGTCAGATGGATGTCGTGGTGGTGGCGTGTGCCATACTCCTGGACGTGAATGCTTGTTCTGGCCCATGCCACCCTACTACTCCTACTACTGACTCCTACTATATAGTACTAGTATCGAGGATTCGAGGTGCTGGTTACATACAGCGAACACATTAACATATGGCTACAGTAAAAACACCCGCCCGACGCGCGAAGCATGTGAAGCTAGTACAAATAGTGTACTACTATTGTTGATTGGCCTCATCCGATAATCTGTTGCAATGGACGTACAATTATGTATTCGAAAAATATTTTTTTGCCTCGTCGCACCACTCACTCAGAGAAGCGACTCGAAAGCCATTCATAAATTTAGTAAGTTTATCACAGGCATATCATTTTATTACATACAACAGGTCATCAACCCACATCGACAACGAGGATACATTATAAATACTAAAGTTTTCGCCACACAACAAATAACAAGCCATGAAATGAACTTCAATTCAACCATTCCGCGGCGTTGGAAACGCTTGCTTTGAACCACAAGTGATTCTCTGGGACGGGCCATCCGTTGTCGATCTGGAGACCAACGCAGGACTGATCATCCAGGCTGAAGCGGCCTACTATATCAGTACCAGGGTAGGGAACCACCCAAATGTCCGAGGTATAGACACAGTTGCTTCTCATAAATGTGTCAACAGCAGTTGGATCGCCTTTCACCATCATCGGATAGTTTTGTCCAAGGAAGAGCGAGTTTTCTCCAAGACTATCAATTCTGTGCCAGGGAGAAGGAGTTGGCGCTAGCACACTAGTATCCATCCCGAATACCATGCAACGGGTGTTGGAATAGGTCCGGAGAGTGCGACCATGGGAGACACCTGCTTCCTTAGTAGTAACATCATCAGTGGGCTGTATACACACAAGAAGAGGTGATCCATCGGAATTAGTTGCCAGGCGCCACAGAGTATATGGGCGCTGCTCGTGATCATCACCATCGGCATCTCCCCCTTGGTTATAAATTTTTTCAAGTATAGGTGGTGGGATGTTCACATGACCTTGGAAACACAAGAAGAAGGTTAATTAGTAAAGGGAAACTTGCTAACCCGCATGCATGTGGATGAAACAATTATAATTACGGTGGAAGACAAACATACCGAAACTACGAGGATACCATGCAAAAAGAGTGCCACGAGTGGTGGCAGCAAACACAAGGCCCTCGTATTGAATTGCATCACAGTACTCATTCGTGCATAGAAACTGATTTTTGAGCAATGTCCATCGAGTCAAACCACTAAGGATGGCAACAAGCTTGTTGAAGATAGCAACAACTTCATAGTTGTTATAATTCCAAGAGCGGTTGGGAACTCGACAAATTGCTATCTTCCGTAGAAGACAGTAACCATGATCGTATTTGAACGCGCGTACATTACCGGTGTGCTCAACCTCTGGGCAGTGTGCTGAGATTTTTGGAAGTGGAACCCGGTGACGAGTGTACACATTCACAAGTTCCCACTCGCAGTTGGACCCAATGTAAACAACCCAATCTCCATTTGCGCCCGCCCAAGCCTTGCCCTCAAGCGATGGCATCTTAACATCATACGTATCATTATCAAGCGGCATCAACTTGCACAGGGCGAGGCCTTCGTCGTGCCGGCGCCAGTCATGAGGGTCACGGCGAAGAAGATATGGGAGATCAAACCGCTCCTTGAATCTTGGGTTCTTTGTAATGATGTTATTAGTTGAGTCGAGAATGGGCTTGAACGAACCTGCCATGCTAGCCGAGGTGATGACGTCGCACCGATCAATGAGTTCCTCCACCACGTCATCTTTCAGATCGGGGCACGAGTAACAGGGTCGTTTCCGGCCTGTTCCCTCCATGGAGAATACGATCGAACAATGGCAGAAGAAAGGGTGAAGGGCTGAAGGAAAATGGAGGAGGGAGAGGAAGAGCGTGCGACAACAGTTCCAAATCGAGAGGGAAAGGCGAAGAGTCGGTGGACGGTTGCGAGTTTGCCACGGTTCACGAAGAGGCGCCCCGGCCTACACGTCCGTTCGGAAATACTCCTACTACTCGCCGTCGTCTCACTGATATGTTGGAACGGGACCACATGTGGACGAAACATGGTGTGTAATTTCTCATGCAAAATGCAATCTGGCCGCGTTGGCCCGAGGTGCCACATTAGTTATCGACCTTTATTTTTTTAATGGTGTGCCGATCAGTTTTGAAGCACGACTAACTGGTACTATACGTGGAGAGCATGACAGCAGGGACCCGCCAAGGTCATGGCAGTACGCAAGCAAGTGCCTCCTTATTTCAAGCCAATAAAAAAATGGCTCATCCTAGTGGATTTCTGACATCTGGGTCCCATGCCATTGTCAACGTAGTCAATAAACGAGAGAATTGCACAACGAGCGGCTGACACCAGGGACCGAGCAACTCGCCCAATTATTTTTGTTTTGGGTTAATTTGATAAATTCCACTCCAAATCTGGTGTATCTGAGAAATGTCACTGCAATTTCCAAACTTTGAAAAATGCCATTTCATGTCATTTCTAGTGGCATTTTTCGAAGTCTGGAGTGACGTTTTTCAAAGTTTGCAAACTGCAGTGGCGTTTTTCAAAGTTTGGAAATTGCAGTGCCATTTTTATGAATCGCCATAATTGGAGTGGCATTTATCTAATTTGTTTTTGAGACGGAAGCAGGGTGTCAACTGGGCTATGCGGGACACTCTGGCCTGTCTAGACATCCTTTTCTTTTATGTTTACCACAGACTAGCCCAGTAGTTTTTTTCTTTCTAAAAATGGCTAGCCCAGTTCTTTTGTGATTTGTCAAGTAAGTCGCTTTATCAGGCCTGCTGGGCTGCAAATGTTTCAAGACGAGGAGAGCTTCATTCGGCTGGCCGAGAAAATGGCCTATCAGTAATGAGAAATGGGCTGTACATTTTTAAAACACATCAAACCGGCAATTATTTTCAAATATCTTTTTTTCATTTCGAGATTTTAAATTGCATTGATTTTTATGCGTGGACAATTTATTGGATTTTATATTGATATACATTTATTTTTAAAATCAGTCTGAATGTGACTTGAAATTTCGGGATTAAAAACAGTTCAGACTGCACCGACATATGCAAAATTTCGTATAATTTTTTAACCGTGGCCACAATATGGGCTGTAATGCTAACATAAAGAATACGGGCTCCAAAAAACCCGTAAGAATTAGCAAATGGGCTATAAATTATTTGAAATAATGGCAGATGGGCTGTATGCTGTTTTCCACATATTTGAGGCTTTCCACAGATGGCCTGTATACTGTTGGATGTCCATCCAACGGCCGTCGTGCTTCTTCAATCTCTGCTCTTCCTGCTCCAGCCGCTCAAACAAGCGCCGGCGGGACTGCCTGCTCCCTCCTCCCTGCGGCCGGCTGTGCTACCGTGCAGGCCTCACCGCCCCACCGTACTCCCATCGCTGGCCTAGCCATCCCTCTACTCACCCACACCTGCTGTTATTCTCCGGCGACGGCATACGAACCAGTAAACCCTTGTACAGTCGTACTCCCCTCCGCGTGGGAAACAAAAACAACGGCTGAGTCTTCCCTGCCTCTGTGTCGTTCCCTTCCTAGGCCTCACCGTCGTCCACCGCCCTGGTGCTCTCGGCGTGGCGTGGTCAGCATGGTCAACGACCGACATGCATCTGAAGTGGACTGTATGTGGAGAGGCTAACAGTTGGGTCCACGGACACACGCAAGGAAATGCCTCCTTATTACGCGCAAAATAATGATTCCCTCCACTTGACATCTCGGACCCACCGAAACGGCCTCTGTATTTCGCGAAAAAACGTTACCGCCGCTGATAGCTCAGACCCACCAGCTATATCTTCGCACGCAAGGAAGTGCCTCCTTATTACGCACAAAAAAATGAATACTCCCCTGCTAGCTGGGACCCAGTATAGTGGGCCTACTAAGTTGACGGGGACGAAGGGCTTTGTCAACTTAGTCAATATGCATGATTCTAGCTCGACTGACCGTACGATGTCCATCCAACGGTCGTAGTCCTTCTTCAACCTCTGGTCTTCTTGCTCCAGCCTCCCAAAGCAGCGCCGGTCGTGCCGCCTGCTCCTGCCTCCCGTGGCTGGCTGTGCTGCAGCGGAGGCCTCACCGCCCCCATACTACTCCCACCGCTGGCCAGGCCATCCCTCCACTCCACTCACCCACACCCCCTGTTATTCTGCGGCGATGGCAGCGTAGCCGAACCAGTGAACCCTCGTACTCCTCTCCGCGTGGGCATCCACTGCCGCGTCTTCCCCAGCTCCGCGTCGTCCCCTTCCTAGACCTCGCCATCGTCCACCACCGTGGTGCTGTCGGCGTGGCGTGGTCAATGTGGTCAACGACCGAATTCCATCGGAAGAATACTGTACGTGGAGAGGCTGACAGCTGGGTCCACAGCAGCCACAAGGAAGTGCCTCCTTATTACGCGGAAAATAATTATTCCTCCACCTCACAGCAGGGACCCACCGGACGCCCACCAGTATATCGCGAAAAAAACATTTGCCCCTGACTGCTGGGACCCACCCGATGGGCCACCGTATTTTGCGAAAAAACGTCCCCCCTGCTGTCAGCTCGGACCCACCGGAAGTGCCTCCTTATTACGCACAAAAAAATGAATACCCCCCTTCTAGATGGGACCCACCATAGTGGCAGGCTAACTTGTGGGCCTACTAAGTTGACGGGGATGGAGGGCTTTGTCAACTTAGTCAATATGCACGATTCTAGCTCCAGTGACCGTACGATGTCCATCCAACGGCCGTAGTGCTTCTTCAACCTCTGGTCTTCTTGCTCCAGCCGCCCAAACCAGCGCCGGTCGTGCCTCGTGCTCTTGCCTTCCGTGGCCGGCTGCGATGCGGCGGAGGCCTCACCGCCCCCTACTACTCCCATCGCTGGCCAGGCCATCCCTCTACTCACCCACACCCCCTGTTATTCTGCAGCGACGACAGCCTCACACCGCAATGAACCAGTGAACCCTCGTACTCCTCTACGCGTGGGCATCCACTGCCGCGTCTTCCCCGGCTCCGCGCCATCCCCTTCCTAGGCCTCGCCCTCGTCCACCGCCCTGGTGCTCTCGGCGCGGCGTGATCAACGTGGTCAAGGAACGGCTTCCATCGGACGTGGACTGTACGTGGAGAGGCTGACAGCTGGGTCCACGGCCGCAGCAAGGAAGTGCCTCCTTATTACGTGCAAAATAATTATTCCTCCACCTGACAGCGGGGACCCACTGGACGGGCCACCAGTATTTTGCGAAAAAAATCATTTCCCCCCTGACTGCTGGGACCCACCGGACGGGCCACCGTATTTCACGAAAAAAATGTCCCCCCCCCCGCTGTCAGCTCGGACCCACCGGAAGTGCCTCCTTATTACGCACAAAAAATGAATACTCCCCCGGCTAGCTGGGACCCACCTTGCTGGGAGGCTGACTTGTGGGCCTACTAAGTTGACGGGGACGAAGGGCTTTGTCAACTTAGTCAATATGAATGATTCTAGCTCCATTGACCGTACGATGTCCATCCAACGGCCATAGTGCTTCTTCAACCTCTGGTCTTCTTGGTCCACCTGCCCAAAGCAGCGCCGGTCGTGCCGCATGCTCCTGCCTTCCGTGGCCGGCTATGCTACCGCAGAGGCCTCACCGCCCCCTACTATTCCCACCGCTGGCCAGGCCCTGCGACGATGGCAGCCTCACACCGCAGCCGAACCAATGAACCCTCGTAGTCCTCTTCGCGCGGGCTTCCACTGTTGCGTCGTCCCCTTCCTAGGCCTCACCGTCGTCCACCACCGTGGTGCTCTCCGTGCGGCTTGGCAACATGGTCAAGGAACGACTTTCATCGGAAGAGTACTGTACGTGGAGAGGCTGACAGCTGGGTCGACGGCCACAGCCCAATTTTTTTGTGATTTGCCAAGTAAGTCGCTTTGTCAGGCCTGTTGGGCTGCAAATCTTTCAAGACGAGGAGATATTTCATTCAGCTGGCCGAGAAAATGGCCCATCAGTAATGAGAAATGGGTTGTACATTTTTAAAACACACCAAACTGGCAATTAGTTTCAAATATCTTTTTTTCCATTTTAATATTTTAAATTACATTAATTTTTATGCGTGGAGAATTTGTTGGATTTTATATTGATATACATTTATTTTTAAAATCAGTTTGAATGTGAGTCGAAATTTCGGGATTAAAAACAGTTCGGACTGCACCGAAATATGCAACATTTCGTATAATTTTTTAACCGTTGCCACAATATGGGCTGTAATGCTAACAAAAAGAATATGGGCTCCAAAAAAACCTTAAGAATTAGCAAATGGGCTGTAAATTATTAGAAATAATGGCAGATGGGTTGTATGCTGTTTTCCACAGATTTGAGGCTTTCCTAAAAAAAGGTTGACGCATAAGGACTGACTGTTGGATGTCCATCCAACGGTCGTCGTGCTTCTTCAATCTCTGCTCTTCCTGCTCCAGCCGCTCAAACAAGCGCCGGCGGGACTGCCTGCTCCCTCCTCCTCGCGGCCGGTTGTGCTGCGCGCAGGCCTCACCGCCCGACCGTACTCCCATCACTAGCCTAGCCATCCCTCTACTCACCCACACCTGCTGTTATTCTCCGGTGACGACAGACGAACCAGTAAACCCTCGTATAGTCGTACTCCCCTCCGTGTGGGAAACAACTGCCGAGTCTTCCCTGCCTCCATGTCGTCCCCTTCCTAGGCCTCGCCGTCGTCCACCGCCCTGGTGCTCTCGGCGCGGCGTGGTAAACGTGGTCAAGGAACGACTTCCATCGGACGTGAACTATATGTGGAGAGGCTGACAGCTGGGTCAACGGCCGCAGCAAGGAAGTGCCTCCTTATTACGCGGAAAATAATGATTCCTCCTCCTGACAGCCGGGACCCACCAGACGGGCCACTGTATTTTGCAAAAAAAATGTTTCCCCCTGACTGCTGGGACCCACAAGCTACATCTTCACACGCAAGGAAGTGCGTCCGGGTAAAAAAAAACGATTCGCTCCCTGACTGCTGGGACCCAGCAGCTACATCTTCGTAGGCAAGGAAGTGCCTGACAGTCGGGACCCACCTGGTGGAAGCGTACGTAGCGTTGTCATTCTGGTCGCGAACGTGTATGTACATACTGGTCGATGTAGAGGCGCGCACGTGTCGTAGTAGAGGCGCGCACGTGTCGTAGTAGAGGCGCGCACGTAGCATGTACACGTACGTACAGCGGCCAGGGTGCAAGAAAGAAAATACGGCCACGTATGTGTACATACGGGCGGGGTCTCAAACGCCTAGTCGCGCATACGTACGGCCAGGGCTCGTGTACATGGCTAGGTCGGAACAGAGAAACAACGTCGTCGTCGTGTTCATGGGGAGGCAACGGAATGCGTCGTGTTCATGGGGAGGCAACGGAATGTGTCCTGTTCATTGGGAGGGCTTGGACGGAACAGGCGATGGAAACGAGGCCTGGCGTATCGCAGAACGGAGGAAACGGCCTTGTGTTCGACCGGCCATGTTCGAAACATGATCCTGTTCATCGGGAGGGGTCTGGCGTACCGCAAAACAGAGGAAATGGACCTCCTACAGTCGAAATGGGGATCCTGTTGATCGGGAGGGATGTGGCGTACCGCAAAACGGAGGAAACGGACTTGTGTTGGAGCACTACGGTCAAAACGGGGGTCCTGTTCATCGGGAGGGGTGTGGCGTACCGCAAAACGGATGAAAAGGACTTGTGTTGCAGCGCTACGGTCGAAACGGGGGTCCTGTTCATCGGGAGGGGTGTGGCGTACTGCAAAATGGGACTCCACGGGATACTGTTCATCTCCACCGTCGACCCCCTCCAGCCTCCACGAGCTACTGTTCATCCACCGTCGACCTCCTCCAGCCTCCACCTGCGACTGTTCATCCACGGGCTCCTGTTCATCCAGCCTCCACCGCGCGCTACTCCACCGGCTACTGTTCAACCAGTCCTCTCCACGGGCTCCTATTCAACCACCCCTCCATGGGATACTGTTCATCATGCCCTCCACCGTCTACTGTTCATCCTGCCCTCCACGGGGTGGTCCTGTTCATCTAGCCCTCCACGGGGTCCTGTTCATCCAGCCCCAACCGGCTTGATCAATCGGGGTCCTGTTCATCCAGAGGAAACACCACGGGGTCCTATTCATCCACCCCCACCGAGAACTGTTCATCCAAACCCCCCCGTAACACTCATTGTTCATCCAGAGGCAGCATCGATCGGCTTCAGTTAGCAGCAGTAGCGAAGGAATCGCTCGATCGGGTTCAGTTAACAGCCATCGATCGATCGCTCGGGTTCAGTAACGCGTAGCCTGCAGTGCAATCTCTTGGGTTCAGTTAGAGCCCAATGCCTCGCTCGGGTTCAGTTAGAGCCAACGCCTCGCACACACGCGCGTATGTGTACGAGAGAAGCGCGCATCGCTCGGCCCCCGACCTCCCACCATAACCGGGAACTCCCCGAAATTTTCCTCGCCCTCGCTTCTACCACGGTTTTTTCCGTCATGGACGACCCAAAGAATGTCATGCAGCTTTGTCTCCGGCCCGCCCAGGACGAAAAGCCCATTTTCTGTCATGATTTTTTGTCATAGAAGTAGGAGCCCACCACATCTATGATGATACCGGGTTTTGTCACAATTATCGTCATAGAAGTGTCATATGTATGACAGAAAAAAAATTCGCTCGACCCAAAATGTCACGGATGTGTCTTTTTTTAGTGTTATGTGTTGCAGCAAGGCTACTTTTAGCAGTACGAAGCTTTATTCTATCTCAAGCCAGTCTATCTACCATTCAGATTAGTTGCCTATGAATAAATACAGTGATGTTCAGTACCAATAACTATGCACAGGTACAATCCTAAATCTCTCCCTCTCTCATGTTAATTTAGTACGGCTTTTTCTAAAATTATTTTCTAGAATAGCATATGGCATATTCAAGTTTTTTTTCCAGATGTGTTGTTCCCTGGCAATTTATTCTGCTATGATTGTTATGGGGTCGATCTAATACCGGAGTGATTCAATTATGTGGTTTATATTGTTTGTTCTTTCCCTGCTGCACGCTAAAAATGGATTATGGTGAGCAATGCAAGCTAATTCCTATTTCGATGCATTAACACCGCAAAAAGCTCTCAAATTAGCATGAAGTCTCTTTGTTTCTTGCTCTGATGCACTTCTAATAGATAACCAAATTATATTATCTTGAATTATTATGAGTTCCTTTTTATGTCAGCGATGCATTCTAATTACACAAACATGGAGATACTCTTCAATATGACTTTTTAAAATTTCAATATCATTCCACCAAAGGTTCAAATAAACCTACGTTTATATTATTTCGATGGTTTCATCATGTCGTGCTTCATAAACCCTCCTTCTATATGATGCTACAAATTCCCGTAGCAAATCACGGGGTGTCATCTAGTATAAATGATATTGCAGCACATGTCGTCTAAGTGCTTCGCGAGCGAGAGTACCCTCTGCGCCGCCCATTTCCCGGTGGCGTGTCACGGGGCCTCTCGGGGATTCTTAGCGCCACCTGATCCACCCAGATGACATGCATTGCTACTCCCGCCGGAGTTGTTGGGTTTCCCAAAGAGGAAGGGTGATGTAGATAGTAGCAAAGTTTCCCCTCGGTTAAAAACCAAGGTTTATCGAACTAGTAGAGCTTCTAGACTACCAAGATAAGCAACACCTCCACACAAACAAAATAAAATACTTGCACCCAACATGACAAGAGAGTTGTCATTCCCCTTATACCGCCAGTTACAAGGTTAAAAACAAGTAGATAGATAGTGATAAAGTGATACGATAAATAAACTAAAAGAGCCATTTTAGTAGCAGAAAGTATTTATGAAGAATGGACCCGGGGGGCATAGGTTCACTAGAGGTATCTCCTTGAAAGCAACAAATGGCAGGTGGATAAATTATTGTTGGACAACTGACAGAAAAGTAGTATTTATAACTATGATCATTCATGGCATAGGGTCAGTTCTTTTGGCAGCTTAAAAAATAAGCCGCCTCCACCCCCAGCCTATCTTATAAACCACCATTCTTATTCATTGTGGCTTCTAAACTAGCTATGGGATAACTAATGTAGAAGTCTCAACAAATTTAGGGAGCAGCTTATTTTTTAAGCTGGGAGAGGCAGCTTATTTTTTTAAGCCGCCCAAAAGAACTGGCCCTATAGACATTCATCCGCGATAAATAGAGTGTTATCCAACTGCATCTATGATACGGGGCTAACACAGTGTAGGCCAATCTTTCACGATTGGAGTGGATTCCCTCGAAGAACACAAAGAACATGGGGAAGAACGAGGAGAAATCATAAGAGGAAACACTCAAGAACAAGTCCAATCACGCATCCACTAGACAATCAAACACACAAGATCCACAAGGTACATGAACAACAAAGGGAAAGATACAAGGTAAAGTTCATCTCCGTGAGGGGGTCTTGATGGTATCCTAGATGGATCTTCCCATGAGGGGTCTTGACGATATATCCCGCAGGATCTTCTCACATGGAGGTCTTGAACTCCATGGGAGTGGTGGTCTCTCTCTCTCTCAAGAGTAGAGGAAGGTAGGAGCAAAGCTCACATACAAATGAACTATCACTTTGCTAACCCTAGAAAGGAGGTGGAGGTGGTCTATTTATAGTCTAAGCCACGAAGGGTAAGTGGGAGAGGGATACAAGGCCAAAGGCCCAGCTGCGCACAGGCAGTGTCGGACGTCCGGTCGGGGTTGGACGTCCGGTCACTCGCAGGTCTGGTCGTCTAGAGAAGGCCGGACTTTCGACGTTTCGGCTCGGTTGAGATGGCGCCGGATTTCCGGACGATGTCAGTCGTCCGGTGGCTGATACTTGTCGGACGTTCGGTGGTCGTCGGTCGTCCGGCCGCTGTAGCGTCTTCGTCTGGCTGGGTGGAAGGTGTGTCGGACGTCCGGTGGACGCCGGTCGTCCGGGTGCTGTAGAGTGTCGTACGTCAGGTGGCACGTCGGTCGTTCGGCCGTTGTAGACTCCGCAACTCCGTCTTCTTCCATCTTCGCTTCCACGCTTCCCTCGCGGATGGTGTAGTTGTACACTTGCGCTCTCACTCCTCCTCGACATCCGTAGCATTCCGACAATACCTATGCATGCACACGAGTGGAGTATCAAGTAGTATACCATCCTCGAAAGGGTCAAGTGAACACGTGTAAAGGAGATGATTCACCTTTATGTATGTGAAGTAGAGGTTGCGTGTGTCACTTGCCATACGGACTCTTGACATGGTGATGTCCATAGGATGCTCCGCATCATCTCCCCCCCTTGGGAAAGATCTGACCTCAGATCGAAAACCAAATCACCATGGGAAAGAGATGGCTTCGTCGTGTAGAGGTGGACCTTCACCAAGTACTCATCATCTTCAAGCTCGCAATGGGCACTCTCCAATGTCGCACCGTCTAGTGATTCCTTCAAAAGGAGCAAGGATAACAAACACTTGCAAAAACAAATGTGGTTAATGTTAGTGCAAAATCAAGCATTCAAGTGGTGATTCACCCAACAAGTGTCGTCATCAAGCATATCATAAGGTGTGACAAAGGATTGTGACATGGCATGTAAGCACATAAAATTGAGCGAAATCAAGGTCATCATGGAAACAATCATGTAAATGTGAGGTAGTGATGCAAATATGTGTGATAAGAGAATAAGCATCTACCTCAAGTTCATAGCAAGCATTCACAAATTGCTCAATCAAAGGTCTATGGAAGGCATAAGAATCATTCACGACACCAAATAAAGTGAAGTGTCTAAACACATGGGACAAGTGCAAGACAGTCCAAGCATAATGTGCATAGGGTGTAGTGAATATAGTGTGACACTCAACACAATAGAAAGAGCAATTGTTCATCATGTGTGAGGCAATCAAGGCAAGCGTGTAGCAATCAATGGACATGGCACATGTGAAGAAATGACATTGTTGCAACCAAGCATAAGATAGGAGCAAGTAATCCAAGAATTGGATGCAACACACAAGGTATAAATGTCATGAGGCATAGAAATGTGCAAATGACAAGTCGAAGCAAGATCTCTAACATGTGCACAATCAAATGGTCCAAGATGACCAATAAGTCTGATGGTGCAAGCAACACAAGTAGTATGATCCACAATATTCATGCTCATGGTATTGGGATTCTCAAAAGAGAAGGATATCACCTTGAAAGCATGTCCTTGTGCGTCCATCACAATGTCAAAGTACAAGAAGTGTAATGTAGAATCATCGTGGTAGAAGGTGGTTCGCTCTCAAGAGCTCGAATGGTCAACTCATGTGAAGTGGAAGTTGAGACGAAGTCCAAGTATCCTACACATGCACAAAACAAAACAAAGAAAGTATGCGCATGGTAGATACACACATCATCAATCGTGATGGTTCTCTTCTCTTGCACATAACCATTAGAAGCACAAGTGCATGAATAATATGATGCAACAATGGCTATATTCATGGCACTAGGTGTATGGTGCAAAGAGGTAAGACAAGCATGCTTCACAAGGAATATGTCAAAGTCTCCAAATATATTCGAGAATGCTATGGGGGCAATCTCATTAGCAAGACTAATATCATTGTTGCACTCAATACATGTCAGATCATCTAGCATGGGAGAGGCAATACATGGAGATATATGACAAGAAGCAATAACAATCATGTGCAAAACATGTAGATGGTTGTCATCAACCGCATGAAATGAGCAAGTATGAATCATTTGTGGTGCAACACAAGCAAGCATAGAGATCAAGTCGTGCAAGCTAGTAGTGCGAAGATGCAACACACTAGAGGTAATCATGGCAATCATGTCATGGGAGCAAATAATAGACATAGACAATGCACATGACATATCGCAAGCACGAGTACAAAGCAAGATCATAGTATCATCATAGGAATGGGTCATAAATGGAACATGGCAATAACAAGCTATATCTCCACCAAGCTTGCAGATACACATACAAGTACTAGAACCAATCATCATGTGTAATGCAAAGCATGGGTCACAAATGCATGGCAAATGCATAGTAATGAGCATATCATGCAAAGTGAACATGGCAAGATGGGCATAGAATATGTAATGGACAATAACCCATAACCACGTGAGGGCCATGTAGAATGAATGCGCGAAGCCTTTGCGTGAAGAGAGCAGTGGGAATGACAATCCACGGGATCCCAAGTCATCATTGCTCTCTAGAGCTCGTTTTGTCAATTCATGGGATTGTGAGGTTGACAAGTATTCATGGTCACCTACGCAAAAGAGATACAAACCAAAGAAATTGTGTGTGTGGTAAATGTACACATCATCCATCACGACGTGTATGTGCATGTGTGAGTTAGCACAAGATAAGCATCGCTCAAAGAAATTTGATGCATGGTATAAGAACATGTTATCCACCATGAAAGAATAGTTATTGTGTATGACACGATGTGGATACAAATTGAGCATACAAATATATGGCACATCAAGATCATGTTTATTCATGGGGAGCATGTGGTGCACACAAGTATTGCGATCATGCAATGAATGGGATGGATCAAAATCTCCTAAAATGTATGAGGAAACTATGGGGGTCTCCTCATGAGCAATATCGGAAACATCATATGGAGAAAATGGAAAACATCCAAAACAATGCATATCCGAAGCTAGGTGGTCATGGCATGGCATATGAGATAAATGATGCTGTAGGATCGAAAGTATGTCTAGAGGGGGGGGGGGTGATTAGACTACTTGACCAAATAAAAATCTAGCCTAACCCAATTTTAAGTCTTGGCAGATTTTAGCAACTTAGCACAAAACAAGTAATCAACCTACACATGCAATTCTAAGAGTATATCAGCGGAATGTAAAACAATTGCATATGAAGGTAAAGGGAGGAGTTTGGAGGGAGCAAACGCAATGTAGACACGGAGATTTTTGGCGTGGTTCCGATAGGTGGTGCTATCGTACATCCACGTTGATGGAGACTTCAACCCACGAAGGGTAACGGTTGCGCGAGTCCACGGAGGGCTCCACTCACGAAGGGTCCACGAAGAAGCAACCTTGTCTATCCCACCATGGCCATCACCCACGAAGGACTTGCCTCACTAGGGTAGATCCTCACGAAGTAGGAGATCTCCTTGCCCATACAAACTCCTTGGTTCAACTCCACAATCTTGACGGAGACTCCCAAGTGACACCTAACCAATCTAGGAGACACCACTCTCCAAAAGGTAATAGATGGTGTGTTGGTGATGAACTCCTTACTCTTGTGCTTCAAATGATAGTCTCCCCAACACTCAACTCTCTCTCATAGGATTGGATTTGGTAGAAAGATGATTTGGGTGGAAAGCAACTTGGGGAATGCTAGAGATCAAGATTTATGTGGTTGGAATGGAATATCTTGACCTCAACACAAGTGTAGGTGGTTCTCTCTCAGAAAATGTATGTTTGCAGTGTAGGCATGTTCTGATGGCTCTCTCCACGAATGAAGAGTGGGTGGAGGGGTATATATAGCCTCCACACAAAATCTAACCGTTACACACAAATCACCAAACTCGGTGGGACCGAATTATAAAACTCGGTCAGACTGACTTAGTTCATAATGTGAACGTTAGGATTTTCGGTGGGACCACATGTCCACTCGGTGGGACCGATTTCATTAGGGTTAGGGCATAACGTAATCTCGGTGAGACCGATTACACAAACTCGGTGGGACCGATTTTGCTAATAGACAAACAAAGAGTTGGTCAGGCAAACTCGGTGGGACCGATTCGCTCATCTCGGTTAGACCGAAACGTTATGAAGGGGAAACAGAGAGTTTGCATTGCAATCTCGGTGGGACCGACGCTCATCTCGGTTGGACCGAAACTTTATGAAGGGAAACAGAGAGTTTGCAACCCCATCTCGGTGAGACCGAGATCCCTATCGGTGAGACCGAATTGAGTAGGGTTTGTGGCAGTGGCTATGTCAAGTGAACTCAATGGCCCCGGATAGAAGATTTTGGTGGGGCCGAGTTTGACTTTTGGTTTGGGACATATGTGGATATGAGAAAGTAGTTGAGGGTTTTTGGAGAATATCACTAAGCATTTTGAGCAAGTAACTCATTAAGCAACACCTGACCCCCTTTTAATAACATTGGCTTTTCCTATGGACTCAATGTGATCTTGGATCACTAAAAGTAAAATGTAGAGTCTTGTGCTTTGAGCTTGAGCCAATCTTTTGTCCTTAGCATTTTGAGGGGTCCACTTTCTAATCCATGCCATGCCAATCACTGAGCTTTCCTGAAATATTTATCTTAAAATGGCATTAGCTCAGTGAGCTATATTTTGTTAGGAATTACCAAAACCACCCAGGGATAGTTGCACCTTCAATCTCCCCCTTTTTGGTAATTGATGACAACATATAGATCAAAGCTTCGACAAATGATCATAAGATTGAAAAACATCGTCGCTTTGAGAAGTATGTGATGAGCAAGAGCTCCCCCTAAATTTGTGCATTATTTAAGATTTGCTTTTGAATGCAAATGCATAATCTATTAGGATCATGGGTTACTCTTCCATGTCACATACATCTTGGTGGAGCGCTCAAAATGATAGAAATTAAAAGCATGCACTCATCACCAAGCAAGTGAATGATCATATATGAGATATAAAAGATAGTATCATCCAAATAAGCATTAAGGTAGCAAATGATCAACCACATGATCACATAAGTATCTCACAAGGACATAAAGTATCTCACACAAAGACATAAAGTTCAACCAAAAGCAGGAGAGATAAAAAGCAAGACACTCTATCTCGAAGCCTATGATGTATACATATTTCTCCCCCTTTGGCAACAAGTTACCAAAAAGTTTGAAAATGCATAGTGCTATGTGTCTCTCAGGCTTGGTATTAGGGAGGTGGTGTAGAGAGAACTCCAAGGACGAAGGCATTTGTCGATGTAGTTGGAGCTGGTGGAGTGGGTGCTGGAGGTGGCACTGGAGCTGTAGCTGCTGGTGCTGACACTGTAGCTCTAACATCTGAATCTGGAACTGCAACATACCTCGGACCTCGTGGCACTCGCTGAAATGCATCCATAGTTGCCTTGCCTCTCCTCTCATCTGCTTCCTCTAAAGCTGCTCAACTGCAGTCTGGATCTCAGTTACCTTGAGATCAAGATCATATAATTTTGTCTCAACAATCCTCTCCAGGCTCTCCTGATTCTAAGTTAGGGTGGCCAAGCCCTTCTCAATCCTCGGTGTAGCTTGAATCAGATAGCCTAATTGAGCTTGCTTGCTCTTTAGGAAAACTTGAGATGCTTCTTCAACACTTGGCATCTTGACAGCTTTCTCTTCCTTTGCTTTGGCTCTCTTCTCTTGGACTTGAGCTGATGATGGTTCCTCCTCATTCATCACGACTGTGTTGTCTTCAAATTCAGGCTATAAGGGTAGATGCTCCTTGTCCAGCAAATAAATTCATGTGCCCATCTTGGAGTTGATGAGCTCCTGAATATGTGGAGCATACCCACAGCTTCTCTTCTGATCAACAGTTGTCCTCTTGATTGTTCCTACAATCAAACTCATAACCTTGAACTTCTGAGGGACATCAAAAAGTTGTAGCAGGTTGATAGAATGCCCTCTAATCATCTTGTGATCTCCTGACTTGGGTAGCAATGTGTGCCTTGAGATCCAGTTGATGGTAGGCAGACCAGACAACAAGAAATGTACGGATCCAAGCTTGTGTGTCTCCAAAGCTTTGTCAGGGATCTCTTTGTACATGTTTTCCATGGAGTTGTGGTCTTTCTTCTTGGTGGCATACAAATCCAAGTCATCTTCATGTTCTTTGGGGGCATTGATTAGCTTGGCCCACTCCTCAATTGTGGATTGGTACCTAGTACCCTCAGACATCCATACCATCCTTCCATGTGGATAGAAGTGGGCAGTGGAGTAAAACTGCATGATTAGCCCGTCATTCCATTTGGTGAGCTTTTGTCCAACAAATTCATATACTCTACATGCCTTGAAGCTATCATATACTCCTGGGAAGTGATCTTTGTTCTGCTGGATGTATTCCCAATCCACCCATTTCATGTCACATACAATGGGCTTCTTGTCAAGAAAAATTGTCTCATAGAAGTCTTGCTGTTCCTTTGTATGAAACATGTAGTCAACTACGGTCCTTCTCCTAACAACATAAGGATCAGACTATCTCCACAATCTCAGTCCAGCATCTTTCCTGATGTGCATGTCCTGAGCAACTGGATGCACATCATTATGGTCAGGAATTTCGGGTTTCAACTTCCTCAAAACAAGTGAATCATGTTCCTCTTCTTCAGCTTGAGGCACTGGGGCCTTGTTCTTCTCTGTTGCAGGAATATTTCTAGTATTCCTCTTGGGTGCAGAAGGCTTCTGAGCAGAAACCTTGGGAGCAGATTTGGGCTTTGATGGAGAAGCCCCTGATTTAATTGCATCTCCCGTAAGCTTCTGAGCTTTGGGTGCTGGTGCAGCATCCTCTTCCTCTTCCTCTTCTTCTGGATCTCTCATAATGGAGGATCTACCAAGCACTTTGGCGGTGGTCTTCTTGACCCTTTCCTTCCTCTTCTTTCCTTCTCCAGCAGCCTCTTCAGTTGGCTTGGAGGTTTCAACAGTTGAGGCTCTAACTTTTAAGGTTGGCACCCTCTTGGCAGGGGCCTTCTTGTGCAAGCCAGGCTTAGTTGATGCAATTGTGCCATATTCCTTTTTCAGCACCTTCTTCTTGGAGCTGACTTCCTCCTCAACAGCCACATAGTCCTCATCTTCAGAATCAGAGGTTTTCTTCTTCCTTGACCTAGTGGCTGCTTTGGGCAAGTTGCTTGGTGTGCTCCTGCTGCCCTCATCAGAAGTGCTAGAGGGACTAGTGCCCTCACTCAATTGCACTTGTTCTTCATACCTGTTCTAGCTGTCGCTTTGATCAGACATCTTTGCAAACTTACTGGCAACAGACCCTGTGAATAGATATAGATGAGGTAGAGTGGATGAGCATCACAAAGTGCAGATTTTTTGCAAAACAGATGAGTTAAAAACTTAGTTTTAGTTCTCCACAGAAAGAATTTCAGAGTTACCGATTTGTAAACTCGGTGATACCGAAGTAGCTTTTGGAACCTAAACTAGTGAACTCGGTCAGACTGAGTCACAATTCGGTGGCACCGAGACTGCTAGGGTTTCATAAAGAATCGAACTCGGTCACACCGATTTGCAGTTTTCGGTCAGACCGAAAGTGCAAGTGCTATGGCCTAAGCCAAATCGGTGAGACCGATTTCTACAATTCGGTCGGTCCAAGATGTGTCCGGCGGAGACCTAACCCTAAATTTTCAAATCTAATCTAATCTAAAGGATGTTTTCAGTGGATAGAGTGTTTGCATACGTGTTCATGATCATGGCAAAGTAATGTGCTACGAATCGGAGTTAAAAGAATAGCACAAAGGATCGAACTCGTACCCTAGTTCGGCGGAGTTCGCTATGGCGGCAACGGAGGGGCAGAATTCCGTTGACGGTGACGGAAACCAGCGGCGAGAAGACGATCCGGAGACCCGAGGCGGCAGAGCAGGATACGCGCGGGCTAAGAGGTTTCGAAGAAATTTCCAAAATCTCACCCGTGGGTTTATATATCCCGACCCTGTCGGTGTGACCGAGTGGAACAACTCGGTGGCACCGAGATGCAGAATCGCAAGCGGTTACTGCAACTTGGTGTGACCGAAAAGTTCAAATCGGTTGCACCGAGATTGAAAACCTAGATCAACTTAGTGATCTCGGTGTGACCGAAATGGATGACTCGGTCATACTGAAATGCACAAAGAGGTTTTGGAAGTTTAAGTCTATGACGAATCGGGGACTCCAAGTGCTCCTCACACAGAGTGGTTTGAATCTGACTTGATCAAACTTTGTGATGTAGCATGAATGGAGTTTGAGACGAGAAAAGCATAGATTTAGAGGGAGTTCTTAGGCATTCTTGTCCATCCATTTGGCAAAAGATAAAAAGCCAAACAATCAAAGCAACAAATGGATGTCCTCGAATGAGTAAAATATGCATCCAACATGCTCACACAATAAAATGGCAAATGAAATATGTGACAAATCATGCACAATCACTCTAGCATCTATCAAGCAATTTGGCGATGACTAGGTCATCTATATATGAGTATATTGACTTAGGAGTCAAATGAGAACATTTGATCGTAGGTCATACTCATCGTTTAAGCACAAGTGGGGTTGCCACTTTTACATAAAGCATTGTTGTGATCACATCATTAGAGTTGCTTTAGCTCAACTGATTAGAGTAAAGCTCCCCCCTAGATGTGATATCCCCCCCTAAGAGGGATGAACTAACCTTGGGTTTTGTCGATGATGACTTCATGTAGGTGTTGAAGATGTAGATGCTCAATGTTGATGTAGATCATTTGGAGCAATTCTTTGGAGTGAGTTGCACTTTCAATACCTACACGGGTTAGTCCCACAAGGAACAAACAAGGATGTCCATAGACATAGAGTGATATTCACATGAGATGATGTCCATGAATGCATTAAGTTACTGTGTCCCTTGTCTTACCAACAAGAGGGTTTGTGACTCCTTGAACTAGTGCAATATATGGAAGTTGTTTGCACTTGTCCTTGCCAAGATGATAAGAGTGAAGTATGTTGGTGGAGTCACCCTCAAGAACTCTCTAGTTCTTATTCTTAGGGATCCACACCATCTTGATGGAATCCTTGGAGTTGTAGTCATACTTGATGAAGTGAAACTTGATGTAGTCTTGGGAACCCACTTGACCAAGGCCTTAGGTGCTTCTTCAAATGCATCAATCTCCTCTTGAAGCTTGTCCTTGCCTTTTAGCTTGTGGTCTTGTGGTGGAAGATCATATTGAGCTTGTGTTCCTTGGAAAGAAGTAGGATCGTACTTCTCTTGTTGAGGAACAAAATTCGTCTTGGGGTATTGATCTTATTCCTACTCAACTCCATTGGCATTGAACTTTCGTTCAAAACCAACACCTTGATTCTTCCGGTGTCTTCCTTGCTTGCGTACAATTTCCTCAAATTGCTTGCTTCCGGCAAGACTCTTGTAAACACCTTTCTCTATAATTCCCTTCAATAAGCTATTTTCTTGCTCAAGTGTAACTTGGCTAAGAGAATCATTAGTGGAATCAAGAGAACTACTAGAAGCAACAACATTGGATTTAGCATAATTGTTGTTACTACTAGAGGAAGAATCTTTCTTGTTCTTGTTGCTAGATTTAACTTGTGGCATGTAAGTAGACAAGAGTAAACGCTTGGCAATGTAAGAAGAACTTTTCTTACGAAGATCATCATTTATTGCCTTTAAGAACTCATGCTCTTGCTCAAGGTTGAGCTTTTCAAAGCGTAGCTTCTCATGAGTCTTTAACAGTTCTCGATGATCTTCCAAGGTAGTTTCATGAGCTAACTTAAGAGTGTTTAGCTCTTTAGTTAGACGCTCAATCTCCTTCTTGTCATTGTCATTCGTTTTGTCTTGATTAGCATGATTAATAGTAAGTTCATCATAGTTTTCATAACTAGAGTTGTCAACAAGTAAATCATCATCACCTAGCAAATCATCTTCATTACTATTGAAATCAACATACTCGGGGTGTGATACCTTTGGACCTTTAGCCATGAAGCATCTTCCAATTCCTTCATTTGGTGACTCAAATATGTCGTAGGAGTTGGTTGACACAAGTGCTAGACCGGCAACACCTTCATCTTGAGTATATTCGGAGTCGGAGTGATAACATCTCTCGGAGTGATCGTCAGAGTCGGAGCCGGATACCCATTCATCAACATGAGCTTGATGTCTTCGTTTTGTGTAGATCTTTGATGACTTGTCCTTCCTTTCCGAATCCTTGCTTCATCGTGATGTTCTTTGTTCATAACGGTCATCTCTACTCCTTCTCTCTCTTGGTGGTGATTCTTCTCTTCTACTTCTTCTTTTGGGAGAATCTTCTCTTCTTTTGTAGCGAGCCGTACACTCATTGGAATAGTGTCCGAGTCTTCCACAGTTGTAGCAATTGCACTCACGACTAGAAGATCTTTTGTCATTGTAGGACCTTGACTTGGAACTTCTTTCCTTGCTTCTACTCTTGTAAAACTTGTTGAAGTTCTTCACCATTAGGCTCAATTCTTCGTTGAAGGTTTGCTTCTCACTTGATGATGTGGGAGCATCACATGAGGCTTTGTAAGCACCACTTGACTTGTTGTGAAGCTCTTCCTTATCCTTGAGTGACATCTCATGAGAAACAATTCTTCCAATGACTTCCGTTGGCTTGAGATCTTTGTAATTGGGCATCATTTGGATCAATGTGCACACGGTATCATATTTTCCATCCAAGGCTCTTAGGATCTTCTTGATAATGAATCTATCGGTCATCTCTTCACTTCCGAATCTGGCAATCTCATTTGTGATGAGAGCAAGCCTAGAGTACATTTCAGCGACACCTTCACCATTCTTCATTTTGAACTTGTCAAGTTGACTTTGAAGCACATCCAATTTGGATTCCTTGATGGAGTCGGTACCTTCGTGCATATCAATCAAAGTATCCCAAATTTCCTTTGCATTCTCAAGATGGCTGATTTTGTTGAATTCTTCGCGGCACAATCCATTGAAGAGAATATCACAAGCTTGAGCATTGTATTGCAGCATCTTCAAATCTTCCGCGGTAGCTTCACGGTTCGGTTCTCTCCCATCAAAGAATTCACCTTGCATGCCAATACACATAATATCCCAAACGGCGGGGTTATGTCCAAGAGTATGCATTTTCATCTTATGCTTCCAACTAGCAAAATTAGTACCATCAAAGTAAGGACCTCTACGGTGGTAATTTCCCTCACTAGACGCCATACTCTCCTAGGTTATGAAACCAAGGCTATGATCACCAAAAGCTATGGAAATCAAAGCAAATTGAGACCAAAGCTCTGATACCACTTGTAGGATCGAAAGTATGTCTAGAGGGGGGTGATTAGAGTACTTAACCAAATAAAAATCTAGCCTTTTCCCAATTTTAACTCTTGGTAGATTTTAGCAACTTAGCACAAAACAAGTAATCAACCTACACATGCAATTCTAAGAGTATAGCAGCGGAATGTAAAACAATTGCATATGAAGGTAAAGGGAGGAGTTTGGAGGGAGAAAACACAATGTAGACATGGAGATTTTTGGCGTGGTTCCGATAGGTGGTGCTATCGTACATCCACGTTGATGGAGACTTCAACCCATGAAGGGTAACGGTTGCGCGAGTCCACGGAGGGCTCCACCCACAAAGGGTGCACGAAGAAGCAACCTTTCTATCCCACCATGGCCACCGCCCATGAAGGACTTGCCTCACTAAGGTAGATCTTCACGAAGTAGGCGATCTCCTTGCTCATACAAACTCCTTGGTTCAACTCCACAATCTTGACAGAGGCTCCCAAGTGACACCTAACCAATCTAGGAGGCACCACTCTCCAAAAGGTAATAGATGGTGTGTTGATGATGAACTCCTTGCTCTTGTGCTTCAAATGATAGTCTCCCCAACACTCAACTCTCTCTCATAGGATTGGATTTGGTAGAAAGATGATTTGAGTGGAAAGCAACTTGGGGAAGGCTAGAGATCAAGATTTATGTGGTTGGAATGGAATATCTTGACCTCAACACAAGTGTAGGTGGTTCTCTCTCAGAAAATGTATGTTGGAAGTGTAGGCATATTCTGATGGCTCTCTCCACGAATGAAGAGTGGGTGGAGGGGTATATATAGCCTCCACACAAAATCTAACCATTACACACAAATCACCAAACTCGGTGGGACCGAATTATAAAACTCGGTCAGACCGATTTAGTTCAAAATGTGAACGTTAGGATTTTCTATGGGACCGACATGTCAACTCGGTGGGACCGATTTCATTAGGGTTAGGGCAAACGTAATCTTAGTGAGACCGATTACAAAAACTTGGTGGGACCGATTTTGCTAATAGACAAACAGAGAGTTGGTCAGGCAAACTCGGTGGGACCGATTCGCTCATCTCGGTTAGACCGAAATGTTACGAAGGGGAAACAGAGAGTTTGTATTGCAATCTCGGTGGGACCAATCGCTCATCTCGGTTGGACCGAAACATTACGAAGGGAAACAGAGAGTTTGCAGTCCATCTCGGTGAGACCGAGATCCCTATCGGTGAGACCAAATTGACTAGGGTTTGTGGCAGTGGCTATGTCAAGTGAACTCGATGGCTCCGGATAGAAGATTTCGGTGGGGCCAAGTTTGACTTTTGGTTTGGGACATATGTGGATATGAGAAAGTAGTTGAGGGTTTTTGGAGCATATCACTAAGCATTTTGAGCAAGTAACTTATTAAGGAACACCTCACCCCCTTTTAATAGTATTGGCTTTTCCTATTGACTCAAGGTGATCTTGGATCACTAAAAGTAAAATGTAGAGTTTTGTGCTTTGAGCTTGAGCCAATCTTTTGTCCTTAGCATTTTGAGGGGTCCACTTTCTAATCCATGCCATGCCAATCATCAAGCTTTCCTGAAATATTTATCTTAAAATAGCATTAGCTCAATGAGTTATATGTTGTTAGGAATTACTAAAACCACCTAGGGATAGTTGCACTTTCAGATGCAAAGGGAGCATATCAATATCATCACAAGAAAAACAAGTGCCAATAACCATGGGATTGTCATCTATGCCGTAAGTGCAAATTGGGTTTATTTTAATGGCATATGCATAGTCACTACAATGAGATTACAAATATGACATATGGTTGATCTCATGCATAGCATACGACAAGCCAAGCGGATTGTCAAACATGATGTGACCTAAAGAATTGTCACAAGAAATCCTATGTAACATGGCATCACAACTAATAGACTCCACATGGCAATCGTCATACTCATCATAAATGGGCAACAAATCATCACATGAGGAAGTCGCACTAGCATGGAGCATGGTAATAGGTTGATCAACAGCATGCAAGCAATTAATGTCAAGAATGTCCACTAGTGGGACTAGAGCATCATCGTCACCTATGTTGCCTTTGTCATTCCACTCAAGTGGTGTAGGTGAGGTGTGAAAGACCAAATGGTGGTCATCATCGTCAACTTGATGGAATGATGTGGGGGGTGCATCATATTCCACCATGGTCATCGTCTTGTCCGAAGGAAGGATGTTGTCATCGTGAATCGTCGTGTCATCATATATGGGACCTAGCACCAAATGAGAAGACACAACAGAGGTAGAGGTCAAGTTGTTAGAAATGCAAATGGCCTCACGAGACCTATCAACTATAACACTCTCTCTATGTGGTGGTTCACTCACTCCCTCAAAGTAGGTGCACCCAATCTCACGTATGGTGGAGTCACTCATCTCACTCAAGTGGTGGGGGTTGTGGCTCTCCTCACATGGGAATTGGGGCAACTCGTCACATATGGGGCTAGTGGTCAAGTCACTCTCACTCTCAATATGGTGGCAGAAGTCACTTAAGTCATCATACATCGTCGTGGTCGAAGGGAAAATCCCATGCTCAACCATCTCGTAGTCGTCGTCGTGGATGAAGGCCGAAGATGGCACATCATCGCTCTCCTCTATGACCGAAGGGAAAATCCCATGCTTGATCATCTCGCATCGTCGCCGTGGATGAAGGCCGAAGATGGCACATCATCACTCTCGCCTCCAAAGATGGAAGCATCATCCTTGCTCGCCACCTTGTCGCTCGCCTCCAAAGCTTGATCCTTGAGGGTCTCCGTAGTCATAGTCGTACTCGTCTCCGCACTGTCTTGAAAAAGAGTCATGGGTGACTCGGCATCATCAATGCCACAAAGAGGAATGGCGGTGGAGTCGAACTTGGGAGCGTCGTCTTGGAGCTCGTTGGGCTTGGACATCTTGGTGGTACTATCCTCATGCTCATTCTCATGGAGCTTGGCCATCGCAAAGTGAGCTTGGGGTGGAGAAGCCTTGGCCTTCATGAGTTCTTGTTCCGACTTGAGAGCACCAATGTAGTTGTGACGCCCCGAGTCCAATGCGCCAGGTGTCTTCCAGTTATTCGTTGTCGTTGCCATGTAATTTGTTTGCGTGTTGCATATTGCCATGTCATCATGTGCATTGCATCATCATGTTTTCAAACTTGCATCCGTCCAGGTCTCCCCGTCCTCTCCGTTGTCTGTTCTGAGCCCAACCACACTCACACGCGCCCGCGGCATGTCCGAAGTATTATTTTATAGTGGCCGAAAAAATGTTCTCGGAATGGGATGAAAGTTGGCGTGCGGTGTTGTTATGTTGTAGCACTACAAAAAAATACACTTTCGTGATGATACATGTTTGTCATAGTAGGTCGCGTTTTTGGTCATGCATGTACATCCATGACGATTTTATGACAGAATCAAGATAGTCATACATGTGCTGTTGTAGAAGTGTTCCATGACATTACCAAAATTATCATCACGGAAGTGTCCACTTCCATGACGATAAATCGCGCATCACAGAAGTGCTTTCGTCAAGGGTGACCGACACGTGGCATCCACCATAATGGAACGCCGTTAAGCTATCGGGTCGGATTTTGGATCCGATAACCCGTTAACAGCCCTGACCAATGGGAAATTTCCACATGTAAAATTCTGATTGGCCGAAGGGAACACCTGTCAGCTTGTTTGTGGGCCAGATGTCGCCCGTCCATTGGAGGAGACATGCCTATGATACGTCGAGACGTGGCTGGGCCCAACAGAGGCCCATATAGGTTAAAAAGGCCGGCCCAGTCAAAGGCCCATAGAACTTAATCAGGTACTAGTGGGCCGGCCCAATAACGACCTGCTTAATAAAGGCCCATTTATGACCTGAAGCCAGATCTGGACCGTTAATTGTTCGCCCAATATTTGGGCCCATTTACAGGCCGAAGCCAGATCTGACCCGTTAATTGTTCGCCCAATATTTGGGCCCATTTGCGGCCCGAAGCCAGATCTGGCCCGTTAATTGTTCGCCGAATATTTGGGCCCAACTACAGCCCAGTGACTTTCGGCCTATTAGAGGCCTGATGTAGACATGGGCCCATTTCAGCCCGGTGTGACTTTCGGCTTGGGAATGGCCCGTGCTGCCCATGGGCCATATATGGTCCGACGGGACATCGGGCCCACTAACGGCCCGTGCTAAAGGTGGCAATAGTTAAGCCCAACGTGACTTTGGGCCTGTTAAAGGCCTGTCGCGTAATTCGGCCCGTTGATTCCTGTGCTAAGCTTTCGACCTCTTAAAGGCCCATGATATCAGTGGGCCAACTAAGGCCCGAGATATATATCGGCCTGGTAACGGCCCGTGAGCTAGCTGGGCCCAAAACGGCCTGGTCTACATTTCGGCCTACTGAAGGCCCGTTGACGACTAGTGAAAATTGAGGCCCAACATGCATTTTGGCCTGCTAAAGGCTCGTGGTTTCATCTCGGCCGTAACAGGCCAGTACAATATTCAGCCTGTTAATGGCCCAACGCTACCTGGGCCAAACTAAGCGCTGGGTCAACAAAAGGCCCAACTAAAATATAGGCCGGTGTAAGTTTGGGCCTGGCACAATGTGTGAAGGCCCCAATCATTCGGGCCCAAGAAAGACGCAGGCCGACCCAATTGTGGCCCGCTAAAAACCTGGCCCGTTAGAGTCGAATGTTTCAGTCCGGTCGACTACATCTGATTTTTTTTCAGATAGCGAATGATGGCAGTAACTAGTAGGAATTAAGAACAAACCTACTCTATACAATAAAGAAATTACGACATAGTAACTAAGAATAAACCTACGCTATACAATAAAGGATTTAAGGTATATTACATCCACTGGCATCGAAGTTCGCCACCAGTGATCATAAAGCGCAACAAAGAAGCAGATTACAAAAACTGGGCACCATTGCAGCGTAACAAAATAATACTGAACCGAGACCACTTCCAAGACAGTTCAAGAAAGGTTAGCCTTGCGGGGGAACTGCTGCGCAAGCTGCTAAGCAAGGCTGTGAGACCAGACTAGCATGTCGGTCATAGCTTCCAGGTATAGCTGTTTAGCGATGAGGTTCTCATTGGTATTCTCCGCAATCTTTCTTAGAGATAGGACTTCAAGTCGAAGTTGAGTTGCAGAATGCCTTTCTGCTAGAACTTGGGACTGAAGAAGTCGAACTGATTCAGACAACGAATTCTGTGAGCTTGTCTGACTATTAGTCTCAAGTAACTTTAACACTGCATCAAGACAAGACTTTGGGGTTGTCTCGCTATCTTCAAGATGTTTTGCCTTCTTTGCTGCAATATATGTTGGGTTTGTCTCACAGCCTTCAGCAGACTTGTGCATGCCATCAGGTATATCACCCCAAAACAAAGCAGAGAGATGACATGTTTTGCATGTGTATAAACAAAGATGATAACTATTCTGTCAATTTTCTATCCAATTTCAAATTAGAAAATAAAGAGTAAGTTCAAAATATCAATAGCATAATTTGGCATTGTTCATAATGCGGGGAGCTTCACCACACTACTGGATTACCATGTCAATATAACAAGCATAGATGAAGGGCAAAGAAAATAATTGTATCTATTTTGGATAATGTGCATGGCATGTTGTTCATATCATCAGCCACATCAGTAAGATAAAACAGGAGATGACAAGGTGCAAACATGGGCTGCTTCACCACACACTGGATTATAGATCCGCAAAAACAAGCATACATATAGGGAGTATTAAGTAATGTGCATGGTATGAATAAGGAATTTGGTTTTACAAGTAAAACTTAGAACTTACGGTTCTTACGAACATACATTTTGGTAGAAACAGCAAACTAAACAGCAGTAAACGATAGGGAGTATGAGCAAACTAAACAACAGTTGAGGATAGGCTTTAGAAGGACTGACTTACATTAACAGTTAACACCGGCTTTATAATGCCCTTCTCCATGTCAAGGGAAGGATAACTCAAGAATTTCAACACATAATCTTCTTCATAAGCATTGCCTATACTCTACATTTTGTAGAGAGTAATTATAGATATGATAATACTGGAAGGGATAGAGGATGATGAAGATAAGATGCAGATTGATGCTACATAATCAACTACCAATCCATGGAAGTACAAGCGTTACAGGACAAAATGTACTGACAAGAGCAATGGGCTACACTTCTGCACTTGCATTGTCTGTGTATTCTACTTGTTGGTAAGATTAAATACAGATCTGATCTTTTTTAATAAATGGTGGGCGAGGGAGATAAGATGCAGAATGCTACAAAATGAACCAATCCCTCTCCCCATAATACAAGAGTGTTTTGAACACTGATGTACTGTACAAAACGTTCTTATATTATGGGACGGAGGGAGTAGCTATTAATGTAAGTAGAGTGATAGACCACGTTCAGTCCTTACAAGAGGACTGAGAGCTAAACCTCTTCAAAAGCATTGGGTTGATTCTAAATTTATGTAAGAGTCCATACGGATCTTATAATGTCCACCAAATGGACGATTACGAGGCTAACATGTGCAGTGATGCTACATAATCAAACAACTATGAAAGTAACTATGGTCATACAGGGCAAGAGGTACTCACAAGAGCAATGCAGTGTGCAGTATAGTTGCGAGATTCTGTGGTCCCTTGAGAACGAATGTTCTTCTGCTAATAGTTTTCGTACAAGTGAGACATTAAGGCAAATGCAGAAATGTAGTTCAAATTGTGATGTGATATCATAGACAGTACCTTATGCTGCAGCCGAGACCAATGTGTAACAAGATTATTCCAGTCACCGTCGGATAAATGTAGCACCGGAGACTTTACAGAAATTTCGTTTAGAGGCTTGCCATCGAAGTGCGCTTGCCTTAGGTAGGAATGATACTTCATCAACGAGTGCTTGAAAAGTGCAACCAACCCTTGCTCGTCATCACAATCCAATTTTCTCCTCGCCTATTTAAAAGAATGAAATCTTGTGTCTTCTGTCAGCAGAAACATATGCAGTAATGACCATGAATAACATTAGTACATTACTTACATGTAAGTTGCAGAGGAAGACTGGAAATTGTTCTGTGTCTGTGGTATAATCTTTCCATGAAGGAAAGATGCGCACAAAGTTCCTGACAACAACATAAGCTTCGCCTTCTAAACTGGGAAGAAATGGAATAGGGGTCCTATTTGCTGCAATTGGGGCTCTTTCTGGTTCGAAAAGGGATTTGGCAACTGGATTTGGTGTACTCTTTGCTGGAATGGGGGTTTTGCATCGTACAGCTGGTGTTGTGTCAACTAGCATAATCATACTGTTTGCTGCAGTTGGGGTCTGCTGAGTTGGGGCATCATAAATGACCAGTGTAGTAGGGCTAGAGTTTGCTAGAGTTGGGGTATTTTGTGGGTCAGGTGATATTTCAACTACACCTAATGGGCTATTTGATTTATCAGGTGCCACTACCTTTTCCAAATACTTTGCTTGTGCTCCTCCATGATCAACAATCGCCCTCTTCCTTTTGAACGTCTGATACACAAGAACAACATCTGAATGGATAAATATGGTATGATGACATATGGAATATGTACTGAAAATGGATAGGAAGGGCGTATTCACATACACGATGTGTAAACTAAGCTAATGGCAGTTCAACAAAGTAGAAGCAATCCAAAGCATTAGTTGCAAGATATGTGCGAGCAATGTAACCTTGGAAAGTTAGAGCAAGTACCTTGATGGGTGAATAAGATAGGGCATCTTCCTCTGACTCCTCCACTAGGGAGCTACATTGACTTAGGTCTCCCTCTAGCTCAGAATCACTGTTAGGATCATATTCTGAGCATGAATCTGTAGGTGGAGAGCATTTGCATTGCATTGCATCCAGACTTGATTTCAGTCCCTTAATGCCAAGTTTGATAGCCATGGCATTGTTCTGCTTTATTCTTTTCATGCGCGCAAGCTCATAATCATTATGATGCTGTTCAGAATCTGAGATTCATGAAAACATAAAAAGTAGTCAGATTATCTATGGAATGCATTACGGGTTCAACTCGGAGAGTGTCTCCCTATAAACCCTTGCATATGCAAAGTTCACCTCCCCAACCGTGCTGACCAGACCACACACAGAAATACAAACCCCTTATGTCTCTATAACAGGCAGACACACATTTCAAAACTGAAGTAGGAACATTAGAGTCATATGAAATTCCTATTTGAACAAATAAACTAAGCAATTATGAGTGGCGTAATGTTTAGATTCAAGGGTGGAGTGTTGGTAGTGCGACACAAAGCAAGTAGGCAGATTGTATTCCATGAAAAAGATCGAAACCTATGTAAAAGCTGGAAATGACACCTTCTTTCTATACAATGCAGTGTTCGTTACCCACACATGATGGAAGAGATCACATAGAGAAATACTATTCACTCATGTCTATGGTTCTAGTATTTAGAAACAAGGTGGTCCACACTAAAAGAATATTGACAACAAATATGACAAGGCAAGCATAGATGTAGTGAATCAATCATTTACTTGTGAGCTTACTAGGACAAGTATGCAGAATTGTAACTGCAGTAAGAGACCGTCCAAAATCTGAATGAAGAAGTTTGTCTAGCACTTATTGTTTGTAACTAATCGACGTGAATAATTGGATATTATATCGAATGAGTAAGAAAGACAAGTAAAATTGTTAACAAACCTGGCTTGCAGTAGTAATCTGGGTCAATGTCACTACGACCAACAATCCAAAATGACTAGTTTCTGTTCCGAGGGCCGGAATTTTGAAAACCCTGTGAACTTTAGAGGTACTAAAGATTACCGAAATACATGTGAACCATTAAGTGTAGGTAGCACTAAGCACACAACAAACCCTAATGACAGTCATGCCTAATGAGTAATGAATCAATTAGAAAATGGGTGATGAGGAGTGACTGCTGAGTGTTGAGGACGTATCTCAGGATAAATCGGGTTGGCTTGGTGGGTGCTGCATGCCTGAGACCTGAACGGACTGGGAAGGTAGGCACGGCGGCGCGCCCGGAAAGCGGTGACGCTGTTGGGCGAGCGGCTCCTGGCCTCCTGTTAGTCCGGTGTCTCCTCCTAGAGTCATGTCGTTCGGGGACGACAAGTCACCGGCGAGGCAGGTGGCTGGGGGCGAGTAGAGATCGAAAGCGCGCAACATAACAGAGGGGAATCGAGGCCTGGGACGACCCAAAATCCCAGGGTGGGCCGGCCCACCGTGGGCACCCTGTAGAGATACACACCCAAGCGGCGAACATGCATTTTTGAAACTAATTTAGGAACATTTAGCTGAGCAATTAAACAACTCTATTTTAATAACATCATATTCGTATTTGAAAAACTAAGCTTGTTTAGCTTGATGGGTGGAGCAGTGTTATTATGACACGAAGCACGTATTCTGATCGTATAGTGATCATAAAAGGGGGAAACTCTAAGCATATTTTTTTAGCAAAAGAGGGTTTCCCCTCCGATTTCTATTAAAGAAACCACCACGGAACCATCATGATCAATTAAACCCTAAGCATGATCAATTAAACCGTATTATGGCTGTGCCATGGCAGATTTGAAGTTGCAAACCGGAGAAATGATATTTAGCATCCATTGTTTGCTTTGAACTAAGAACTAAATTCTAAGAGCTGAAAAGAAAGTAGAGTAACCAAGTTAAGATCTATTTTCTGGTTGAGATCAAAAAGTTGAGGAGATATGAAGTACCACCTCTCTTTCGGCGCCGTGTAGGCATCGGGGGTGCAATGGCTGTCGGTGGCGTTGAAGCAGATCTGCGACGGTATACAGGTGCATCAGGGGATAAGTCTCGTTGCGGTGGAAGAGAAGGTCGTGTGAGCGGCCCCGGCAAAGAGGACGACGACACCGATGAAGCAAGAGGACGCGATGCAAGGCTATTGGTCCGTCGCCGTGGATGAGAAACGTCCATCTCTAGCAGTGGACGACGCAGTCTTGGTAGGCGCTCCGGCATGGTGGAGGACGGTGGCGATGGATGTGGTGGAGGATGGCGGCGATGGATGGGGTGGCGGACGGAGGCTGGTGTGGGGATGGGGTGTTCTAGCGCGGACGGTGTATGAATGGGAAAATGGAGGGAGAGGTACGGGGAACCATGTTTTTGGGACGGGCCTGTCTGAAATATGGGAAAGTTACGAACTTAGCCCCCGTTTAAAATTTGGACGTCTCGTCGGTTGGGGATAGGACGGTAATCTCGCATCTCACCAATATTTGCCCAGAGCGATTTCGGGCGAGGAGAGGGTGGTTGACGCCCATGGTTGGCGCCCACGGTGTATGAACGGGGCTGACAGGTAGGGCGGTTGTGTCACGTCTGAGTGAAGTTACAAACCTGACCCGATTGAAAATATTTGCCTACATCTATTTCGGCCGAGTCGAGTTTGTTTTGTCGCCCACCATGTATGAATGGGGAATGGAGGGAGAAACAGAGGTCTTTCGGACGAGCTTGAATCAAATGAGTTTTGCCGCCCATGTTTGACACCCACCGTGTCAGAATGGGCTCAGAGGCGGTCGTGTCACGTCTAATTGAAGTTACTAACCTACCCCTATTTAGAGCAGTGGAAATCGGGCCAATGGATTGTCCGTGTAATGGGTAGACAGTAATTTCCATCTCCCAAACACTTGGCTTTGGGCAGCCGACGTGGGAGTGGACATTTTGCTGTTTCTTTTGAATTTTGGGACAATAAGCATCCATGTTTACCCTGGCAACTAAATCCGAATCCATTTTGTATTCCTATATGAATCTTTATAAATCATTCTATGTGTTTTTATATATCTTCAAAAGGACGACAAAGATGTATTCCACTGTCATATATGAATATGGTTTACAAATGCCGATACTCAAATTCAGAAACTAGAATCCAGTTTAAGGTGAATTCGAATATTTGGAACACTTCATGTCCAACTCAAATGTCACACGCAACATAATGTGTACTCCCATTTAGATATGTACACAAGCGATGTATGAAGATTCAAATACCGAGTCAATCAACCAAGAATGTACAGAACTAGCAGACATATAAACACTTATAGAGTATGTGGATCAATAATATCAACTAACATACATAAGCCAGGCCGCTGTACTTTTTTTGGCTACAACAGCATCCTTTTTTTAGCCAGCATCTTGGCCCTTTCCGATGCGTGCCACTTATGGTCCATCTATACTACTACTATTGTTGAATGCACATTCAGCCCGATTGGCATATTTGTAGGTCTGGCACAACAATCCAAATGAAATGTCTCCAAGTCTTATTAATTAATACAGACTGGTGCTCAAATAAAATTACAAAGCAAAAAAAAATTATTACATGATCTCTAAAACAAATGGTTTGATTGATTACATGAACAGACAACACAAAGGTTATTCAAATATGGAAAGAACATTTCACCTATGATTTACCAAGTAGAAATTTAATTTCCTTTTTCCCTTCAGGACCTTAACAATCTGGTTAATCTCAGCTTGCTTCATTTTGAAATCCACCAAATATTTAATGGTTGTCTTGAGTACTGCTTGTGATTGTGTTGTTTGCTTCCTCAACATGTCAACTTCATCTCTAAGTGCAGAAGCAGAATCTCTTTCTACCACTAGTTTAGCCTCTAGAGCATCAGCAGCTGGCAATTCATAATGCACGATTGGGCCGGTGCCATTGCTGTGGGATGATGCAACGTCCATGGGGACCTCGCTCTTTGATCTTGGGATAACCTGTTTTGCCATTAAAGTTTCGATTGGATTCAGAAAAGTTGAAGTTAGCAAAACATCTCAACTGGGAGTTATAACAGCAAACCAGTTAAACAAACAAGGAATTAAAGAGTTTCAATTGGATTCTGAAAACTAGTTATTAACATCATTGTAACCCGCTCCTGCAGCAGCAAAGCAGTTAAACAAACAAGTAGATATTTAAGTTAAGGAAAACAGGTAATTCTTAATAGTAAGTATCAAACAGATAGATAGGCGCAGTCTACAATATGATTAACAGGCTGTGCCACTATGTAATCAGTAGCAAACTAAATTAAGCCAAGCAACGTAATTGAACAATTTTGCAATAAGTGGCTAACTAAAATTCCAAGAAGCGGGTAACTGAACTTACGCTAGTTCTTTGTACAGGCACACTGCAACTTCTTTTTCGCTTACAAGGTTTTACGAAGGAGTCCATGGCATCAATTGCTTGGATACGCAGTCCCAATACTTCTTTCTTCCCACACTGCATGGGTAAGTCGAATGGTTAATCTGGTAAGATGGTGCGTCCTTGATATGTTATATGAGGACGTGTAGTCAGACTAGTTGTAGCCAAACACATCACACTGGCTTTTACTGTATATTTCATGCGATTACTTTTGGCATATCGAGATCTAAGCAATCTACAATAGGATGAAAAGACTGGCATCCTTCACATTATTGGCGAACTCAGTTCATAGAAACAAGCAATTCAACCATTCTGTGGGTAAATCAAAAGCGCCACTGGAATATTTTTCACTATCCAATCATACACGCAAAAAGGGGCGATGCCACCATAGGGGCTGGTATGGGCGGCCGCCTCGGGTGGCTGGAAAGTGTGCACCTAGTTTGAGTCGTCCAGGTTGGCCCATGCTAGTTTTGTTCGTCCCAACGCACGAGCATGCAATGTAAAAAATGAAGAAAAATGTTTCAATTTGGATGGGCCAATAACATAAGTGCAGGGCAGGCCCTATAGCAGGCTCGCGGCCCAAACGAGCGCCTCCCATATCAATCAACAGCAGGAAAAATCCCAATTCATTCGCTCTAGCCTCCAGTCTGGTTCGCTCCTAACCTAGCCGCCGCTGGACAGACCGACACAGCACTTCCTCACGCCCTCGTTGGAGGGCGGTCACCGGGCTTCAAGCGAACAGAAGGACAAGAAGATGAAGATCCAACCCTGGGTGTAGCCTGCGTGGGAGGCAGCGGCGGCGGCACAGGCATGGCATCGAGCTTGCGCAAACGGACAGTCGCGGCTTGCAAGAGTAGCATGCACAACGAGCAGGTACATCACATCCCTGATTATATCTAATTAAACTCTTCAATTTCTGGCCAATAGTTAAACCTGGCGGTGTTGTAAAACTGCTTGAATGTAGGGAATCTATGAGAAAATGAAACCAATTTCTACTTATTTTATAACTCCCCCAATCAATACTAAACTGACTGAATCTGATGTATCTAATCAAGTTTCCGGTGCAAACATACAAGCTCATGTTGTTCTTGAGCCTGAAGTGTCTAATGAACAGACTGCTAATGAAGGATTTGATGCGCGCGGGCGGGGGAGGGCGACGTGGGGCGCGGGCGGCGGAGATGCGGACCGGGAGGGCCTCCCGCGGGCTCGGGCGGGCCGGCGGTGGCTGGCGGCGGGGAGCGCCACGTGGCGGCTTCCCATTGGCTCGAGTGCGGCAGCGGACGCGTCCGACGCCGTCTGGACGTGTCAAGCGCGGAGAGGGAAGATGGCTAGGGTTTGGACTGCGCGAAAATTTGGAGGAGATCACATATTTATAGGTAGAGGGAGTTTGGAGTGTCCAAAAGAGGTGTAGTTTTCGCCCACACGATTGTGATCCGACGACGGAGGACATGGAGATGGTTTAGATGGGTTATTGGGATGTTTTTAAGGGATGTTGGGCTGCAACACCAAAGGGGCATTTGCGGTTACCCGGTTAACCGTTGGAGCATCAAACGACCTCCAAATGGAACGAAATTTGACAGATGGTCTACCGGTGGTGTACCAAGGCCACTTGGCAAATCTCGGTCCATTCCGAGAACGTTTAACACCCGCTCACGAAAAGATACAAGAGGGGTGCGGCGATGCATGTAGGAGTGTCGGATTGCGAAACGAACAACATGGAAAATGCTCGGATGCATGAGACGAACACGTATGCAAATGCGATGGACATGATGACATGATATGAAATGCATGACATGAACAAAAATGCAAAACAAAGACAAAACCCGACCACAAAAGGGAATCTCATAACTTAAAATCGAAAATGGCAAGAGTCGGAGTTACAAATATGGCAAGTTACATCCAGGGTGTTACACATGCCAAGCTTCATGAATTTCAGACGAGTTTTGGATTTACTAGAATTTACAAACAAAGTATCTCAACGTTTTTCCGGCAATCAACAGTGCCCTGGTGTTTGAAATTCATTCCAATTTCTTGCATGGGACCTAAGCATGCACCCAAGGACACATATTTGAATTTTCAACCCATTTATATGCATTAGAGCATGTGCATGTAGTTCAAATTTGAATTATGCATAGAAATGCATTAAAAACTCAATTTATGCATAAAAATATCCAAACGAACCCTGAAATATCCCAAAAATTGACACAACACTCCTGTTGTTCTATGTTGACACGAGAAATTTTTTGAAAGCAATAAGAGGCAATGGATATCGTTTCGTCCCCAAAGGTGGGACGTTCCCTACCGAAACCATCACGCTTGTTGTGAGAAGCTCTGATTTGTGAGAAGCATATCCCCAAACCTGCCCCAAATGGGACAAAAAATTTACCACGACATGTTGATGCCGCTCCATGATAGCATGCCAAGTTTCATGAATTTCGGACGAGCTTTGGAATTACTAGAATTTAAAAACCAGGTATCTCAATGTTTGTGGCCGAGTGACCATGGCAGGGTGTTGACATTCATTCCCATTTCTTGCATGGGACCTAAGCATGCACCCAAGGACACAGATTATTTTTTCAACCAATTTATATGCATTAGAGCATTTGCATGCAGTTCAAATTTGAATTATGCAAATAAATGCATTGAAAACTCAATTAGTGCATAAAAATGTCCAAACAAACCCCGAAAAATCCCAAAAATTGACACAACACTCTTGTTGTTCTATGTTGACACGAGAAAAAATTGAAAGCAATAAGAGGCAATGGATATCGTTTCGTCCCCAAAGGTGGGGCGTTCCCTACCGAAGCCATCCGGCTTGTTGTGAGAAGCTCTGGTTTGTGAGAAGCATATCTCCAAACCTGCCCCAAATGGGACAAAAAATTTACCACGGCATGTGGATGCCGCTCCATGATAGCATGCCAAGTTTCATGAATTTCGGACGAGCTTTGGATTTACTAGAATTTAAAAACCAGGTATCTCAATGTTTGCGGCTGAGTGACTGTGGCAGGGTGTTTGACATTCATTCCCATTTCTTGCATGGGACCTAAGCATGCAACCAAGGGCATAAATTTGAATTTTCAACCAATTTATATGCATTAGAGCATGTACATGTAGTTCAAATTTGAATTATGCACATAAATGCATTGAAAACTCAATTAATGCATAAAAATGTCCAAACGAACCCCAAAAAATCCCAAAAATTGACACAACACTCCTGTTGTTCTATGTTGACACGAGAAAAAAATTGAAAGCAATAAGAGGCAATGGACATCTTTTCGTCCCCAAAGGTGGGACGTTCCCTACCGAAACCATCATGCTTGTTGTGAGAAGCCTATACCCAAACCTGCCCCAAATGGGACAAAAAATTTACCACGACATGTTGATGCCGCTCCATGATAGCATGCCAAGTTTGATGAATTTCAGACGAGTTTTGGATTTACTAGAATTTAAAAACAAGGTATCTCAATGTTTGTGGCCAAGTGACAGTGGCAGGGTGTTTGACATTCATTCCCATTTCTGGCATGGGACCTAAGCATGCACCCAAGGACAAAGATTTGATTTTTCAACCAATTTATATGCACTGGAGCATATGCATGTAGTTCAAATATGAATTATGCACATAAATGCATTAAAAACTCACTTAATGCATAAAAATGTCCAAACGAACCCTGAATAATTACAATTCTTTTAGGACACACATATAGTTTCATGTTCACTACAAATAAAAGGTCTAGCAATTCAAACACCGTCCATGGCCACTGTGACCCCATTATGTAATTCAAATCAAGACGAAAAATCAAGTAGACCCCACACAATTTATTATAACCAACCATGTGAGATGCAGCATAAAATATCTTGGAGCACCGTCGGAGTATAGTACGCATATGGCTTACGTGAGAAGGTGCGACGGCTACAGTCCACAGCCCGTTCTGAATAAGGGACCGCGTCTGATGACACTTTGTGCGCCAGTTTTTTCGCTGAAGCGATTCCAAATTTTCGGCTTCCACGGAAATATCAACCTCCCCGCCCCTCCGCCTTACCGAAAGCCACATTTTCCTTGTTTCCACCTTCCTTTCCAAGTTTAAACCTTTACTCCTTGCTTGCAGCGCCGCCTCCTCGCCGGTGACCCTCCTTCACGCTGCTCGGCCTCGCCTATATAGGCAGGTAATCCACACCCGACCCCCATCCTCATCCTCCTTCCACATCCCACATGCCCCAACCACTGGCGTGAGCGCGACTTATTCCACCCAAATCACCGACCCCTCCACCAAATAAGTCCTGGCCTAAGCCATGGTGCACACAGTATAGCCAAGATCTCAAGGAGCATTTGGCAGCGGAGAAGCAAATCACGGCCACAGGCGTGGATGAGGTCACGATGGCTGCCATTCGTGTCGATCCCCAGATCTTGGAGGAGCACCTCGTCGTCGAGGCCACCGTTGACGCCTCGCGCGCCGATGCAGTGACGCGGTTGGCTGCTTTAAACGACAGTTCATAGCATTTTCTCGAGGCCACCGTCGGTGCCTTCTACGAAGAATACGGGGTGTTTTCTCATCGTGCACGTGCTTACCTCATCTCGAGAGCCAGCGGGTTGGTGCCCAAAGCGGATCAGGCAACTCACCACTACAACGAGGGAACCCACGATGTGGAGGCCTCGCCATCTTCCATGTCCAAGGAGCCAATCGTCATCGCTATCTCCGACAATGAGGAGTAGCTTGTCTTATTAGCTCACTATAAGGACCCACGTTCAGTTTGCTAGCTACTGACTTTCCTTAACAAATTCTGGTGAATTGTGCTATCTACTTTTACCATGCAATCTTCTGCTATAGTGTATATGTTCTATATGTCGTGCAATGTGGTGTTTAGTTAACTGCTTGGTTCAATTCTGCAAATGTGATGTTCAATTCTTCAGGGTGCAATATTTCCAAGTTGTTAGCATGCTTGGTTTGGTTAACTGTCTGATCTTCTATTATGAGTATGTTATATTATGCAATCTGGTGCTTAGTTAACGTTTGGTTCATTTGTTGTGGTGTTTAGTTAACTGCTTGGTTCAATTCTGCAATGCGACATTCAATTGTTGTGGCTGCATTCTGTTATTGTATACCATGTGAGAAATGAATCAAATTTGGTTGTACTAAATACATGAGAAACAAATACAATTGCTATATTTCCAAGTTGTTAAGCATGCTTGGTTTGGTTAACTGTCTGATCTTCTATTAGGAGTATGTTATATTGTGCAATGTGGTGCTCAGTTAACATTTGGTTCATTTGTTGTGGTGTTTAGTTAACTACTTGGTTCAATTCTGCAATGTGATGTTCAATTGTTGTGGTTGCATTCTGTTATTGTATACCATGTGAGGAATAAATCGAATTTGGCTGCACTTAATACATGAGAAACATATACAAGTGCTATATTTCCTAGTTCTTAATCATGCTTGGTTTGGATAAATGGGTTTTCCATGTGGCTTGAATTAATCTGATGAATATGCAATGTGCTTATTTATCATCAACATATTTTACTAATAGCATGCGAACCCTTACTTAACCTGATGACTAACTACCTTATATGTGTTGCAGGTAAACAATGGGAAGCACTGAGGTTTACAAGATGGTACTAACTATTATACCTTGCCTTTTTTATTCCTTTGTCCCATTTCCAATATAGAGAAGATATTTATGCACACCCTTGTTTTCAGGGTTCACTGATGATTACCTCTCAAACCACCTTTGTGGTCAGGAGGCGAGGAAAGTTTTCATACAACACCCATGGTTCAATATTGAAGTGTTCCTGAAGAGGTCGAAGGATAGACGGTCAATCATCCACAAGCACTGGCCTAAAGTTGCAAAGACCTTCAACATGAATGAAGGCTCAATATTTGCCTACCGCTTCAGCAGTTTTCCAGATGAGATGCATCTCTCTATGTACCATCTATGATGCTAATTTCAAAAGGTTCTAGATGTTGCATGTGAAACTTGCTGCTGGTGCAGTTGTGTAATGGGGTAGCTGAGTGCTGAAGCTATATCATGTTGTACTCCGATGTATTTCAATTATGAAATCCTGCTTCCTTAATATGGAAATGGAATATATTATGTGCTTAATATGAATTTCAATTAGATTAGTAAATGGATGATTAATAATAGGGCAATTAGCCCGCTAATTGGCCAATTAGCTTGCTAATTGGGTTTTCCTATTGCAAACGGTTATTGAGAAAACACCATGGGCGATGACCTCAGGCAACGCACACAGTTTCTAGGAATAAACCGTGTTGGATCAATGAACAATGACACATGACATTCTCTTGAAAACTGTTTGCGTTACGCTACCTTGCGCAAACGTTTTCCTTGGAGTGACTGTGTGGGATGTATATACAAACGGAAACGTTTAGCGGGGACTGACTGTGTGGGATGTACTTATGACCGGAAATGATTTCGCCTATATAATTGTATTTTTTAGCACTACTGTACGTATAACCATATTTGGTCGCTCGTCGGTCGCACACGACCTCATTTTGCCGAGCGTGTGTGCCAAGGGGGCATATCCCCGACGGTTTCTGGGTCGTGTGGGGAGGACCCCCCTATCGCCCACACTCACTAGGTGACGGTTTCGAACGCCATCGCAGAAAGGGGTTAAAACCGTTTGTATAACACTGATGTGTACCAGTGAACTACCCATCCATCTTGGATAGAGAAGACGGAATAGATCGAAAAGTATACTTGGCTACTCAATTATACAACAAAGAAATTTTGAAATATTCAATAATATTCAATGAACCATCTAATCATAAATCCACAATTCACCGGATCCCGACAAACACACCATCGAAATTACATCAGATTGAGCCCAATCACACAAGGGAGTGGGGAACTAGTATTAAAGATCCAAATGGGAGAGAGAGAACCACCCCCTACTACTATGGACCCGTAGGTCCTAAAGTTGTGTAGGGTGGAACCCTAGTTCATAGTCTTTTCAGACATGGATGTGGGGAAAGGAGCAAATCAAGAGAAGAACACAAGATGAACACTCAATTGAAAAAGATCCAATCACACGTGTGGTGCATCCACATACACATGAAGAGATACAAGGGTCCAAATCCAACAAAGCAAGCAAAAGAGGAACTAGTTCATACCAATCATTAGAGGAATTGAGGGCTTGATATCCAAGAGGATCTTGCCTAGGAGGGGTCTTGATTCCACTAGGGGAGCTTCTCATATGGAGGTCTTGATCTCCATGTGAGAGGTAGTGGATGACCAAAACTCAATCTCCAGATGTGACTATGAGCTATCACTTTGCTAACCCTAAAACAGAGGTAGGGGACAAGTATATATAGTCTGGTGAGGGAAGGGATACATGGGCCTCGGCCGGAGTCATACACGCAGGCAAAGGCCAGATGATCCGGGAGTCGACCAAGATGATCCGTGCAATGTCCAGATGATCCGGGTGGTCACCCGGATGTTCCGACTATGTCACTGATGTTGTGGCTGGTCCGGATGTCTGGGACTGCATTCGGTTGTCCGAGCTCTGTCCGAATGATCTGGGAGGAGTCCCAGATGATCTAAATTCATCTGGATGATCCGGCTTCGTGGAGAGGCTGTTGTTGCCTTCAGGCGCTTTAGCTGGACCATAGCTCGGGTCATCCAGGAGGAGGTTCAGATCATCGGGTAGGTGTTATCTTGCACCGTTTGCTCTATGTCTTCACGATCTTATTCTTCCATCACCTGGCCTTGCTCCTTAGCTTCTCCATGGTTGGTTCCTTGGTACTTGAGTATGCAAAGTGTCTCCGCTTGAGGTAGTAGTCATGTGATTCGAAAGGAAGTTGAGCGAGAAGGGAGTTTACCTTGGTTTCAATAGCTCTTGCACGAGCCCTTGTCATAGGTCCATCTGGTGCCTTGGGTGATGATGACATGTCCATGGGGATGACCAAAGGATGCTCCACGTCATAAAGGAACTACTCACACATCATCATGGAGGCAGCAAGGTTGATGAATATGTTCCCTCTAATGGCCTCCCCCTCCGGTAGAGCTCTGGAAAGGGCTCCAGATGAGGCCTCTTCGGAACAAAGCTTGTGGCAGCAATTAAACTCTTTTGGAGGTACGACAAATGGTTTTGGGATTTACAAGATTTCATGACTGTGGAATCAGGTTAAGTCGGTTTCGTGGGGCCCAAAAGCTCAGGGGTGCGGTCACCCTCATGGTCGCACCACTTGCCCTTGTGGGCCCCCTCGTGGGTCTTCTCAATCTCTCCTGAAGCTTTTTGTGTTTCTCATTGCCCAAAATAATCATGTTAAATTGACAACGTATTTTGACCTCCATAGATATTGATTTCCTACGAAACAAAAAATAAGCAGAAAAAAGAACTAGCATTGGGCACTAAATTAATAGGTTAGTCTAGAAAAATAATATAAAATGATAATAAAAGTATATAAAAATGATAATATAATAGCACGAAACAATCAAACAATATAGATACATTTGAGACATATCATGTACCCGGGCGACCAGGCTCGGGGATCTATGACGGGTGGACCGCCGACGCGCATGGGCCACTGTCATGCGACGGTGTCGGTGGTGCCCGCATGTAGTGCCTCATGAGGTCGCTCACGCATGAAGGGGATGCTGGACCCAGATGTCAACGTCGCTTGCTCTGCGTTGCACCTATCGAGCTGGTTTGGTTCCGACAAGCGGGATGGGCTCCACGCCCGAGTGCACCGCTGCACGCTTGGGTCTGGCCTATTAGGATCATTTACCCTTTGTCGAGCTGGTTTGCTCTCACCAGTTGGGTCCTTCGTCGCGCCCACAGTGCGATGTCGCGCATGGTGTAGCCAGTAAGGGTCATTAGCCTCATGGCGACCTGTTTCAGGTTGTTTCGTTGGGCCCAACTGGGTACACGAAAGCAACGCACGTGGTGTGAGCCCAACGACCCAAGTTCTATAGCAAAATGGTGAACAACTGACATGCACGCACGGATGCACCCGGATGGCGTGACTAAATCAGCCACCCGAGGGCAAAGATGCTGACAGACCGACCCGATTCCATGGACTTTTTTATCTTTTCTTAAGGTGGTTATGTCGCTTTGGTGGCTGCATAAAAGGATGCACTCCCGATGCCCGACAACCCTAATTTCTCTTCCCATCTCCCTAACCCAATCCCTATGCGTGGGATGTACTGCCGGTGATCATATTAAATGCTCATGTTTTTCTTATCACAAGTGGAGCATGACGTTGCGAGCGACCAAGTTGTTCCTTGTGCAGTTGAGGTCTGCATTTTTTTGGCTCTTCTTTTCACGCTCATAGTTCTTTTATTACATTGTGGTCATATGTCTCACGTCCGTGTCACCAAAGAGGGGTCGTCCAGACAAGTTGTCGGCGGCTCATCGGACAATGAGGAGGTAGGGTGGCACGCCAAAGGCTATGTTTAAGCCATTGTCAAGGGTGGAGCCGGCTAGGGTTATTAGGAAGCAACCGTGTTGGTCGCATGGGGAAGATGGTAACCATAATCGATTAGGTGAATGAACTGAGCCACTCTTCAAAGTTTTGAGTATGGTGGCCCAATGGCCATGGCGAATAACTCTTTGTGCTCCGACCTGAGGTAGTGCCATATGCAGGATAATCATGAATGGACCAAATAAGCATCGCACACAGATTGGAAGGTTTTGGCATGCATACATCCATCGTTTCCACCCATCCCACAACATATGAACATCCTTTCTTGGTGAGTATTTTCTACGAATCAACAATGCCATCATGAAACTAGATTAGTCCATGCACATCCAGGGTGGGAAGTTGTATGGAAAGACAAAAACAGGCCACACACTATATGCGTTGCTCATGTATCCAAAGGTATTGAATCCATAAGTTGCAAATCCTAACCTCAATTTACGGGGATCTGCAACAAATCTTTTATGTTTTATGTCGAATGATTTTCATGCATTTCCATCAACGGGTGCTACTTGTGAGCTGCGCTGGGATTTCCCCGAAAAGGAGAGGATGATGCGGTACAGTAGAGATAAGTATTTCCCTCAGTTAAGAACCAAGGTTATCAATCCAGTAGGAGAATCACGCAAAGCCTCGTGAACAACACCTACACACACAAAAGCAAATACTTGCACCCAACGCAAACAAGGGCATTGTCAATCCCCTCGACGGTTACTTGCAAGGATTAAAGATCGTAGGTGTAGATAGATAAATGATAAAGATAAAATAAAATAGAAAATTACAACAGAGTATTTTTATGTTTTTATATAAGATAAAAGTATACCCATTTGCTATTGTTTTCACTAGAGGCTTCTCTCTACATAGCATACCATGGGTGAACAATTACTGTTTGGCAATTGATAGAAAAGCGCATAGTTATGACAATATTCAAGGCAATGATCATGTATACATGCATCACGTCCGAGTCAAGTAGACTGACTCCTGCCTACATCTACTACTATTACTCCACCCGTCGTCCGGTATCCAACATGCATCTAGGGTATTAAGTATAAAACAAAGTAACACTTGAGCAAGATGACATGACGTGGACAAAGTAAACCCAATCAATATGAATAAACCCCGTCGTTTTACCCTTAGTGGCAACAATACAAATACATGTTTTGTCCCTTTCTATCACTGGGATATAGATCATCGCAAGATTGAACCCATTACAAAGCACCTCTCCCACTAAAGATAAATCAATCTAGTTAGCCAAACCAAACGGATAGATCGAAGAGAAATACAAAGCTATACCAATCATGCATAATACATTTTAGAAAAGACTCCATTAATATTCACAAATATTCAGATCATAAACCCCTAATTCTTTGGATCCCAACAAATACACCGCCAAAGAAGATTACTTCGAATAGAACTCCAAGAACATCAACAAGAACATTGTATTGAAGATCAAAGAGCGAGAAGAAGCCATCTGATGTAGGGTGGAACCCTAAGGGGAGATCTTTCACAATTTGGAGGTGATCCCGCGAAGAACACAAAGAACACGAGGGGAAACATGAGAGAATCACTCAAACCAACAAGAACAATCACACATATGCTTGATCCTTGAAACACAAAATAGATACACGATCCACGATAAACAAGGGACGATACATAGGCTAACCAGTTCTTCTCCGTGAGGAGGTCTTGAGTTCTTCCCTTTAGGGGTCTTGAATCCAAATGGATCTTCTCCGAAGAGGAACGGTCTCTCTCGAAGGAGTAGATCCGGGTGGATGAGCAAAGCTCTATCTCTAATATGAGCTAATCCTTTGCTAACCCTAGAAAAGTGAAGGAGGAGTCGTATATATAGGCAAAGGGGGCGAAGGGGTACATGGGCCTCAGCCCGAAACACACACGCAGGTGGTGGTCCGGATGATCCGGATGGGCAGCCGGATGATCCGGGCTTCAGGGGCCCGGATGGTCCGGGAGGTGGTCCGGACGGGGCGAAGAGGCGGGGGGTGTCAATGGCGGCCCGG
>NC_041384.1:277860704-278009455 GCF_002162155.2 Triticum dicoccoides | reverse complement strand
GGGGGTCAGGACATCCGGTTGGGGTCCTGATGATCTGGGACATGTCCAGATGGTCCGGCTTCGGGGTGCAGCTTCGGTCGGTTCGTATGCCCTCGGGCGGATTAGCCATATCATCCGAGACAGGGTCTGGATCATCCGGGTCCTCGTCCCGATCGTCCGCTAGCCTAAGACTTGGCTGAATTACTCTCCATCTTCACGCATGTCTTCCTTCTTCGATTTCCTTGCTCCTTAGCTTCTTCATGGCTAACTCCTTGGTACCTGAGTATGCATAATGTCTCTGTTTGAGGTAGTAGCCATGTCTCATGTGCATCGAAGTGGAATTGTGAGAGGAGAGATGTCACCTTGGTTTCAAGAGCTCTTGCACGTGCTCGTGTCATGGTCCACTGGGCACTTGGTGAGACAATGATAGGTCCATGGGGATGAACTTGGGATTCTCCGCATCATCTCCCCCCTTGGGGAAAATTTGACCTCGAACCAAAATTTTCATCACCATGGTAGGGTAAGAGGTCCTTGACATTGAAGACGTCGCTCACGTTGTACTTGTCGCGCGGGAGGTCAATCTTGTAAGCGTTGTTGTTGTAGCGTGCTAGCACCTTCAAGGGTCCATCGGCTCGTGGTAGAAGTTTGGACTTGCGTTCGTTGGGGAAGCGGTCCTTGCGAAGGTGTAGCCACACGAGATCTCCAATATTGAATATCATGGGTTGCTTGGTGACGTTGATCTTGGTCGCGAGTTGTTGTACTTGGTGCTCGATGGTGTGCCTTGTATCTTCATGCACCTTATTGAGGTAGTTGACTCGTGCACTCACGTCCATATTGAAGCGCTCTTGTAGGGGTAGGGGTATAATATCCAATGGGGACAATGGATTGAAGTCGTAGACGACCTCGAAGGGGGACTTGCCGGTAGTCGAATGTCTTGGACGGTTGTAGGCGTACTCGATGATGGGTAGACACTCTTCCCACTCCTTGATGTTCTTCTTGATCAACACGCATAGGAGGGTGGATAGTGTCCGGTTCTTCACTTCCGTTTGGCAGTCGGTTTGTGGATGGTATGCTGTGGAGAATAGTAGCTTGATTCTAAGCTTGGCGCGTAGGGTCTTCCAAAAGTAACTCAAGAATTTGACGTCGCGGTCCGAGACAATCGTCTTTGGCACTCCATGTAGGCGCAAGATTTCCCTACAAAAAAGATTGGCAATATGTGAAGCATCATCTATCTTGTTGCAAGGAATGAAATGAGCCATTTTTTAGAATTGGTCCACAACAACAAACACGGAATCCTTTCCATTTCTAGTTCTAGGCAAACCAAGCACAAAGTCCATACTAATATCTTCCCATGGATGATATGGAATTGGAAGGGGCATATAAAGGCCATGAGATTGAGCTTTAGACTTAGCTTTGAGACATCTAGAACATTGGTTGGTGAAGCGTGAGACGTCGCGGAACATCTTGGGCCAAAAATAGTTCTTGGAGAGTGTAGCAAATGTCTTGTCGCATCCAAAATGTCCCATTAGTCCTCCTCCATGAGATTCTTGCAAAAGTAACAAACGAAGAGAAGACTCGGGGATGCAAAGTTTGTTAGCTCTCATAAGATAATCATCTTTGATGTAATAGCGTTCCCAAGATGTATGCGCCAAACATTTGGCATAAGGAATAGCAAAAATAGGATCATGCGCATACAAGTCTTTTATGTGCCCAAAGCCTATGACATTCAACTCAAGTTTGGTGACAAGCAAGCATATGCGGGAAAGAGCGTCGACCATGACATTTTCCTTACCTTTAATGTACTTGATGACATAAGTAAATGACTCAATGAATTCACTCCACTTAGCATGACGCTTGTTCAATTTAGTTTGACCCTTAAGGTATATAAGCGTTTCGTGGTCGGTATGGATGACAAATTCATGAGGGCAAAGATAACATTCCCATTCACGCAAAACTCGCACTAAAGCATATAGCTCTTTGTCATAGATGGGGTAATTGAGTTGCGCTCCAAAAAGTTTCTCACTAAAGTAAGCTATGGGGCGCTTCTCTTGTGTTAACACACCTCCTATGCCATTACCACTAGCATCGCAATGAATTTCAAATGGTTTGTCAAAGTTGGGTAATGCAAGCACGGGAGCATGAGTAAGCAAATTCTTAAGCTCATTGAATGCGCTATCTTGAGATGGTCCCCAAACAAATGGCGCATTTTTCTTACTCAAAGCATGCAAAGGTGAAGCGATGGTGCTAAAATCCTTCACAAATCTATGATAGAAACCGGCTGAACCAAGAAAACTACGCACTTGTTGCAAGTTGGTTGGTTGGGGCCAAGTTTTAATAGCATTGATCTTAGATTCATCAACATGAACACAATTAGAAGACACAACGAAACCGAAGAAAACAAGCTTATCAACACCAAAAAGGCATTTGTCCATATTGAAGGAAATATGCCCTAGAGGCAATAATAAAGTTGTTATTTATATTTCCTTATATCATGATAAATGTTTATTATTCATGCAAGAATTGTATTAACCGGAAACTTAGTACATGTGTGAATACATAGACAAACAAAGTGTCACTAGTATTCCTCTACTTGACTAGCTCGTTGAATCAAAGATGGTTAAGTTTCCTAACCATATACATGAGTTGTCATTTGATTAATGGGATCACATCATTAGAGAATGATGTGATTGACTTGACCCATTCCGTTAGCTTAGCATTTGATCATTTAGTATATTGCTATTGCTTTCTTCATGACTTATACATGTTCCTATGACTATGAGATTATGTAACTCCCGAATACTGGAGGAACACTTTGTGTGCTACCAAACATCACAACGTAACTGGGTGATTATAAAGGTGCTCTACAGGTGTCTCCAATGGTACTTGTTGAGTTGGCATAGATCGAGATTGGGATTTGTCACTCCGATTGTTGGAAAGGTATCTCTAGGCCCTCTCGGTAGTGCACATCACTATAAGCCTTGCAAGCAATGCAACTAATGAGTTAGTTGCGGGATGATGTATTACGAAACGAGTAAAGTGACTTGCCGGTAACGAGATTGAACTAGGTATTGAGATACCAACGATCGAATCTCGGGCAAGTAACATACCGATGACAAAGGGAACAACGTATGTTGTTATGCGGTTTGACCGATAAAGATCTTCATAGAATATGTAGGAACCAATATGAGCATCTAGGTTCTGCTATTGGTTATTGACCGGAGATGAGTCTCGGTCATGTCTACATAGTTCTCGAACCCATAGGGTCCGCACGCTTAACGTTCGGTGACGATCGGTATTATGAGTTTGTGTGTTTTGATGTACCGAAGGTAGTTTTGAGTCTCAGATGTGATCACGAATATGACGAGGAGTCTCGAATTAGTCAAGACATAAAGATTGATATATTGGACGGCTATATTCGGACACCGAAAGGGTTTCGGGTGATCTCGGAGAAAACCGGAGTGCCGGAGGGGTTACCGGAACCCTCCCGGGGGCTAATGGGCCTTGATGGGCCCTAGTGGAGAGAGAGGGGGCGGCCAGGGCATGCCACGTGCCCCCTCCGCTTGAGTCCGAATAGGACAAGGAAGGGGGGGCCTTGCCTTTCCCCTCTCCCACTCCTTCCTTCCCCCTCCTAGTGGGACAAAGAAAGGGGAGTCCTACTCCCACTAGGAGGAGGACTCCTCCTCTTGGCGCACCCTCCTAGGGCCGGCCGGCCTCCCCCCTTGCTCCTTTATATAGGAGGGCAGGGGGCACCCCATGGACACACAAGTTGATCATTGATCTTTTAGCCGTGTGCGGTGCCCCCCTCCACCATAATCCACCTCGGTCATATCGTAGAGGTGCTTAGGCGAAGCCCTGCGTCGGTAGCTTCATCAACACCGTCATCATGCCGTCGTGTTGACGGAACTCTCCCTCGAAGCTCTACTAGATCGTGAGTTCGTGGGACGTCACCAAGCTGAACGTGTGCAGATCACGGAGGTGCCGTACGTTCGGTACTAGGATCGGTCGATCGTGAAGACGTACGACTACATCAACCGCATTGTCATAACGCTTCCTCTTATGGTCTACGAGGGTATGTGGATGACACTCTCCCCTCTCGTTGCTATGCATCACCATGATCTTGCGTGTGCGTAGGAATTTTTTGGAAATTGCTACGTTCCCCAACAGTGGCATCCAAGCCAGGTTTATGCGTAGATGTTATATGCATGAGTAGAACACAAAGGAGTTGTGGGCGTGGGTATATACATATTGCTTGTCGTCACTAGTTGATTCTTGATTCAGCGGCATTGTTGGATGAAGTGGCCCAGACCGACATTACGCGTACGCTTACGCGAGACTGGTTCTACCGACGTGCTTCGCACACAGGTGGCTACTGGGTGTTTGTTTCTCCAGCTTTAGTTGAATCGGATTCAATGAACAGGGTTCTTTCTGAAGATGAAAAAGCAATCACTATACCACGTTGTGGTTTTGGATGCATAGGTAAGACCGGTTCTTGCTCAGCCCGTAGCAGCCACGTAAAACTTGCAACAACAAAGTAGAGGACGTCTAACTTGTTTTTGCAGGGCATGTTGTGATGTGATATGGTCAAGACATGATGCTAAATTTCATTGTATGATATGATCATGTTTTGTAACACAGTTATCGGCAACTGACAGGACCCATATGGTTGTCGCTTTATTGTATGAAATGCAATCGCCATGTAATTGCTTTACTTTATCACTAAGCAGTAGTGATAGTCGTAGAAGCAATATTTGGCGAGACGACAACGATGCTTCAATGGAGATCAAGGTGTCAAGCCGGTGACGATGGTGATCATGACGGTGCTTTGGAGATGGAGATCAAAGGCACAAGATGATGATGGCCATATCATATCAATTATATTGATTGCATGTGATGTTTATCTTTTATGGATCTTATTTTGCTTAGATTGACGGTAGCATTATAACATGATCTCTCACTAAATTTCAAGGTATAAGTGTTCTCCCTGAGTATGCACCGTTGCGAAAGTTCGTCGTGTCGAGACACCACATGATGATCGGGTGTGATAAGCTCTACATTCACATACAACGGGTGCAAGCCAGTTTTGCACATGCAGAATACTCGGGTTAAACTTGACAAGCCTAGCATATGCAGATATGGCCTCAGAACACTGAGACCAAAAGGTCGAGCGTGAATCATATAGTAGATATGATAAACATAGTGATGTTCACCATTGAAAACTACTCCATCTCACGTGATGATCGGACATGGTTTAGTTGATATGGATCACGTGATCACTTAGATGATTAGAGGGATGTCTGTCTAAGTGGGAGTTCTTAAGTAATTTGATTAATTGAACTTTAATTTATCATGAACTTAGTACCTAATAGTATTTTGCATGTCTATGTTGTTGTAGATAGATGGCCCGTGCTGTTGTTCCGTGGAATTTTAATGCGTTCATTGAGAAATCAAAGTTCAAAGATGATGGTAGCAATTACACGGACCGGGTCCGTAACTTGAGGATTATCCTCATTGCTACACAGAAGAATTACGTCCTAGAAGCACCGCTAGGTGCCAAACCCGCTGCAGGAGCAACGCCAGATGTTATGAACATCTGGCAGAGCAAAGCCTATAAAGAATAATGATATCCATGAAACTTGTCATCATGATTTTAGTTTTCAATTGGATTATGCCTCACATGATAATTATTTTGTTGAGTTTGCTCCCACTATTATTCATGAGAAGAATTTTGCTTGTGTGGAGAGTAATAAAATTTCTATGCTTGTAGATCATGAAAAGAATGCTTTAGGTGCTGGTTATATTGTTGAATTCATTCATGATGCTACTGAAAATTATTATGAGGGAGGAATATATACTTGTAGGAATTGCAATAATATCAAGTTTCCTCCCTATGTGCTTAAAATTTTGGGGTTATGCTTGTTTTACCTTCCTATGCAAGTTGATTCTTGTTCCCACAAGTTGTTTGCTCACAAAATCCCTATGCATAGGAAGTGGGTTAGACTTAAATGTGCTAGTCATATTCTTCATGATGCTCTCTTTATGTTTCAATTCTTATCTTTTATGTGAGCATCATTGAAATCATCATGCCTAGCTAGGGGCGTTAAACGATAGCGCTTGTTGGGAGGCAAGCCAACTTTATTTTTGTACCTTAATTTTTGCTCCTGTTTAGTAATAAATAATTTATCTAGCCTCTTTTATGATTGAGTTTTTATGTTTTAATTAGTGTTTGTGCCAAGTAGAACTGTTGGGAAGACTTGGGGAAAGTCTTGTTTATCATGCTGTAAAAAACAGAAACTTTAGCGCTCACGAGACTTGCTGCCATTTTTTATTGGAGAGTGCTATTTAGTTAATTATTTTTGCAGATGATTAATAGATAAATTCCTCACGTCCAGAAATTTATTTTAGAATTTTTGGGGTTCCATAAGTATACATTTGATTCAGATTACTACAGACTGTTCTGTTTTTGACAGATTCTGTTTTCTATGTGTTGTTTGCTTGTTTTGATGAACCTATGAGTAGTATCGGAGGGTATGAACCATAGAGAAGTTGGAATACAGTAGGTTTGCATGCCTCTCTAGTACCGCGCAACTTTCGCCGGTACCATACACCTACCATATACCTTCATCAAAACAGCCACCATACCTACCTATTATGGCATTTCCATAGCCATTCCGAGATAGATTGCCATGCAACTTTCCACTGTTCCGTTATTATTACACGCTCCATCATTGTCATATTGCTTTGCATGATCATGTAGTTGACATCATATTTGTGGAAAAGCCACCGTTCATAATTTTTCATACATGTCACTCTTGATTCATTACCCATCCCGGTACTCCGCCGGAGGCATTCATATAGAGTCATACTTTGTTCTAGTATCGAGTTGTAATCATTGAGTTGTAAATAAATAGAAGTGTGACGATCATCATTCATAGAGCATTGTACCAAAAAAAGGCCAAATAAAAAAAGGGAAAGGCCAAATAAAAATAATAATAATAAGGGACAATGCTACTATCCTTTTACCACACTTGTGCTTCAAAGTAGCGCCATGATCTTCATGATAGAGAGTCTCCTATGATATCACTTTCATATACTAGTGGGAAATTTTCATTATAGAACTTGGCTTGTATATTTCAATGATGTGCTTCCCCAAAATGCCCTAGGTCTTCGTGAGCAAGCGAGTTGGATGCACACCCACTTAGTTTCTTTTTGAGATTTCATACAATTATAGCTCTAGTGCATCCGTTGCATGGCAATCCCTACTCACTCACATTGATATCTATTGATGGACATCTCCATAGCCCGTTGATACACCTAGTTTATGTGAGACTATCTTCCCTTTTTGTCTTCTCTACAACCACCATTCTATTCCACCATAGTGCTATATCCATGGCTCACGCTCATATATTGCGTGAAGATTGAAAAAGTTTGAGAACACCAAAAGTATGAAACAATTGCTTGGCTTGTCATCGGGGATGTGCATTATTTAAATACTTTGTGTGGTGAAGATGGAGCATAGCCAGACTATATGATTTTGTAGGGATAGCTTTCTTTGGCCATGTTATTTTGAGAAGACATGATTGCTTGGTTAGTATGCTTGAAGTATTATTATTTTTATGTCAATATTAAACTTTTGTCTTGAATCTTATGGATCTGAACATTCATGCCAAAATGAAGAGAATTACTTAGAGAAATATGTTAGGTAGAATTCCACATCAAAAATTCTGTTTTTATCATTTACCTACTCGAGGACGAGCAGGAATTAAGCTTGGGGATGCTGATACGTCTCCAACGTATCTATAATTTTTTATTGTTCCATGCTGTTATATTATCTGTTTTGGATGTTTATGGGCTTTATTATGCACTTTTACATTATTTTTGGGACTAACCTATTAACCCAGAGCCCAGTGCCAGTTTCTGTTTTTTTCCTTGTTTTAGAGTATCGCAGAAAAGGAAAATCAAACGGAGTCCAATTGACCTGAAATTTCGCGGAACTTATTTTTGGACCATAAGAAGCCCACGGAGTATCGGAGATGGACCAGGAGAGTCCTGGGGTGCCCACGAGGGTGGGGGGCGCGCCCACCCCCCTGGGTGCGCCCCCTGCCTCGTGGACATCCCAGAGATCCACCGATGTACTTCCTCCTCCTATATATATCCATATACCCTAAAAACTTCGGGGAGCAGAATAGATCGGGAGTTCCGCCGCCAGAAGCCTCCGTAGCCACCGAAAACCAATCTAGACCCGTTCCGGCACCCTGCCGGAGGTGGAATCCCTCTCCGGTGGCCATCTTCATCATACCGGCGATCTCCATGATGAGGAGGGAGTAGTTCTCCCTCGGGGCTGAGGGTATGTACCAGTAGCTATGTGTTTGATCTCTCTCTCTCTCTCTCGTGTTCTTGAGGTGATACGATCTTGATGTATCGCGAGCTTTGCTATTATAGTTGGATCTTATGATGTTTCTCCCCCTCTACTCTCTTGTAATGGATTGAGGTTTCCCTTTGAAGTTATCTTGTCGGATTGAGTCTTTAAGGATTTGAGAACACTTGATGTATGTCTTGCGTGGGATACCCGTGGTGACAATGGGGTATTCTATTGGTCCACTTGATGTATGTTTTGGTGATCAACTTGCGGGTTCCGCCCATGAACCTATGCATAGGGGTTGGCACACGTTTTCGTCTGGACTCTTCGATAAAAACTTTGGGGCACTCTTTGAAGTACTTTGTGTTGGTTTGAATAGATGAACCTGAGATTTTGTAATGCATATCGTATAATCATACCCACGGATACTTGAGGTGACATTGGAGTATCTAGGTGACATTAGGGTTTTGGTTGATTTGTGTCTTAAGGTGTTATTCTAGTATGAACTCTATGATAGATTGAACAGAAAGAATAGCTTCATGTTATTTTACTACGGACTCTTGACTAGATCGATCAGAAAGGATAACTTTGAGGTGGTTTCGTACCCTACCATAATCTCTTCGTTTGTTCTCCGCTATTAGTGACTTTGGAGTGACTCTTTGTTGCATGTTGAGGGAAAGTTATATGATCCAATTATGTTATTATTGTTGAGTGAACTTGCACTAGTGAAAGTATGAACCCTAGGCCTTGTTTCAACGCATTGCAATACCGTTTGTGCTCACTTTTATCATTAGTTACCTTGCTGTTTTTATATTTTCAGATTACAAAAACCTTTATCTACCATCCATATACCACTTGTATCACCATCTCTTCGTCGAACTAGTGCACCTATACAATTTACCATTGTATTGGGTGTGTTGGGGACACAAGAGACTCTTTGTTATTTGGTTGCATGGTTGCTTGAGAGAGACCATCTTCATCCTACGCCTCCTACGAATTGATAAACCTTAGGTCATCCACTTGAGGGAAATTTGCTACTGTCCTACAAACCTCTGCACTTGGAGGCCCAACAACGTCTACAAGAAGAAGGTTGTGTAGTAGACATCAAGGTTGCCGTCGCTGCCATTGAGGTATCATTGCACCTTGACGTCATCAACGGCATCGTGCTTCCACAGCTGGAGCCAGAGGTCCACAGCGACTCCGATGACGACTCGAGGGACGACTCCGCCGATGACTCCAACGATGACGGACAATCGGTTAGTCATCTATACCCATTTATGTGTAAAATACATCCTAGGGTTTCTCTGGTTACTCCTACCTCCTCCTTTTTGGAATAGAAATCCTATGGTTATGTTCTCTTAGTCCATGAAATTTGAGTAAGTTTCGTTAGATGCGTGTAGTGTATTATTTATTTGAATGGTACAAATGATAAGTGACTAGTTGTTTCATTTGTGCAAATGATTTCTGGTAATAATCCGACTAGGCTTAGTGTTCGTGCTAATAATTCTTAGCCATGTCTTGACAATTGATTTTGAATGACCTACATATATGTTTGTGCCATTTTTTTCATGATTGGTCTGTACATGGACGATTGTGCTTAAAAATCAAACCATAGTCTTTGGATATGTAATTAAAAATAGCCATAAATTCCTAATCCTACTTTACAACATGTCAAATTTGATTTGATGCCAAATTTGCTTCCGTAAGACTTGATGACCATTGTCACTCCTATTTTGGCACGTGCCTTTAGAAAGAAATTTCTAAATTTTATGTACTGAAAGCTGGCACTAAAATTGCACTGCACATAAAAGAGCCTGGTCATGAGATATATGCTAAATTCCCCGACGATATCAAACGTCTAGACTTTGGTTGAAGTAAGTGTTCTTTTCAAGTATCCGCGTGTTGATTTACCCAGGAATATCAAAGGAATTGTGTAGTATTTAAGCAACCAATTTTTATTCCATTTTCTTACTCTATTCCTACCTACTAACTTCTAGTTACCAATACACTTTTCTTTTGCCCTGTTTTAACTAAATATTCCCTATACTTCCACTTCTATCGGAAAGCGCTGCTGACGAGGAGACTTCGGAGGTGGAGAACGAGGTGGCCAAGAAGCGGAGGCGGGTCGAGCAAGAACCACAAGCGACTCCAACAAGCCTAGACTTCATCAGCAGCCTCCCCGATGATAAGTTAATAGTCATCATCTCCCTCCTCCCAATCAAATATGGGGCACGGACAATCGTCCTTTCCCGGCAGTGGCGCCCCCTATGGCACTCCACCCCTCTCGACCTCATAGACGCCCATGAGCTCTGCCATGGCTATCACAAAATCTTGGATGCGTTGTCCCAGATCCTCGGTAGTCACCATGGCCCTACCATAGGCCTTAGCAAGGGAAAGTTTCGTTCCAACGGCAAGGACCAAGCCAAGCTTGATGAGTGGTTCTGATCCCCCGCCCTAGATCAGCTCGAGGAGCTCACTTTTAATGATGGGCATATGCGCTCGCTGCCAATGTCCGCGCTCCGCCTCGCGCCCACGCTGCGCGTTGCTAAGTTCATGAGCTGCCATCCCCCCTTAATGATGCGACCGCTCTTTTTCTACCACGACTGAAGCACCTCGAGCTCGTCGTCGTTTGCCTCCCAAAGGATGACATGGAGCGCCTGCTCCATGGTGTACTGCACTCGAGTACCTTCGTCTTCAAGCGATCAATGGGATGAGTAGCTTCCACATCACCTCCGTGACTCTCTGGACTATTTATGTGTGTTGCTGGTGCTGCAACAAGACATCAGAAAAGGTGTACCACAGTATGGCCATTGAGGACACACCTTCACTTGAGAGATAACTTGTAGTTGATCAAGAAGGTCCAACAAGAATCAATGTCATTTCTGTGCCGAAATTGATAGTGGTGGGCTATTGTAACACCCCAGATGCAAAACTTCCATATTTGGAGATGTACCAATCTTTGTCATGTTGAATACCAAGTGGTTTCATCTTGTGGGTTTTTGTTTTGTTCCTCATTGCTTTGTCTTGTCTAGTTTTGTCTTGTATTATTTTTCTTTTGCCTTCATTGTTGCATCATGGCCTCATCATATTTTTACATGTGTGCCTCTTGTCATGTTGCATTTCATCATGTGATTGTACGTTTCAAGCATCATCATCCCCCTTGCATCACCCCTCCCCTCCTTCTCTTTCTTCTTTTGGCAAGTGCCGTTTTCTCTCCTCCTTTAATGCTCATCTCTTCCTCACAATTCAAGCATCATGCCACTCACCTCTCTGCCAAGTTTCACCCAAATTGGACTTGGTTTGGTTGGGATAAAAAATGCTTCAAGTTTGAACCTAATTCAAACTTGGAATATTTTTCTACCTTTAAAAATTACTAAATCAATTTTATTAATTACTACACAATTTTAGGATCCTGAGGATATTGTTTTATCTCTCAAAGACATTCCCAATCCCTTTGTGCTTTCCTTTTTGTTTTCTGTCTGAAGAAAATAGAAAAGAATGCAGCAGCAGTGCAGCCCAGCAGCAGCAGTAGAGCAGCCCAGTAGCATCAGCACAGCCCGCCTGGGCCTCCATACTCCAGGCCAGCCCAGCAGCGAGCCCTCCTGGACCCGCGCGGCTCCTTCTCCCTCCTTTTCTCACCCGCTCGCTCTCACACCCCCGCTAGCCCCTCGCCACGTGGCCGCCTCTTCCCCACCTGTCGGTGCCTTCCTGTAGCACGCACCCAACTTTTGCCTCTCCTCTTGTCGTCGCCATGGGGACTGCGAGCACGAGAGTGTGCGAGCTTCGCCTCGTCGCCCTGGGCCCCTTTTATCTCTCCCTCCTTGCCCTACCTAACCCCTAGGGTTCCCTCTCCCTCTCCCTGTCGCCGCCAGGCCACCAAACGCTCCAGATCCACCGGTCTCAGTCGTTCCCGTACACATCTGAGAGCGCATCCTTGTCGTCGGCGTGCTCTCCGTCGAACCCGGCCTCGCCTGCCATGTTATTCATCTTCCCCGTCGTCGTCTACATCCACGACGTCGACTACGTGGAGCTGGAACCCGTCGCTGCATCGTCTTCTTCCTCATCTTCGACTCCTGGCACCGCAGCTGTTCATTGCGCCTCACCGCCGTCTCCGTCCACTCCACGCCAAGCCGAGCACCCCGTCGTGTTTGTAGTGAGATTGCGCACCTCCCAGACCTTCTTCCCCTTCGCTAGCATGATCCGTCGCCGTTCGCCGCGTTCGCCCGAGCTCATCACCGTCGGGCCTTGTCTCCAACGAGGACCCCGATCTCGTCCGCTGTAGTAGGCATGTCCAGCGGACTCCTAGCGGTGCGTGCGTCCGATCCGAGCGTTCTGCCACCCGCGTAGGCCTCATTTTTGTCGCATTAGCTCTCGCCGTAGCCGTCCCTGTCACCTCATCGTCGGCGTCGTTGATGTTGTCGTCCGGTGCCGCACTTGCGTTGTGCGTGTGCGGATTCCTCCTGCTACCCGTTGCGCATCTCCGCCGTGCCGTAAGGCCACTGGAGACCACTCCTGCGAGCCCCTCCGCCGCTCTGCGCCCCGCGCCGGCCCGCTCCTCTACTTCCTCTGTTGGAGGACAGCCACCCAGACACATGAAACATGGGACCCACGGGCCCCCTATGCAGCCACACATGCAGCCGGCCCCACCTGCCAGCCTCACACCCATACGTGCACCTTCACACATGACACGTGGGACCCACGGGCCCACATGTCATCCTCACACCCCTGTTTTAAACCCAACTAGGCATTTGCCCATTTTGGTCCTTTCTGATACGTTCCTTTCCTTATCTGGTAAGTCTAGATCAGGACGTTTCCATTTAGGGTTTATTCCATTCCTGTCTTTTTCCATTTTAGGCAGTTCTTGACTTATAGCTTTTGTGGGGATTTTTATACAGCAACCCCAACATATTATATATGTTTTTGGGGTAGAAAAATCCCACCAGTCCAGTGGTGGCATTAGTTTATGCATTTGAGCAAGTTCATGAACATGGAATTTTACATTATGATGTTGTTTTGTCATTTTGTGTGATTTATTTCAATCATGTTATGAAGGTGTTTGGCACATGGTTAGCTTCATTTTCATGCCTGCTACATGCTAGTATTTATTCCATGTCTTTTAGTGCCCTGTGATGAGTGGAACAAGCATGCCAAGTTGCTATCATAATCTGTTTTGCCATGCTTTGTTTTTCTGCTAAGTCTGAAACTGTTAATAAAACTTGCTATGTTTACATGGATGCCATCATATCTTCTGTACCTTTTTGGCTCATGATCAGTAAGGGACTTTTGATATATGCTTTTAGTAGAATCATGCTATGCCTTGGTTTGCTATTATATGTACCCGTAGCATGTTGTTTGCTTGCTCTAAACATTGCTTCCTGATGTTGTTTTTGACATGTTAGTATTTTTCACTAAGTCTATGATGTTGATATCTTTTGCACTTTTGCCATGCTTGTTATAGTATGATTTAGCCATAGCTCAGTGTTCATGTTTTGTCAAGCATCTCTTGTACATCACTACCATATGCTTTGTTGTTATGTTGGAGTGCAGTAGCTTAGTTTCTTGTTGCATTCCAAGTGGCATCGTGCTGTTAATCGTAGTTTTCCGTCATTCTTGTGATGCTTGCCATTTGCAAACCGTGCATCCATTTCCGGTGATCTTTATATCAATTTCAAGCGAAATCATCTCATCTTTCCAGAGGCATACTTGGTTTGCCAAGTTGATGCCTTGATCATTCTTTCCCTTCTGGAGCATGCATATGCATTGCATATCATGTCTTGCATATCATGCCATGTATTGCATCATGTTGCTTGTGCATTGCACCGTGATTGATTGTTGTTCCATTCGCTTGTGTTCTTGCCTTGGGGAGAGCTGGGAGATGAGTAAATGAATGAGGAACCTGTTGAGTACGGTATCGAGAATCAAGCTATCGACAACTCCGAGAACTTTGCAGGCAAGATGACCATACCGTCGAAATCACTTCTATCTTTGCTTGCTAGTAGTTCACTCAATCGCTATGTAGCGCTACCTACCACTTGTTATATCATGACTCCCGTATTGCCATGTCAAGCCTCTAACCCACCTTTCCTAGCAAACCGTTGTTTGGCTATGTTACCGCTTTTGCTCAGCCCCTCTTATAGCATTGCTAGTTGCAGGTGAAGTTGAAGTTTGTTCCATGTTGGAACATGGATATTGTTGGGATATCATTATTATGTCTTATTTATTTTAATGCATCTATATACTTGGTAAAGGGTGGAAGGCTCGCCCTTTTTCCTAGTGTTTTGTTCCACTCTTGCCGCCCTAGTTTCTGTCATACCGGTGTTATGTTCCTTGATTTTGCGTTCCTTACGCAGTTGGGTGTTATGGGAACCCCTTGGCAGTTCGCCTTGAATAAAACTCCTCCAGCAAGGCCCAACCTTGGTTTTACATTTGCCTACCTAAGCCTTTTCCCTTGGGTTCTGCAAACTCAAGGGTCATCTTTATTTTAACCCCCCCGGGCTAGTGCTCCTTTGAGTGTTGGTCCGAATTGAGTAGACTGCGGGGCCACCTCGGGGAAACTTGAGGGTTGGTTTTACTCGTAGGATGTCTCATCCGGTGTTCCCCTGAGAACGAGATACGTGAGACTCCTATAGGGATTTGTCGGCACATCGGGCGGCTTTGCTGGTCTTGTTTTACCATTGTCGAAATGTCTTGTAACCGGGATTTCGAGACTGATCGGGTCTTCCCGGGAGAAGGAATATCCTTCATTGACCATGAGAGCTTGTGATGGGCTAAGTTGGGACACCCCTGCAGGGTATAAACTTTGGAGAGTCGTTCCCGCGGTTATGTGGCAGATGGGAATTTGTTAATATCTGGTTGTAGAGAACTTGACACTTAACTTAATTAAAATGAATCAACCACGTGTGCAGCCGTGATGGTCTCTTTTCGGTGGAGTTCGGGAAGAGAACACGGTCTCGTGTTATGCTTGAACGTAAGTAGCTCCAGGATCACTTCTTGATCACTTATAGCTTCTCGACCATGCGTTGCTTCTCTTCTCACTCTTATTTGCTTACGTTAGCCACCATATATGCTTAGTGCTTGCTGCAGCTCCACCTCACTACCTTCTCCTACCCATAAGCTTAAATAGTCTTGATCTCGCGGGTGTGAGATTTCTGAGTCCTCGTGACTCACGGGTACTTCCAAACAGTTGCAGGTGCCGAGGATACCAGTGCAGGTGATTCCACCGAACTCAAGTGGGAGTTCGACGAGGATTCGGGCCGTTACTATGTTTCTTTTCCTGATGATCAGTAGTGGAGCCCAGTTAGGTAGATCGGGGATCTAGCATTTGGGGTAGTATTCCTTTATTTTGATTCCGTACTCGGACCTTTGATTGTACCTTGGATGATGTATGGATTACTTATGTATTGTGTGAAGTGGCGATTGTAAGCCAACTCTTTATCCCTTTCTTATTCAGTACAAGGGATTGTGTGAAGATTACCCCTCTTGCGACAAACCTACCATGCGGCTATGCCTCTAAGTCGTGTCCCGACACATGGGAGATATAGCCCCATTGTGGGTGTTACAAGTTGGTAATCAGAGCCATCCCCGACTTAGGAGCCCCCTGCTTGATCGAATCGCTGACGTTGTTGAATCTAGAACAAAATGTTTTGAGTCTTAGGATTATATATATATGAGAGTAGGATTCTTTTTACTCCTCAGTCCCTTTGTCGCTCTGGTGAGGCCTCCTGACATATAAGTTTTGACTCTCCTCTCCTCAAATTTCACAAAAAAAATTAGGATCACGCGAGTATCTTGGAATCGTTCCGATAGTCTCCTGACATTTAGGGGTTGTGGCAGTGTCCCGGGGAGTTGAGCTTTGAGGTGTTGTCGTCACAATTTTATCGTTGCAGTTCTGGAATACCTGAGTTCGCCGACATCGAAAATCTCTTTTATTCAGTTGTTGGTGAGATAACCTCAACGCCACCCAGTACTGGGGCGGGAGTTCGGGAGTATTGCCATAACTCGTATAACGGATGCTTTTCGAAGGTTGAGGTACATGATTTCCGAAGGTTTCTTGGTTATGTGTTGAAGGATGGATACAACTGGATGTAGCAATTGTTAGTTTGGGTGAGATATTATGCTTCCCCTGTATCCCCAACACCTAATTGCATAACCAGAAAGTTTCGGGAGTTTTATAGGTGGGAATTCTAGTAGCTCTAGTATTTCTTCCCGTAGATATTTGGTTTGTGATTGGGTAATCCTTACCACTTATTTGTTCATGTTCGCACCTTGTTGCTTTTTTCATCTACCTTTATCTAAGTGGATTTCAACCTAATGGATGTGCGATGATTTACTTTGGAATTCATTCGTTCATCCTTGTTCGAATGTTTATTGTGAAGACTGCATGTTGCAATTTCGATCCATTGATTCAGCTTGTCTATCTGTCTTTCAAGATTCTAACGGATGTCACCCACTTCAGGATGGCTCCTCCAACGCGCCAGAATCCGGACCGCAATGATGGGAACCAGTCGAACCCTCCGCCACCACCTCCACCTCTGGAGGCATGGCAAGCTGTCATGGCAGCCACCAACACCAACACTCAGATGCTTATGCAACTCCTGCAATAGCGCAACCAAGGGTAATGGAACCAAGGAAATCAAGGCCAAGGCAACAATTAGCCTCAGTTTGCTACCCTCAACTAGTTCCTCGCAAACCAGCCAAAGTCTTTCAGCAAGTGTGCCGAGGCCATAGACGCCGACGATTGGCTCGTGCACATTTGCAAGCATTTTGAATGTAGCAATGTCAGACCTGAGGACTTTGTCAAGTTTGCTTCGTTTCAACTCAAGGACCAAGCTGCTGAGTGGTTTCAACAATACAGAGATTCCAGAGGAGGTCGTGTGATTACCTGGGATGATTTCCGCCGAGACTTCAAAGCTCATCACATCCCACCAAGTGTGGCTGAGAGCAAGCGTGAGGAGTTCCGCAATCTCAAGCAAGTCAGCATGTCTGTGTATCAATACAATATCCAGTTTCAGAAACTTGCTCGCTTCTCTAAACAAGACGTTCCTGATGAGAAGAGTATGATCTATCAATTCAGAGGTGGCTTCAAAGAGGATCTACAGTTAGCTCTCGTGCTTCTTGAGCCGACCAAGTTTGATCAATTCTATAGCATGGCACTAAAGCAAGAAGCTACTCAGCTCAAGTGTGAGGCATCTAAGAAGAGAGTCAGGGACGCAATTCAATCTTCTTCTTCAACACAAGTGGCAGCTAAGCAACAGAAGTTCTGGTTGCCTCCTCCTCCGTTTCGCCAGCCCTACCAGTAGAAGAGCAAAGGTGGCAATGGATCTTCCCACCCACCCAACCCATGCTATTAGAACAAAGCTCAGACTCAAACTCCAAGGTCAAGTGCTCCTTATCATCGTCCGCTCTCAGAGGTTACTTGCAACAAGTGTCAGCAGAAAGGGCACTATGCAAATAGGTGCTTCAACCAAAGGCGCATTCTGCCTCCTCCTCCTGTGAGATCTTCCAGCAATGTAGTGGTCAACCATAATCCCAAGCATGCAAATGTGAACATGATGAATGCAGCTCTGGCAGATGATTCTTTAGATGTGATCATGGGTAACCTTCCAGTTAACTCAATTCCTGCTAAAGTCTTATTTGATACTGGTGCATCACATTCTTTCATGTCATACCCATTTGCATGGGAGCACAATGTTGACACAGAGGTTTTGTCCAAGGTTATGCAAGTTGTTTCTCTGGGAAAGCTTATGACTTCTAGTTTGGTTGCTCCCGATTTCTCTGTCCATATGCGCAACTATAATTTTTTTTCTTCTCCAATTGTTCTTGGTGACTCGGATATTGATCTAATTCTCGGGATGAACTGGCTTTCTAAGAACAAGGCTCAGCTTGATTGTGCTGCCAGACAGATTCAATTGACACACTCTTCTGAGGATGTGATCATCTATGCCGCTCATGATAAAACCATTCGACTGTTTTCTCTCAATGAGAAGGGCGAGTTGAATGCCATCTCTTAGATTCCAGTCCTTTGTGAATATCAAGATGTCTTTCCAGAAGAGCTTCCAGGAATGACTCCTCACCGGCCAGTTGAATTCGTTATCGATCTTGAGCCTGGTACGGAACCTGTTTGCAAACGTCCCTACAAGCTTGGACCAGACGAGTTGAAGAAACAACTCGATGAACAAGAGCGTATGGGTCTGATCAGACCAAGTTCATCTCCATGGGGTTGTGGTGTCCTTTTTGTCAAGAAGAAGGATGGAATGGAACGACTCTGCGTCGACTACTGTCCATTGAACAAGAAGACAATAAAGAACAAGTATCCACTTCCCAACATCAATGAGCTATTCGAGCAACTTAAAGGTGCTAAAGTATTCTCCAAGCTCGACCTCCGTATGGGTTATCATCAGATTCGCATTCGTGAACAAGATATCCCCAAGACAGCATTCAGAACAAGCTATGGTTCTTATGAATATACTGTCATGTCTTTCGGCCTTGTCAATGCTCCTCCAATGTTCTCTCGCATGATGAACTTCATCTTCAACCCTTACACAAATGATTTCGTCCTGGTGTATCTCGATGATATCTTGGTCTTTTCAAGAATAAGGAGAATCATGCCAAGCATTTGAGATTGGTACTCGACAAACTCAGAGAGCATCAATTCTGTGCGAAGTTTTCCAAGTGTGAGTTCTGGCTTGACGAACTTCTCTACCTTGATCATATCATCTTCGCCAAAGGCATCGCTGTTAATCCCGAGAAGGTGTCTGCAATTGTGAATTGGGAACCTCCTCAGAATGTCAAGCAGCTCCGCAGTTTTCGTGGGCTTGCAAGCTATTGTCAAAGATTCGTTGAGAATTTCTCTAAGATTGCAAAGCCTCTTCCCAACCTCCTACAGAAGCATGTCAAGTATGTTTGTATGCTTGAATGTGACGTTACTTTCAACACCCTTAAAGAGAAGCTAGTCACAGCTCCTGTCTTGACTCCTCCTGACGAATCCAAGCCATTCGAAGTTTTCTGTGATGCCTCCCTGCAAGGTCTCGGTGCTGTGTTAATGCAAGAGAAGAAAGTTTTGGCTTATACCTCTCGTCAGTTGAAGCCCAACGAAAATAACTACCCCACTCATGACCTTGAGTTGGCGGCAGTTGTCCATGCATTATTAACTTCACAGATCATAAGAGCCTCAAGTACATCTTCACTCAACCCAACCTCAACCTCAGGCAGACTCGATGGGTCGAAATGATTCAAGAATACAATCCGAGTATTGAATATACTCCAGGCAAGGCCAATGCCATTGCAGATGCTTTGAGCAAGAAGGCTTACTGTAACAACTTAATTCTCAAGCCCTTCCAACTGGACCTTTGTGAAGCTTTTCGCAAACTGAATCTCCAAGTTATTCCTCAAGGCTTTCTTGCCAACCTCCAAGTCTCTCCTACTTTGGAAGATCAAATTCATGAGGCACAACTCCTGGATTCCATGGTGAAGAAGGTGAAACATGGGATTGCCAAGAGCCAACCCAAATACAAGTGCTATCGCATTGATGACAAAGACACTCTATTCTTCGAGGACCGAATTGTGGTTCCTAAAGGTGATCTAAGGAAAGTCATTATGAATGAGGCGCACAATTCCCTTCTATCCATTCAACCTGGAAGTACGAAGATGTACCATGACCTCAAGCACTCGTATTGGTGGACTCGAATGAAGCGAGAAATTGCTCAATTCGTGAATGAATGTGATGTCTGCAGAAGAGTGAAAGCAGAACACTAATGACTAGCTGGTCTCCTCCAACCTCTTGCTATTCCAGAATGGAAGTTTGACCATATTGAAATGGACTTCTGACTGGATTTCCCAAGTCCAAGCGTGGAAATGATGCTATCTTCTTTGTCATCGACAATCTTACTAAAGTGGCTCATTTCCTTCCAATCAAAGAATCTATCACAGCAGCTCAGCTGGCAGAGCTATACACCTCCAGGATTGTCTCCTTTCATGGCATTCCGCAATTGATATCTTCAGACCTTGGAAGTATTTTCACCTCCAAGTTGTGGGACTCCTTCCAGAAGGCCATGGGCACCAACATCCGCTTCAGCACAGCTTTCCATCCTCAAACTAGTGGCCAAGTCGAGTGAGTCAATCAAATCCTTGAAGATATGCTCAGGACTTGTGTCATTTCCTTCGGTATGAAGTGGGAAGATTGTCTTCCATATGCCGAGTTCTCCTACAACAACAACTTCCAAGCGAGTTCGGACAAGGCCCCATTCGAAGTTCTCTATGGCAGGAAGTGTCATACTCTCAATTGGTAAGAGACTGGTGAACGCCAACTTCTTGGCAATGACCTAATCACAAAAGCTGAAGAAATGTGCAAAGTCATCCGTGAAAACCTCAAAGCCGCGCAATCGCGCCAGAAGAGTTACTATGATAGCAAGCACCGTGACTTGGCTTTCAAGATCAGAGACCATGTCTACCTCCGTGCCTCTCCAATGAAAGGCACTCGTCGCTTCGGTATCAAAGGGATGCTTGCCCCTAGATACGTGGGTCCTTCCAAGATCATTGGCAAAAGAGGCGACCTCGCCTATCAACTTGAGCTTCCGTCCAACTTCGCAAACATGCACGATGTGTTTCACGTGTCACAGCTTTGCAAGTGCTACAAGACTCCTGAGCGCACTATCAACTTCAAAGAGATTGATCTCCAAGAAGATTTGTCTTATCATGAGCATCCCATTGCTATTCTTGAAGAAACCGAGCGCAAGACTCGCAACAAGTCAATCAAATTCCTGAAAGTGAAGTGGTCACACCGTTCCGATCGAGAAGCCACCTGGGAGTGCGAGGATCACCTCCGTTCCAAATATTCAGAGTTCTTTCAGTCCTAGATCTCGAGACGAGATCCTCTTGTAGTGGTGGAGTGTTGTAACACCCCAGATGCAAAGCTTCCATAATTGGAGATGTACCAATCCTTGTCATGTTCAATACCAAGTGGTTTCATCTTGTGGGTTTTCCTTTTGGGTTTTTGTTTTGTTCCTGATTGCTTTGTCTTGTCTTGTTTTGTATTTTATTTTTTTTCTTTTGCCTTCATTCTTGCATCAAAGCCTCATCATATTGTTACATCTGTGCCTCTTGTCATGTTGCATTTCATCATGCTCATCATGTGATTGTACATTTCAAGCATCATCATCCCCCTTGCACCACCCCTCCGCCCCTTCTCTTTCTTCTGTTGGCAAGTGCCATTTTCTCTCCTCCTTTAATGCTCATCTATTCCTCACAATTCAAGCATCATGCCACTCACCTCTCTGCCAAGTTTCACCCAAATTGGACTTGGTTTGGTTGGGATAAAAAATGCTTCAAGTTTGAACCTAATTCAAACTTGGAATATTTTCTACCTTTAAAAATTACAAAATCAATTTTATTAATTACTACACAATTTCAGGGTCCAGAGGATATTGTTATATATCTCAAACACATTCCCAATCCCTCTGTGATTTCCTTTTTGTTTTGTATCTGAAGAAAATAGAAAAGAAAGCAGCAGCAGCAGCAGTGCGGCCCAGCAGCAGCAGCACAGCCCGGCTGGGCCTCCATACTCCAGGCCGGCCCAGCAGCGAGCCCTCCTGGATCCGCGCAGCTCCCTCTCCCTCCTTTTCTCACCCGCTTTCTCGCACACCCCCGCTAGCCCCTCGCCACGTGGCCGCCTCAGCCCCACCTGTCGGTGCCTCCATGTAGCACGCACCCACCTTTTCCCTCTCCTCTCGCCGTCGCCATGGGGACCGCAAGCACGAGAGCATGCGAGCTTCGCCTCGTCGCCCTGGGCCCCTTTTAGCTCTCCCTCCTTTCCCTACCTAACCCCTAGGGTTCCCTCTCCCTCTCCCTCTCCCTACCACCACCAGGCCACCAAACCCTCCAGATCCACCGGTCTCAGCCATTCCCGCATGCATCTGAGAGCGCGTCCTCGTCGCTGGCGTGCTCTCCGTCGACCCCGGCCTCGCCTGCCATGTCCTTCGTCTTCCCCGTCGTCGTCTACGTCCACGACATCGACTACGTGGAGATGGAACCCGTCACTGCATCGTCTTCTTCCTCATCTTCTACTCCGGCCACCGCGGCTGTTCGTTGCACCTCACCGCCGTCTCCGTCCACTCCACGCCAAGCCGAGCACCCCGTCATGTTCATGGTGAGATTGTGCACCTCCCAGACCTTCTTCCCCTTTGCTAGCATGATCCGTCATCGTTCGCCGCGTTCGCCCGAGCTCATCGCCGTCGGGCTTCGTCTCCGGCGAGGACCCCTATCTCGTCCGCCGTAGTAGGCATGTCCAGCAGACTCCTAGTGGTGCGTGCGTCTGATCCGAGTGTTCTGCCACCCGCGTAGGCCTCGTTTTCATCGCGTTAGCTCTCGCCATAGCCGTCCCTATCACCTCGTCCCTAGCGTCGTTCATGTCGTCGTCCGGTGCCGCACTTGCCTTGCGCGTGTGCAGATTTCTCCTGCTACCCGTTGCGCATCTCCGTCGTGCCGTAGGGCCACCAGAGACCACTCCGGCGAGCCCCTCCGCCGCTCTGCGCCCCACGCCTGCCTGCTCCTTTGCTTCCTCTGTTGGAGGACAGCCGCCCAGACACATGACACGTGGGACCCACGGGCCCCCTTCGCAGCCACACACACAGCTGGCCCCACCTGCCAGCCTCACACCAATACGCGCACCCTCACACATGACACGTGGGACCCACGGGCCCACATGTCATCCTCACGCCCCGGTTTTCAACCCAGCCGGGCATTTATCCATTTTGGGCCTTTCTGATTCGGGCCTTTCCTTATCTGGTAAGTCCAGACCGGGACGTTTCTGTTTAGGGTTTATTCCATTCCTGTCTTTTTCGATTTTAGACTATTTTTGACTTATAGCTTTTGTGGGTAATTTTTCTACAGCAACCCCAACATATTATATATGTTTTTGGGGTAGAAAAATCCCGCCAATCCATTGGTGGCATTAGTTTATGCATTTGAGCAAGTTCATGAACATGGCATTTTACATCATGATGTTGTTTTGTCATTTTTGTGTGATTTATTTCAATCATGCTATGAAGGTGTTTGGCACATGGTTAGCTTCATTTTCATGCCTACTACATGCTAGTATTTATTCCATGTCTTTTAGTGCCCTGTGATGACTGGAACAAGCATGCCAAGTTGCTATCATAATCTGTTTTGCCATGCTCTATTTTTCTGCTAAGTCTGAAACTGTTAATAAAACTTGCTATGTTTACATGGGTGCCATCATATCTTCTGTGCCTTTTTGGCTCATGATCAGCAAGGTACTTTTGATCTATGCTTTTAGTAGAATCATTTCGTGCCTTGGTTTGCTATGATATGATCTTGTATCATGTTGTTTGCTTGCTCTAAACATTGCTTCCTAATGTTGTTTTTGACATGTTAGTATTTTTCACTAAGTCTATGATGCTGATATCTTTTGCACTTTTGCCATGCTTATTTGAACCTGTTCTATTATGATTTATTCGTAGCTCCGTGTTCATGTTTTATCAAGCATCTCTTGTACATCACTGCCATATGCTTTGTTGTTATGTTGGGTTGCAGTAGCTTAGTTTCTTGTTGCATTCTAAGTGGCATCATGCTGTTAATCGCAGTTTTCCGTCATTCTTGTGATGCTTGCCATTTACAAGCCGTGCATCCGTTTCCGGTGATCTTTATATCGATTTCAACTGAAATCATCTCATCTTTCCAGTGGCATACTTGGTTTTCCAATTTGATGCCTTGATCATTCTTTCCCTTCCGGAGCACGCATATGCATCATATCATGTCTTGCATATCATCCCATGTATTGCATCATGTTGCTTGTGCATTGCATCGTGATTGATTGTTGTTCCATTTGCTTGTGTTCTTGCCTTGGGTAGAGCCGGGAGACGAGTACGTGAACGAGGAACCTGTTGAGTACGCTATCGAGGATCAAGCTTTTGACAACTCTGAGAACTTTGCAGGCAAGATGACCATACCCTCGAAATCACTTCGATGTTGGCTTGCTAGTTGTTCGCTCTATCTCTATGTCCCGCTACCTACCACTTGCTATATCATGCCTCCCGTATTGCCATGTCAAGCCTCTAACCCACCTTTCCTAGCAAACCGTTGTTTGGCTATGTTACCGCTTTTGCTCAGCCCCTCTTATAGCGTTGCTAGTTGCAGGTGAAGTTGAAGTTTGTTCCATGTTGGAACATGGATATTGTTGGGATATCATTATTTTCCCTTATTTACTTTAATGCATCTATATACTTGGTAAAGGGTGGAAGGCTCGGCTTTTTGCCTGGTGTTTTGTTCCACTCTTGCTGCCCTAGTTTCCGTCATACCGGTGTTATGTTCCTTGATTTTGCGTTCCTTACGCGGTTGGGTGTTATGGGAACCCCTTGGCAGTTCGCCTTGAATAAAACTCCTCCAGCAAGGCCCAACCTTGGTTTTACATTTGCCTACCTAAGCCTTTTCCCTTGGGTTCTGCAAACTCAAGGGTCATCTTTATTTTAACCCCCCCGGGCTAGTGCTCCTTTGAGTGTTGGTCCGAATCAAGTAGACTGCGGGGCCACCTCGGGGAAACTTGAGGGTTGGTTTTACTCGTAGGATGTCTCATCCGGTGTTTCCCTGAGAACCAGGTGAGTGCGACTCCTATCGGGATTTGTCGGCACACCGGGCGACTTTGCTGGTCTTGTTTTACCATTGTTGAAATGTCTTGTAACCGAGATTCCAAGACTGATCGGGTCTTCCCGGGAGAAGGAATATCCTTCGTTGACCGTGAGAGCTTGAGATGGGCTAAGTTGGGACACCCCTGCGGGGTATAAACTTTCGAGAGCCGTGTCCGCGGTTATGTGGCAGATGGGAATTTGTTAATATCCGGTTGTGGAGAACTTGACACTTAACTTAATTAAAATGAATCAACTGCGTGTTTAGCCGTGATGGTCTCTTTTTGGCAGAGTCCGGGAAGAGAACACGGTCTCGTGTTATGCTTGAACGTAAGTAGCTTCAGGATCACTTCTTGATCACTTATAGCTTCTCGACCGTGCATTGCTTCTCTTCTCGCTCTTATTTGCGTATGTTAGCCACCATATATGCTTAGTGCTTGCTGCAGCTCCACCTCACTACCTTCTCCTACCCATAATCTTAAATAGTCTTGATCTCGTGGGTGTGAGATTGCTGAGTCGTCGTGACTCACGGATACTTCCAAACAGTTGCAGGTGTCGAGGATACCAGTGCAGGTGATGCCACCGAACTCAAGTGGGAGTTCAACGAGGATTCATGCCGTTACTATGTTTCTTCCCGATGATCAGTAGTGGAGCCCAGTTGGGTAGATTGGGGATCTAGCATTTGGGGTTGTATTCCTTTATTTTGGTTTCGTAGTCGGACCTTTGATTGTACCTTGGATGATGTATGGATTATTTATGTATTGTGTGAAGTGGCGATTGTAAGCCAACTCTTTTTCCCTTTCTTATTCAGTACATGGGATTGTGTGAAGATTACCCCTCTTGCGACAAACCTACCATACGGCTATGCCTCTAAGTCGTGCCCCGACACGTGGGAGATATAGCTGCATTGTGGGTGTTACAGCTACTCGTCTGAAAAATACTCTGAACTTGTTATTGGATACACACCTGTTCAGGTACAATAGTCGCCTTGAAATTAACATCATTTCTAATTTTGAAGATGTATGTTGGTCTATCATCCAGAAAATGATTCTGACAAGCTTAACCCCGAATCTACGCACATTGAAGGTCTTGGCATTAGAATCTATCGGCCCCAACCTGGACCAAGTTGTTAGTTTCCTGAGATGCTTTCTGTACCTGGAGAAGCTATATATCGAGGTGATGTTCCTTTCCTGTTAAATGTTAACCATAGGGGAGTTCAATTTTGGACACGTTTTCCCAAGTTTACATGCCCCCCATATTGGTTTCTTGATTCATATGGTTACAATACACAAGCATTTCTCCTTTGGATTCATCTGTACTAGATTTCTTAGGGAATTTGTCATCCACTCCAACCTCTTGTGAAGAAGGCTACATTTTTCTAGATTGTAATAAAATTCCCATGTTAATCATGTCAGATCGAAGATGGCACGTTAGTGCATTTTACAAATCCTGCAAACCAAATAGGCATGTAGTAGTGTTCAAAACTACATGTAGGCACTAACACGTTTTCTTCCTTTGCAGATAATATTACGCCCGGTGGTGGATAATGTGATACAATATAACAATCACATCAAATGGCTAGATCCGCACCTCTCAAAAATTACTTTGAACTCCTACCTAGGGGCCTTACCGAAGATTATATTCGCCAGGTTCTTTGTTGTCAGAGCAAGGTTGCTGACGGTAATGAGGTTTGCCCAACATTTATTTCGAAAAAATGAATGGTTTGTTGATCAACGTCGGTGGCTATGGTAGAATGGAAAAGGCTCCAAAAAATGTGAATTTTATTTTGGAACTTCAGTTGATAGAGCCGAGGGGCCCGATATTTCAATGAGATGATAGCTATCAATTTGGTGGAGTCGACTTTGACGATCCGACTATGCGCCTTAGCAATCGCTTAACCAATCTCCTGTGGTTATTGACAATGCCGGAAGCACGATCATCCTGACCATGAAGGTCTATTCCCGCACACAATCAAAGAACAAGCAAGTATAATAATGCATCGGAATAATGCAAATATATTAAGTATGGATAAAGTTGGGGATCCAAAAGCGTTTTTGGTCTGGTCGTTGGACACAAATGAAGTACACGAAGTAGCGTTGGCTAACTTTTAACTAAACAAATCCCAAGGAAAAAGCTACTAGGTTGATCTACTTATATATGAGAAAGGGGTGGTGTCCAAGGAGGAGGGAGGACGTCCCAAGGAAGCCTAAAACTAACCCTAGGTCATACAAGGCATATGGGTCCAAGTGGAAGTGATGCAACACCTTTGGACTTGTAGTTTGACTCGGATTCTGCTGCAGCGTCAGATTGTTTCGTCAATATCTCAATGCTCCGGACGAATTTGAAGGTGAATCCAATTGGGTTGGAAAGAGCACAAAATATACTTTCCAAGAAAAAAGAATCACCCAATTCAGAGTCTGGATGAAAGTATATTGGCGTTTTGAGTCAGGTATGGCTGTGCAATCCGAATCTGAGTGCAGAACGTGAGAGACTTGGACTCTATCTTCTCTTGGCGCAAAAGTGACGTGGGAGGACTTTTTGAATAGCACCTAGACTTCTATTTGTCCCTTATCTTCATGTGGATTGTACAAATGTCCCATACACCTGCAATTACACATGGCACAAATGTCCGTGAAGTATTTTTGTCCTGGATAACATAAATAAATATTGCATATTTTGCATTAGAAATCACCTCACAAATATACGTGTATGCAATATTTTTTGGTAGTATCCAAGGTAATCATGTCCTCATCATCCTCCCCTTCTTGAAAACAAAGCCGTCCTCGGCATTGCTTAATCTGAAATGTGTCTAACAAAAGAGACATGATGTACATGTTGTATATGTATATGTCATCCATGCACTAGTGGAAAAATGCTAGCCACAACTCTCATTGGTGGCGCGCCATTTGCAGCAAACGCCAGCACTAATTTTTTCAAATAGTGGTGGCGTCATCTTATTTGATACGACATTAGTAGGTGCATAGCGCTAGCGTAGGATTTCAAGTATACGCCATTAGTCTGCGGGCCCGGCAATCCTCCACTTCCGTGGAGTACTGCGGGTGCTGGGAAAACACCTACACCAGCACTGTGTTTGATACTTGTGTCATGGGACTTTGTTGCCATGCCATTAGTGCTTAAGTGGGTCCCAATATCAGTTAACAGATATTGTGTTGGCGTCTCAGATGGTAGTGCGCCATAGGTATATGCAGCTCTCTCTATATATAGATTGATTGTTGTACGTATCTAGCTAGCTCATACTGCTGTGTGAACATTATCCAGCTTGTTAATCTCTTGGAGATACTAAGTAATACACCCGGCCGTCCGCTGCCCTTGACTGCGGCGATATCATCTATATCGATCTAATCTAGGTAATATATGCTCAATTTTCCGTTTTCACTTTTTAGCAAAAGGTATATATATATATATATATATATATATTGTGGTGTTGAAAGACCTTTTTTGTAGGAAATGGTATGAAAAGATTCTTACACATATATTTATATGGGTCGAACTATAAATGAATCCTTTGAGGTGGTGTTGGAATATATGAATCACATAGGCAAAAAATAGATATTATGTCCATGTAAGAAGTGCGAAAACGGAGTTTTGATTGTCCCTTCCACTGGTCGTGTGAAGATGCACTTGTTGAAACATAGTTTCATGCTTGGTTACACATGATGGACAAGTCATGGTGAGGAGGAGGATACCAGAGTCGAAGAAGAAGCCAGAAGAAGGAGGCATGAAGAAAGAGGCCGGACATGAAAATCAGCCAGACGGACCGTGCAAAGGTTCGAGAAGTGAGAAGTCTTTTGTACAAAAGATAGAAAGAACAGAGCGATAAAGATTTGTCCAAGAAGCAAGACCTAGAGCATGATGATGATAAACAATCTAGCATCTATCAAGAAGAAAGTGAAGTCCAGCTCAAAACAAAGTGTCTGAAAAGAAGCCGAAACATGTTGTTGGGTAGTGTAGAAAGTTCTGTCAAGAAAATTCATAAATGACGTCGCTGCACTTAATTAATTTTATATGTATCTTTTATTATTAAGTAGCACAATAGTGTGTATAGACTGTATGTGTATTTTAATCTTAATAAAATAAATATAGTTACGTGCAACATATAACGCTAAATGGAATTTGGCGTGTGAAGATCGATTTGCCCCAATTTAAAGTGACTAATAATTGTTGAAACATAGCTATGGCATTGGTGACATAGCCAACGCCATAGCTATTATTCACCATTCCCTTAGCCGATTTGGGGCTGATTTTGTTTCACGCTAACACTCAATTTATCTCGGGCCTCCACCGCCACCGGCCCTCATTGCCACCCGCCGCCACATCATCTGCCATCGACGCCCCCGTCGACCTTGCCGCGACCTCACCGCGCCCTTGCCCCCTCCCCCACCGCTCGCTCGGCCACCCCCTCTCCCATCCCTCGCTCGCCCCCGCCCCCTCCCTGGCCGGTGGCAACCACCTCGACCTCGCCTCTCCGGCCATCATCTCGGGTTGCAAAGCGTTCGGCGTCGCTCTACCCAGGCGCGGAGACCACGATTCCGTCGGTAAGTGAGATCTCTACATTTTCTTGAAGTTCATAGACATATTTGTTACAACTGGTACACATGTATATTTTAGCGTAAATTAGTTGTATTCGTAATATTGTGAGTTGTATTGGACATGGATTTGAGGAAATGTGGCTGAAATTACAAAGATTTAATTGTTCATGGACATGGATTTGTCGAATGTTTGAGGAAATGTGGTTGAAATCACGTATTGTAGGTGCTGATTTGTTTGCAGGGACTTTATAGGGTTGCCAATGTTTTGTCGAAACGTTGATTAAATTTCATTTTTTTCAAATTTCTGGCAACCAATATGTCATATTTTTAGCACAGGTCATGCAAAATTTTGAATTTTCTATACGAATTAAGTATATGTCTTATTTGTTTGTAGATGTCTGACGTGGGCTCTTCTTCGACACATTTGGCCAATGGCGAAGATGTATTTACGTATGCGAGGGGAAACGATGATGACTATGGAGAAGATCTTCAGGGGTCGGGGGATATAAATCGGGATGAGTGCTTCATCAAAGGCAGTGGCTACAAAGATGTTCCTGGTGAGGATAGTAATCCTGATAAGGACGCTGATAATGATGAAGATGATACAGATGAGTATTGTGTTGAGGATGAGGAGGAGGATGGTCTGAAAACCAAGAAGCGGCGGAAACCTAGGAGCCGAAATGCTATCGGTACCGACAGGATTGTGGTCACTCGAGTCAACTCCACTGGTGAGCTCGTTAGTCCACGAAAGGCCATGTCTCACTACGGCAACGCCCTAGGTGTCATCCTTCGAGAGGTCTGCTCCATCAAAGTCTGCTCCATCAAGAAGGGTGCACGCTAGATTTAAGTTTACTGATGAGTACGACAACCTATCGTACCCGAAGAATCGGGTCAACAACAATGCAATCCATAAGTTCTCAAAGAATTTGAGTTCTTGGAAATCAGCCGGAAGAAAAGAGGTTAATGAAGATTACTCCATGATCAAGGAGAAGTGGCCCACCATTAGTGCAGATGACTCCCACCATTAGTGCAGATGACTAGAACATTTTCAAGATGCAAAATACACAGAACCCTGTGGTGCAGAGCCAGTCGACATGGGGGAAGGATATGCGATCAAAGACATTAAGTAGACACACCCTCAGAAGTTGTGGTTTTGTTGGGAAGAAGCCCGTGTGGGACAAGCAGGACTCTTTACTTGCAGCAAAGGGCATCCCAACCTACTTCGAGCAATTCAAAGACCCCCTTGAATATAACTATGTCAGGGGCCGGTACCATTATGATTATAAGTCAGGGGAATTTTCCGCCGATCACCAAACTAGGAAACTAGAAGAAGAACTGCCAAGGCAGCATGCAGAACCTCGGAGCTCTCAAGGGTCCACGGCTAGCTGGAACACTCCTCTTAACTGGTCGACCAATGTGACCCTCGGCAAGGACTCGTTGCATCCACCGACTGGTGGTCGTGTGAACGGCACTAGATGCGAAGCCAAATGGGACGATCATTATGTCGAAGACCGCGAGCAGTGATGGCAGAGAAGGAGATCCAACAAGTAGACCATTGAACAGAAATAATTGCAGCCCCCGTGATGCAGAGCATCCCACGTTCATCCCCATGTACACTCCGACTACTCTCCAAGCCCCAAGGATACAAAAGATGAGACCTCGACTATACACAATTGGACACAAGGTGAACTCGCTCCTCTCTGAACTTTCACTTTTCCACATGTGAGACATGGCTACTACCTCAAACTTGTGTGCTATGCATGTCCAGGAACCAAGAGGAAGCCCATGGACAAGAAGGCGAGGACACCAAGCGCGAGGAACAAGAAGAAGGGCTACGGAAGAAGCTCCAGCCACCGGACGACCGACCGGGACCGGACATCCGACGCCTGAAGACCCACCGGACGACTAGCCCGGATCGGACGACCGGCGATCCTGCACCCGAGCCAAATGAGCGGACGTCCGACAAGTCCCGGACGTCCGACACACTCCAGCGTTCGGACGTCCGACAGCCCCCGGAAATCCGGCGCCACCTCAACCGAGCCGAAACGCCGGATGTCCGACAAGTACCGGACGACCGGACCCTCGAGAGCCACCGGACGTCCTGTACCTGTCGGACGACCGACGCCTGTCTATGCACAGAGATCGGGCCCGAGGCCCATGTATCCCCCACTTACCCCTTCCTGGACCTAGACTATATATACTCATACACCACCTCCTAGTTAGGGTTAGCATTGGTTTAGCTCATTTTAGAGATAGAGCATTGCTCATCCACATCGGATCTACTCCACAAGAGAGACCGTGGCCTCTACGGAGAAGATCCATTTGGATTCAAGACCTCCTTGCGGAGAAGACCATCAAGACCTCCTCACGAAGAAGACCGGTTACCGTGTATCGTCCGTTGTGACTTTGGATCTTGTATCTCCTATCGTGTCTCGAGGATCTAGCACTTGTTTGATCATTCTTGTAGGTTTGAGTGTCTATTTTGTGTTTCCCCCGTGTTTTCCCTCGTTTCCCTCCTCGTGTTCTTCATGTTCATCACGGGATTCGCTCCTTTCGTGAAAGATCGGACGATTAGGGTTCCTACCCTACATCACCCCGCCAAAGCTGCAGCCACAGCTGCAGCAACTGCCGACATTGAAGCACGCATCAACATGCAAAGCTAAGCCCATGCCCAAGTCATGTTGCCTTCAATAATCGAGAGCCTCAAGCAATGGATCAAAAACGGTGAACTAGGAAACGTTGTAATCGACACATCGCCCAAGGATAGCAGCCCTTCTGTCTCTTTCATTGGCAACCCGTCACCAATGGCTGCTCTTTAAGCTCTTACAGAAGACACTCCATGCAGTCTCTTAGCCCATGTGAATGGTGAGATGATTAAAGTTGCAATCGGCTCGACCATTCACCCCAAAGATAGAATCATGCACAGATCACATATGCCTTAGGGGGTCTTCAAAGTTGAGTTGTCTGTTGTCTTAAATGGTTACGAAGATATTGCTCCTCCGATACAACCTCCTGGTGTAGATAGCCATCTTTCCCTTGGATAGTGCTTGTGTTGGCCAATGATGTGGCTAAAGAGTGAAATTCGGCTAGGAGACGTCCAAATTCCAACAAGCTCGAAGCAGATGAACAAGACGTCGTGTCGAGGACCATCTCCTTTGGGTCAGAGTCAACCTGAATTGCATAACAACAATGTCGATGTCGTTGAGGACCAAGTAAATAATGATGATGACTTACTTGTCAATCGATTCTTCATGGTTGAAGAATATCACAACTCACTTCCTGATCTTGATGGACCTATGCCTACTGATCCCGTCCAAGCATTCTCTGTGCCTCCTGTTGTCCAAGCTGATCACCATGTTGTTCCTTGCGAAAAGAGTCTACAGTTCAATGGGGACTTCACGCCACCAAACACACAAGTGCCACCATCCAGGGGAGCGTTGCTGAGTCCAAGCACACTCAATGTGACGCAAGCAAATGTAGTGCTGGAAGGTGAAGTCAGCCAGCCTAACATGTCACGCAAGAAGAGGATGTGCCCAGGAAATGCTAATAAGAAGGCCACTGCTACCAGCCAGCCGGTTTAGAATAATAGAGAAGTACTTCATCGTGTTTCACGAAGGACTTACCATTCCCCGGGTGAACCCATCCTTCCGAAGGAGCTCTCCGATCTTCTGCACATAGAAATGAGACTTCTGCATGACGTAGGTCTTTGTAGGGAGAAGTACGCATTTTCTCATGCAGGTGGACATCGCCTCATTTTCACAGTGATGGTGCCATATAACATTGGTTTCTGCGATAATTTCCCCACAGGGAAGTTCTATGTGCCATTCGAAGACATCTTCAACCTATTCCACCTATACAAGCTTGGTCCTTCCTTAATACGCCTATGGGCAATCAATACTGCCTACACTGCAATATGTGAGCTAAACAAGGTTGTCACGGTAGTGGACCCCTACCTCATGCACGAGAGCAACGTCAACCTCCCTGATCGCCGTCAAGCTATGAGGAATTACCTGGCAGACTTCATGCTTTCCAACATGGAAAATAATTGCCTTCTAGTGCCCTACTATCCGAAGTATGTTATTCGGTACTCGGTACACACTATTCTTTCATAAATCTCATTCTGCTTCCATGTCAAAACATTATATACTCGAGCATAATTGGTATTACTCTACTTTTTAAGCAGAGAACATTGTGTCCTCATTGTTATTTCCCTGAAGTTCGCTGAAACTTATTTCTTGGATTCGACGAGGAAAGTGAAGAAAGACTACAGAGGCATCAAGAAGGTTCTCGATGAAGTACTGGTCGATTATACTAGCCGGGAAGGAGTGATCAGAGAGGGGTATCACAAGTTCGACAGATTTAAAGCTATAGGCTTTGCCCACAAAACTGACTTTTGTTGCATGCAGCAGCCGGAAAACAGTGATATAGATGGCTACTACATCGTCCACCACATGGAGGACTACATACGGCCGGGCCAACACCTTAGAAAGAACTCTGACATCCTCGCATGGGGGAAGAAAATGGAGGAAATTAGCCCGAGAGATACTAGAGATGAGTTCAGACGCGTCCAACTCAAGTTTTCTACCATCCTCAACAAGGATGTCATCCACAATGCTAGTGTTTTCAACGGCGGCACACCTGCCAGCTCGGAGGAGATAAAATCTTGTCTTAATAAGCAGGGCGTGATGCTGATGGACCGGAGTCTCTTGCGGATCTGACGAAGAAATACATTGATGATCCTTTTTATTGATGTAATAGGATAGTCTGATAGCTAGCTATATATGATGTGGTTCTGAACTACCCGATCAACTATGTACACTTTGCCTAGCTATCTTAATTTTAAGTGCTACACATAATTATCGTGGATGTATTTTAATTCATGTTAAGTTGCTAGAAATATTATTGATCTTAAAAAACGCTGCCACAACATCATTTTTCAGCTGGCGTGGTAGCGTTTTTCCTATTATGCTTTCAAACTAAGCAATGGTGTCAGAAGTATATGCAACGCCTCTAATGTTTCTCCATATCTATGACGTGTCGAGAAACACCTATGTCGTAGGTATATTTGACACTGATAGCATACCACGTTATCCAACGCCATAGGTACCAAAAACTGTACTGGCGTACGAACCAAAGCCACCGCTATATTTTAACACTGGCACCATATAGGTGGCGTCGGGCTCCTATGCCAGCAAGGCACTTTTTGGCACGCCATAGCTAGGATTTTCTCCACTAGTGATGTTTACTTCCCTTAGTTTTTGCACATATGACACATATATACATTATAAAGTGAAAATATTATCACAAGAAGTCAAGGTTGGAAAAAGCAGTAGGCGTAAGCGAGGCGATTGGCCTTCGCCTAGTGCCTAGGCGGTGCCTAAGTGTCCTAGGCGCGGCCTAGGCGGTAATATTTTTTTTACTCATAGTGTATTTGTGATTATTATATGGGTGTTGATATTAGTTTAGGCCATATAAATAAGTTAATTACCATCTACTGCCATTGGAATATAACCCATTTGGCATATTAGTGCAGTATGTGGCATGATTTCTTGCTTGGGTAGGCAATTCCTTGCTTGCCCTACCTAGACATCCATTTATGCCCTAGGCGAGGCGTTTGGCCATTTCCTAGCGCCTAGGCGTGCCTAAGTGCCTCCTAGGCACTTCCTTTTCCAACAGAGCAAGAAGTAGATGGCGTGAAAATATTGCAACTTAGTTTGCACATATAAGTGAAGCTCTTATTCATATCAAAAGACTGACAATGTTCATCATTAAACCATCGCAACATTGGTGAATAAACCTTACTTGCATCAAATTTACATGCTACAACATGCTTAAATAAGCAAACATGCAATAAGTCATTTGACACAGAATCATCACCAAGATTAGAGGTCATATCGAAATGATTAAACATTGGTTCTTTTGCATCAACAGTTAATTCAATGGGTGCACTCAAAGTTGTTGGTATTTCCGCTGTTTGATCACATGATGAATTCATGACATTAACACGATTCTAAAATAGGTGGTGTGCTCAAATCAATAGGTAACTCGACACATGATGCATTCCATTTAACTAGGCATGCATCATTCTCATGTGAAAGTGGAAAATATGTACCTTTGTCATTACCTCTTATGATCAACTCAGATGATGTAAGCACTTTCGGTGGTGATGTATCACATGGTGGAGATGATGTAGTATTCACAAAAATGGATGTGGTTGTCATAGTACGCCTAGTAGTTGAAGAAACATATGTATCAACACTTGGAATGTGCACCTTGCGCTTGTTCTCCTCGTGGGCAACACGTCGTCTTATTTCCCGTTCAGCTTTGCAAGCAAGACTAAACAAACAATCCATAGGATAACACTCTTCATGAATTAGTATCTCCTGAATATCACGATTTAATCCTCCCCAAAAGCTATCCATAAAATCTCCTTCACTTTCTTCTAAAAATGAGTGCAACAAGGTAGTTTGTAAATCATCATAATATTTTGTTACGGTGTCACTACCTTGTTTTAAATGTTGTAGGTTTTTAATCATGCCACGAGTATAATAAACATCTATGAATTTATCTCTCATGACAAGTTTTATACCATCCCAAGTAGTAGGTATATAATCATGGTTAACCGACAGTATTCACTCTACCAAACTGAAGAATAACCAGTGAATGAACCAACCATGACCTTAACTTTTTTACAATCAGCAAAACTATGGGAAGCAAATATATTATTTATGTCGAACTCCATGCAATATATAAAGCAGGTCTAAAACGGCCATTAAATGATGGTATAGAAACATTAACCCGATCATGTGTGTTTGGATGTTTGTGTACCTCTCGTGACGGTTGTAGTATTTGCTTAGGTGGTGGCACGTCTCCCACGATCGAAGAAGCCCAAGAACTAACAACTGCAGAACCTGTCATAATTAGTAGAAAGCAAGAAACAAAATCCAAGAATAATGTTCCTATGAACTACTAGGATGTGCTGGTAAACGCTCATGGTATAGCAAATATCAATGACATACAAGTTCTTACCATGCAGCAGGTGGTCACAGGCAACCACCGGTGTCAAATAACTCCTAAGATTCAGTAAAGTGATTGCTAGGGGAACGTACGTATACACGGTGTATAAATATGTGGAGCTTGGAAGGCTTAAATATATGGTAGCAAAAGATTAGCAATAATCAATTCACAGAAGCAATGTTGAATAAATGCTCAACGACGGTACCGTGCTGGTCCGAGGCCAGACTGGACTAGAGACGCGAGCCTAGAACACTAATGAGGTCATGGCGTAGCACAACTAGCATCAACAAAGGATATGAATTAGCTCTCGACATCAAGATATAAGTGAAGATCACTATGGCAGTAAAGATAATGATGAGAAAGTACTGCCAAGCAGGATATACCAACAATTCTATCTCCTACTTTCCTCTGAAAAAGTTTTTGCCTGTTTAATGATAATTTTTCTCAAGAATGGCACTGACTCAAGCTTTCAAATGCAAAAAGAATCACTCAATTCTTAATTGGTATGAGGAGGCAAAAAATACTAAAACTCGCATGAAAAACTGTAACAAACTGTGTTCGTGAACTTCAGAGGGCAAAAAGATCTATTTAGAAGCCGATTTTAAGGTGTGAAATATTGAACTAGCTTCTTCAACTATTCAAATGCGATTCGTCGATAGTTTGAATTTGAGTACTTCTGGAGACAAAACAAACTTCGTATGAGGGAGATATGTCTGTTTTACTAAACAGTGTGCAATATATATTTCAATTCGAATTCAAGTACGAGATTGAGTCTAGATATATCTGAAATTAGTTTTTTTCTCTTTTTTTTTCTTCTCTCACTTTTTTATTTTTTCTTTGACTTTTTTTTACTTTTTTCTCTCTCTTTTTTCTCTTTCCAAAACAAACTAGATAAGATGCAGATTGGAACAAGCGAAGATGGGAACGACCTCAACTATGATTTATGACAATGAACGATGGGTGACACATGGTGGAAATTGATGGATGGAGGTGGTGGAAAACGGAAGTGATAGTGATGCAGCGGTGGCATGACTAATGTGAATAGAACTCGAAACTCTAAAGGAACTAGACACTAAGACCAGCAACTCGACATGATGATGCAACTGAAAATTCAACTATGCAAGCAATGAAAAGAAAATTGCAAAGGCTCGGACTGGCTTTGACAAAGGATGAATAGATATAACTTTTTATGGTTTTTTTTGGAATTGTAGGTAAGAAATCTAATCTAATCTAGGGATAACTTAAAATTCTCATTGAGCAACCTGAAAACTGAACCATTGATAGAGGCGTGGGGTCTGATCTTTCGACTATATGATAACTATTGATTTTGTGGAGTCGACTTTGACAATCCGACTATGAACGTGCAACAACGTTGCGCCTTAGCAATCGCTAAACCAATATCCTGAGGTTATTGACAATGCCAGAAGCATGATCAACCTGACCACGAAGCTCTATTCATGCACGCAATCGAAGAACAAGCAATAATATGATAATGCAATCGTATTAATGCGAATATATATATATATATATATATATATATATATATATATATATATATATATATATATGAAGTATGTATAAAGGTGGGGATCCAAAAGTGGTCTTGGTCTAGTCGTTGGATACAAATGAAGTACACGAAGTTGCGTTGGCTAACTTTTAACTAAACAAATCCCAAGGAAAAAGCTACTAGATTGATCTACTTGTATAGGAGCAAGGGGTGGTGTCCAAGGAGGTGGTAGGACGTGCCAAGGTAGTCTAAAACTAACGCTAGGTTGTACAAGGCATATGGGCCCAAGTGGAGGTGATGCAACTCCTTTGGACTTGTAGTTTGACTCTGATTCTGCTGCAGCGTCAGATTGTTTCATCAATATATCAATGCTCCGGATGAATTTGAAGGTGAATCCAGTTGGGTTGGAAAGAGCACGAAATCTACTATCCAACAAAAAATAGAATCACCCAATTCAGAGTCCGGATGAAATAGATATTGGCGTTTTGAGTCAGGTATATCTATGTAGTCCGAATCTGACTCCAGAGCGTGAGAGACTTGGACTCTATCTTCTCTTGGCCCACAAGTGACATGAGATGACTTTTTGAACAACACCTAAACTTCTCTTTTTCCCTTATATTCATATGTGGATTGTAAAATGTCCCATACGCCTGCAATTACACATGGCACAAAAGTCTAAGAAGTATTTTTTGTCCTGGATAACATAAATAAATTATTGCATAGTTTGCATTAGAAATCACCTCGCAAATATGCATGTTTGCAATATTTTTGGTCGTATCTAAGGTAATCATGTCCTCATCATCGGCTGACAGAGTAATCTGAAGTCATTGTGTCAACCCCAACATGACTTGTCAGTGGTTGATCCCTTTGCAGAAATGATGAGGTTTCGAAACCATCCTTACAAGTGGTAATATTAGTTTGAACCTCTCTTATATCCATGTTCAGCTGGACAACGTGGGCGTTTGTAGCTGAATGAGCTGAATTTCATTTCTAATGTCAATTTGAACCTTATAATATTTTGGGCTTTTGTGGTACAATCGTTAAAATGGCATTGTATGAGACTCGTATATTGGTAGTACTATTTTGACCTTAATATGCAAAGGACTTGGATTTTATTAACCATTCTTGAATGTGTTTCCCTTGACGATCTCATAGCAAATGATCTGTATAGCTAACTCGACTGTTATCTTCGACATTATTGCACATAGTTGGTTTCTTCAACCGTGTGCCTTGTAGAGCACAAAATTAATTATCGCACTCGAGTGTCCATCATCACCCTTCTGTGTAAAATTGACCTTCATCACGCATGGGTAAAATTATGATCGAAGTCATTCCACACTTCGTTTTTGCAAAGCTTTTTTCCAATAAATGCCCATGATTTGCCCTTCTTCTAGCCGAGGCATGGCCAAACTAGGCGGGCGAGGAGCTTGCACAGTTGCGCGCAGTAAACTGCACAGTTATGTGGGAACAGGCTCACCAATGATACATTTGGCACCTCTTTGAGCCCACGTCTAGTTAAATGAAACGCATGTGAGGTGCACAAGTGTGCGCTGGAATCCTTCTCTATGAATGCGGTGACAAGATGTGATGATTATAGTATAGGCCGGCTAGCCCCCATTTATTAAAGTGGCAATTTAACCCTTGTGTCTCTTCGTTCGATTGCGCCCCAGTATTGCAAGAAACACACCCACCACTACAAATTCTTAGAGGGTATCCTGTGCGGCTCCAATGGCGCTCCTAGCGGCTGCCGACGATGAGCAGTAGTTCGCCATGCATGCCGTGGTGGACACCCACACAAGGTTCACGGAGATCTCGGTGGTGTACACCAACAACCGGGTCTGGGTGGAGCACTCCATCCGCATCATGGAGCTGTTGCTTGCTGAGAAGAAGTACAAGGTGGTCGGGTTCAACCTCGAGTACACCAGCACTCGTGCCAGGTCTCGTCTCAAGGTCGCCGTCGCCCAGATGTGCGTGTGCAATCACGTCCTCGTCTACCACTACTGCCTGGCCACAAGGTTTTGCGACTGTATCACCAGGTTTGTCAAAAGCCCCCACTACATGTTCGCTACAGTGGACATCTATACCTACTAATAAAAGAAATACGTATTCTTAGTCCGTCATGCTATTTTATAAAAAAACCTAATGTTTCTGACATTAAACTCGCAGTACATATCATATGTTTTTTGAAACACTCCTATCTTCTAAACCGTAATTTCAAATTTAACATGTTATATATGGAATTTGATTAGAAAAATACATAGAATTTGAATATGATGTTATTTTACCTATTAACCATTTAAAAGGTACTATGTAGCGTGCAATCTCAATCAATAGTGCATTATCCATCTTTCTTTCATATCATTACTGATTCGGATTATGGATGAACATCTTAACAAAATCAGGATTGGAGACAAAATTGAAGATCACTTCCTCGTTTCTTTGTATGTATTAAATCTACATGTAAACCGTGTTTAAATAGAAGAAAGGTGGAATCTTGAACTTGCGCTTTTGTAGGCAAAGACCATCTTTGTATGGGCCGTAGCTACAAATACTCAGTTTATAGACCATTTTTTGTAAATTAAGAGTGTGTGGTATTATTTACTCCCGTTACAACGCACATACCCTTTTGCTAGTCACCAACAATGCAAAGGTGCTCAAGAATTCGGGCATCACCTGCCAGAATCTTGTCGACATCCAGGGCCAATACAAGATCTGGTGCAGCAAGAAGTATGAGAAGGACTCACTGGTCAACCTCGTCGATGCCATCATCGACCCCTACTACAGAGACATGAAGGATTCCTGCAACAAGGACAAGCATGCCTGACACTCGGCCTGGATGGAGAAACTCGACAAAGCTCACGTCATGTACGCGGCCAAGGAGGCGTACATGAGCAACGAGATGTACAGGCAGATCGTTGACATGAGGAAGTGCCTCATTCCCCAAAACGGGTAGGGATCCAGCCGAAAGCAGAGCAATGGCAAGCGTCGACACAACAACATGTAGATGATTAGATGCTCGTTTCTCCTAGTTTAGTATGCATGTAATTGCTTACTTTGGTGTGTGGAAATGTTATGTGTGTAGTCACTTATGTAATTGTATGCTTAATTTGGTTATGCAATGTTGTTTTCTAAGTATATATGTTGGCGCTCTGTGAACAGAGCATAGATGTTGTGTGAACAGAGCAAATCACAACGCACATTTACTAAACAATGGAACCCGTCGGTGATGATTTTATCATTCACTCACAATTGTATATGAGCAATCGTTTGCTCACAACAGACACGGCTTGTTAACATGCATCGTCTGTGTTGTTATCAGTCTTCCCACACATTTTTGATTATTGACCCGTTTCCCGCGTATCACACACATCTTGTTAAGTTGAACCATTTTTGTTGTGTTCGCTAATCGCAAACATTTCATCAGAGTGAACTATATGTCATATAGCGCACACACATTGATCTAGCTGACTATTCCTGTTCTATTGCCTAATCACAAATAGTTCATCTAAGTGAACTGTACGTCATATATCCCACACACCTTCATCTGTCCGACCGTTTCTTCTGTTATGCTCATCGCAAACAGTTCATTCGAGTGAACCGTATGTCACGCATCGCACACACAACTATAATCTGAACCATGTTGCATGTCTCCGCCATCGCAAATGTTTTGTATCATTTTTGATAGTTGTATTACATCTTCATTTGTGATTAATGCATCGCACATAGTTTCATCGAAGGGTCTCTGATTGTAGTGTCACGTTAGCAGCATCCTAAAGTAGTACGTCCACAATGGGTGAACCAATCACTATAGCTTCAAGATGAGGGGAATGGAGTACGCGCTACGACCTATATCACCCAGCCAAGTGATTGCCGACAAGCAAGCAACCACCCATCATGGAGAGAATAGTGAGAGAGTGAGCCACCAAAAAGTGAGTGAGAGCCACAAGCCCAAAATGAGTGTCTCCACGATGAGCAACAAGAAAAATGTAGTGCTTTTTGCTACCAAAAGAGACATGAGAGAGGTGTGTGAGAACCCATTGACCGTTACTCACTATGTCCTAGTGTGCAAGGATGAAGCAACAAGGACTAACACCTTTCACCGTCTACCTTTAGTGTTTTCTAATCTATTGCAGGAATTCAAGGACGTCTTCCTTGATGAGCTACCTCCAGGAGTACCTCCACTATGAGGCATCAAACACCGAATCGACCTCATACCCGGTGCACCTTTACCGAACAAGGCACCCTACCGCGTCAACCCCAAAGAAACCAAGGAAATACAAAGGCAAGTACAACACCTCATTGACAAATGGGCATGTACGTCAAAGCTTAAGTCCTTGTGCCATTCCAGTCATTCTTGTGCCTAAGAAAGTGTAACACTCACGATGCGGCTATATCACCCACGTGTCGAGGCCCGACTTAGAGGCATAACCGCATAGTAGTTTTCTCGCAAGAAGGGTCATCTTCACACAATCCCATGTAATGAACAAGAAAGGGATAAAGAGAGTTGGCTTACGATCGCTACTTCACACAATACTTAAATAAATTCATACATCATCCAAAATACACTCATAGATAGACTACGGTCAAATCCAAATAAAAAGAAGATAACCCCAAATGCTAGATCCCCGATTGTCCCAACTGGGATCCACTACTGATCATCAGGAAACGAAACATAGAAACGACCAATGTCCTTGTAGAACTCCCACTTGAGTACGGTAGCATCACCTGCACTGGTATCATCGGCACCTCCAACTATTTTGGTAGTATCCGTGAGTCACGAGGACTCTGCAATCCCAAAACCCACGAGATCAAGACTATTTAAGCTTATGGGTAGGATAAAGTAATGAGTGCTACCTCTTGAGCATGCGTTGGTTTTCCCTTGAAGAGGAAAGGGTGATGCAGCAAAGTAGCATAAGTATTTCCCTCAGTTTTTGAGAACCAAGGTATCAATCCAGTAGGAGACCACGCGCGAGTCACCTTGTACCTACACAAACAAATAAGAACCTCGCAACCAACGCGATAAAGGGGTTGTCAATCCCTTTACGGCCACTTGCAAGAGTGAGATCTGATAGAGATAATAATAATAAGATAAATATTTTTGGTATTTTTATAATATAAATTGGAAGTAAAGATTGCAAAATAAAATAGATTGGAAACTTGTATGATGGAAAATAGACCGGGGGCCATAGGTTTCACTAGTGGCTTCTCTCAAGATAGCATAAGTATTACGGTGGGTGAACAAATTACTGTCGAGCAATTGATAGAATTGAGTATAGTTATGAGAATATCTAGGTATGATCATGTATATAGGCATCACGTCCGTAGCAAGTAGACCGACTCCTTCCTGCATCTACTACTATTACTCCACACATCGACCACTATCCAGCATGCATCTAGAGTATTAAGTTCATAAGAACGGAGTAACGCTTTAAGCAAGATGACATGATGTAGAGGGATAAACTCAGGCAATATGATATAAAACCCATCTTTTTACCCTCGATGGCAACAATACAATATGTGTCGTTTCCCCTACTGTCACTGGGATCGAGCACCGCAAGATTGAACCCAAAGCTAAGCACTTCTCCCATTGCAAGAAAGATCAATCTAGTAGGCCAAACTAAACTAATAATTCAAAGAGACTTGCAAAGATAACCAATCATACATAAAAGAATTCAGAGAAGATTCGAATATTGTTCATAGATAATCTTGATCATAAACCCACAATTCATCGGATCTCCACAAACATGCCGCAAAAGAAGATTACATCAAATGGATCTCCAAGAGAATCGAGAAGAACTTTGTATTGAGATCCAAAGAGAGAGAAGAAGCCATCTAGCTAATAACTATGGACCCGAAGGTCTGAAGTAAACTACTCACACATCATCGGAGGGGCCATGGAGTTGATTAGAGGCCCTCCGTGATCAATGCCCCCTCCAGCGGAGCTCCGGAAAAGGCCCCAAGATGGGATCTCTTGGGTACAGAAGGTTGCGGCGGTGGAAATACGGTTTCGTGGTGCTCCTGGATGTTTTCAGGGTACGTAGGTATATATAGGAGGAAGAAGTAGGTCGATTGAGCCACGAGAGGCCCATGAGGGGGGAGGGCATGCCCAGTGGGTAGGCGCACCTCGTGGCCACCTCGTTGGTTGCTTGACGTCCACTCCAAGTCCTCTGGATCACGTTTGTTCCAAAAATCACGCTCCCGAAGGTTTCATTCTGTTTGGACTTCGTTTGATATTCCTTTTCTGTGAAACACTGAAATAGGAAAAAAACAGCAATTTGCACTGGGCCTTGGGTTAATAGGTTAGTCCCAAAAATAATATAAAAGTGTAAAATAAAGCCCATTAACATCCGAAATAGATAATATAATAGCATGTAACAATCAAAAATTATAGATACGTTGGAGACGTATCAGCATCCCCAAGGTTAATTTCTGCTCGTCCTCGAGTAGGTAAATGATAAAAACATAATTTTTGATGTGGAATGCTTTCTAGAATATTCTTCAATGTATTTTTCTCTATTGTGGCATGAATGTTCAGATCCGAAAGATTCAAGATAAAAGTTTATTGTTGACATAGAAATAGTAATACTCCGAAAGATTCTAGACAGAAGTTTAATATTGACATAAAAATAATAATACTTCAAGCAATGCTAACCAAGCAATCATGTCTTATCAAAATACCATAGCCAAAGAAAACTTATCCCTACAAAGTCATATAGTTTGGCCATGCTTCATTTTCGTCACACAAAATGCTCTCATCATGCACAACCCCGATGACAAGCCAAGCAATTATTTCATACTTAGCCTTTTCAAACTCTTTCAACTTTTACGCAATATATGAGCGCGAGCCATGGACATAACACTATGGGTGGAATAGAATATGATGATTGAGGTTGTGTGAGAAGACAAAAAGGGAGAAAGTCTCACATTGACGCAGCTAACCAATGGGCTATGGAGATGCCCACCGATTGATGTCAATGCAAGGAGTAGGGATTGCCATGCAACAGGTGCACTAGAGCTATAAATATATGAAAGCTCATCAAAAGAAACTAAGTGGGTGTGCATCCAACTTGCTTGCTCACGAAGACCTAGGGCAGTTTGAGGAAGCCCATCATTGGAATATACAAGCCAAGTTCTATAATGAAAAATTCCCACTAGTTTATGAAAATGACAACATAGGAGACTCTCTATCATGAAGATCATGGTGCTACTTTGAAGCACAAGTGTGGAAAAAGGATAGTAACATTGTCCCTTCTCTCTTTTTCTCTCATTTTTTTATTTGGGCCTTCTTTCTTTTTTTGGCCTCTTTTCTTTTATTTTTTTTTATTTTTCGTCTGGAGTCTCATCCCGACTTGTGGGGGAATCATAGTCTCCATCATCCTTTCCTCATTGGGAAAATGCTCTAATAATGATGATCATCACACTTTTATTTTCTTACAACTCGATACTTAGAACAAAATATGACTCTATGTGAATGCCTCTGGCGGTGTACCGGGATTGCGATGAATCAAGAGTGACATGTATGAAAAATTAAGCATGGTGGCCTTGCCACAAATACGATGTCAACTACATGATCATGCAAAGCAATATGACAACGATGATGCGTGTCAAAATAAATGGAACGGTGGAAAGTTGCATGGCAATATTTCTCGGAATGACTATGGAAATGCCATAGTAGGTAGGTATGGTGGCTGTTTTGAGGAAGATATAAGGAGGCTTATGTGTGATAGAGCGTCTCATATCACGGGGTTTGGATGCACCGGCGAAGTTTGCACCAACTCTCAAGGTGAGAAAGGGCAATGCATTGTACCGAAGAGGCTAGCAATGATGGAAGGGTGAGAGTGCGTATAATCCATGGACTCAACATTAGTCATAAAGAACTCACATACTTATTGCAAAAATATACAAGTCATCAAAACCAAACACTACGCGCATGCTCATAAGGAAAGCAATCAAAGAACAACCCATGCTTCAAATTTGTCACATAACATTTACCATACGTGCATGCTACGAGACTTGCCAACTTCAACACAAGTATTAATCAATTTCACAATTACTCAACTAGCACACCTCTAATATTACCACCTTTATATCTCAAAACAATCTATCATGCATCCAACTTCTCTTAGCATTTAAAATTTATAACCAAAGCTTATCTTAGCATTTAAAATTTATAACCAAAGTGAATTACCATGCTGTTCTAAAGGACTCTCAAAATGATATAAGTGAAGCATGAGATATCAATTATTTATATAAAATAAAACCAACACCGTGCTCTAAAAGATATAAGCGAAGTACTAGAGCAAAAATTATCCAACTCAAAAGATATAAGTGAAGCACATAGAGTATTCTAATAAATTCCAATTCATATGCGTCTCTCCCAAAAGGTGTGTACAGCAAGGATGATTGTGGTAAACTAAAAAGCAAAGACTCAAAGCATACAAGACGCTCCAAGCAAAACACATATCATGTGGCGAATAAAAATATAGCTTCAAGTAAAGTTACCGATGGACGAAGACGAAAGAGGGGATGCCTTTCGGGGCATCCCCAAGCTTAGGCTTTTGGTTGTCCTTTGATTTTACCTTGGGGTGCCTTGGGAATCCCCAAGATTATGCTCTTGCCACTCCTTGTTCCATAACCCATCAAATCTTTATCCAAAACATGAAAACTTCACAACACAAAACTTAAAAGAAAATCTTCGTGAGCTCCGTTAGTAAAAGAAAACAAACCACCACTTCAAGGTACTGTAATGAACTCATTCTTTATTTATATTGGTGTTAAACCTACTGTATTCCAACTTTTATATGGTTCATAAACTCTATTACTTGCCATAGATTCATCAAAATAAGCAAACAACACACGAAAAACAGAATCTGTCAAAAACAGAACAGTCTGTAGTAATCTGTAGGTTTCAAATACTTCTGGAACACCAAAAATTATAAAAAAATTTATGGACGTGAGTAATTTATCTATTAATCATCTTCAAAAATAATTAACTAAATATCAATCTCCAGTAAAAAATGGCAGCAATTCTCGCAAGCGCTAAAGTTTATGTTTTCTACAGCAAGATCGCAAAGACTTTCCCCAAGTCTTCCCAAAGGTTCTACTTGGCACAAACACTAATTAAAAGCATAAAACCACATCTAAACAGAGTCTAGATGAATTATTTATTACTAAATAGAATCAAAAATCAAGGAACAAAAATAAAATTGGGTTGCCTCCCAACAAGCGCTATCGTTTAACGCCCCTAGCTAGGCATTGATAATTTCAATGATGCTCACATGAAAGACAAGAATTGAAGCACAAAGAGAGCATCATGAAAAACGTGACAAACGCATCTAAGTCTAACATGCTTCCTATGCATAGGCATCTTATAGGCAAACAAATTATCATAGCAAGCAAAACCAGCATATGCAAGGAAGCGAAAAGAAACAATAGCAATCTCAACATAACGAGAGGTAATTTAGTAACATGAAAATTTCTACAATCATTTTTTCCTCTCTCATAATAATTACATGTGGGATCATAAGAAAATTCAACAAAATATCTATCACAAAACATATTCTTAACACGATCCACATGTATGCAAAGTTGACACTCTTCCAAAATAGTGGGATTAAAATTAACTAAAGTCATGACCTCTCCAAACCCACTTTTATCAAAAATTTCATAAGAGTGAACATGCTCCAAATATGTGGGATCTAAAGTTGACACTCTTCCAAACCCACTTTCAATAATATTGCAAACACTATTATCAATCTCATATTCATCATGGGGCTTAAATAAATTTTCAAGATCAAAAGAAGAATCTCCCCAATCATGATCATTGCAACAAATAGTAGTCATAGCAAAACTAGCATCCCCAAGCTTGAGGTTTTTCATATCATTAACACAATTGACATTAAGAGAATTTATAATAACATCATTGCAAGCATGCTTTCATCGAAGGAACTATCAAGTACAGGTGTAATAGCAACGATCTCATGTTTAACATAAGGAACTATAGAAAATTCATCTTCATAAATATTGGCATCATGGCCACAAGAATACCAAGCATCATGTTCATCAATGGATATTTCAATCAAATCATCGGAATCATAATTTTCTACAGATTCATGCATATCATTATTTTCTTCCGAAGCAACGGTCATTCTTTCAATAAATTCTTTGACATAGACATTATGAGCATAGTTTTCATAGCAATATTTAAGTATGTCAAAATTTTCAGATTCGTAGAGAGTAATATCATACTTTTCAAACAAAGAAGCAACTTCATAAGCACCCTTAAAAGCAACAAATTCTTCAATTTGTTCAATATCGTAGTAACTATAAACACCCTTTATATAAGAAGATAAGATCTCATTATCATTAAACTCACATTGGTAGGGGAGGTGTTTTTTAGGGTTCTTAGAGCAACAAGTAAGATCACAAATTTCACAAAGATTCCAGGCATAACATACAAATCTGTTTATTTGATCCCATAAGAGTCCTTTTTTTAGACAAACGGTGACGCACAAAATGAGCCTGCTCATCTAAAGATTTCCCATCAACTAGGCTAGTTGGGGTTTCAGCACGAGCGCATAAGGATCGAAGATGATCCAAGTAGAACACTTCAAGTGGATCCATATCAATAGATTTTTAGCAAGCAAAGATGCAAGCAAATAGAAGGCACATGGAAACACAAAGAAAGATACATACGGGAAGAAGGCGAACGGAAAAAGGACGAATAAAACAGCAAGGGTGAAGTGGGAGAGAGGAAAATGAGAGGAAAATGGCAAATAACGTAATGCGAGGGATAAGAGTTTGTGATGGGTACTTGGTATGTCTTCACTTGTGCGTAGACCTCCCCGGCAACGGCGCCAGAAATCCTTCTTGCTACCTCTTGAGCATGCATTGGTTTTCGCTAGAAGACGAAAGGGTGATGCAGCAAACTAGCATAAGTATTTCCCTCAGTTTTTGAGAACCAAGGTATCAATCCAGTAGGAGACCACGTGCGAGTCACCTCGTACCTACACAAACAAATAAGAACCTCGCAACCAATGCGATAAAGAGGTTGTCAATCCCTTCACAGCCACTTGCAAGAGTGAGATCTGGTAGAGATAATAATAATATAAGATAAATATTTTTGGTATTTTTACAATATAAATTGAAAGTAAAGATTGCAAAATAAAATAGATTGGAAACATGTATCATGGAAAATAGACCCGGGGGCCATAGGTTTCACTAGTGGCTTCTCTCAAGATAGCATAAGTATTACGGTGGGTGAAAAAATTACTGTCGAGCAATTGATAGAATTAAGCATAGTTATGAGAATATCTAGGTATGATCATGTATATAGGCATCACATCCGTGACAAGTACACCGACTCCTGCCTGCATCTACTACTATTACTCCACACATCGACCGCTATCCAGCATGCATCTAGAGTATTAAGTTCATAAGAACGGAGTAGCGCTTTAAGCAAGATGACATGATGTAGAGGGATAAACTCATGCAATATGATATAAAACCCATCTTTTTATCCTCGATGGCAACAATACAATACGTGTCATTTCCCCTACTGTCACTAGGATTGAGCACCGCAAGATTGAACCCAAAGCTAAGCACTTCTCCCATTGCAAGAAAGATCAATCTAGTAGGCCAAATAAAACTGATAATTCGAAGAGACTTGCAAAGATAACCAATCATAGATAAAATAATTCAGAGAAGATTCAAATATTGTTCATAGACACTACAAAAAAAAAAGACACATCCGTGACATTTTGGGCCGAACGAATTTTTTTTCTGTCATACATATGACACTTCTATGACGATAATTGTAACAAAACCCGGTATCATCATAGATGTGGTGGGCTCCTACTTCTATGATGAAAAATCATGACATAAAATGGGCTTTTCGTCCTGGGCGGGCCGGAGATGCAGCTGCATGACATTCTTTGGGCCGCCCATGATGGAAAATCATGGTAGAAGCAAGGGGGAGGTAAATTTTGGGGAGTTCCCGGTTATGGTGGGAGGTCGGGGGCCGAGCGATGCGCGTTTCTCTCGTACACGTACACGTGTGTGTGCGAGGCGTTGGATCTAACTGAACCCGAGCGAGGCGTTGGGCTCTAACTGAACCCGAGCAATTGCACTGCAGGCTACGCGTTAATGAACCCAAGCGATCGATCGATGGCTGTTAAATGAACCCGATCGAGCGATTCCTTCGCTACTGCTGCTAACTGAAGCCGATCGATGCTGCCTCTGGATGAACAGTGAGCGTTGTGGGGGGGGGGTTGGATGAACAGTTCCCGGTGGGGGTGGATGAACAGGACCCCGTGGTTTTCCTCTGGATGAACAGGACCTCGATCGATCGAGCCGGTTGGGGCTGGATGAACAGGACCCCGTGGAGGGCTGGATGAACAGGACCACCCCGTGGAGGGCAGGATGAACAGTAGACGGTGGAGGGTAGGATGAACAGTGGCCCGTGGAGGGGTAGTTGAACAGGAGCCCGTGGAGAGGGCTGGTTGAACAATAGCCGGTGGAGTAGCGCGCAGTGGAGGCTAGATGAATAGGAGCCCGTGGATGAACAGTCGCAGGTGGAGGCTGGAGGAGGTCGACGGTGGATGAACAGTAGCTCGTGGAGGCTGGAGGGGGTCGACGGTGGAGATGAACAGTATCCCGTGGAGTCCCGTTTTGCGGTACGCCACACCCCTCCCGATGAACATGACACCCGTTTCGACCGTAGCGCTCCAACACAAGTTTGTTTCGTCCGTTATGCGGTACGCCACACCCCTCCCGATCAACAGGACCCCTGTTTCGACCATAGGAGGTCTGTTTCCTCCGTTTTGCGGTATGCCAGACCCCTCCCGATGAACAGGGTCCTGTTTCGAACGTGGCCGGTCGAACACAAGGCCGTTTCCTCCGTTCTGCAGTACGCCAGGCCTCGTTTTCATCGCATGTTCTGTCCAAGCCCTCCCGATGAACACGACGCATTCCGTTGCCTCCCCATGAACACGACGCATTCCATTGCCTCCCCATGAACATGACGACGGTGCAGTTTCTCCGTTTCGACCCAGCCATGTACACGAGCCCTGGTCGTACGTATGCGCAAGTAGGCGTTCGAGACCCCGCCCGTATGTACACATACGTGGTCGTATTTTCTTTCTTGCACCCTGGCCGTTGTACGTACGTGTACATGCTATGTGCGCGCCTCTACTACAACACGTGCGCGCCTCTACTACGACATGTGCGCGCCTCTACATCGACCAGTATGTACGTACACATTCGCGACCAGAATGACAACGCTACGTACGCTTCGACCAGGTGGGTCCCGACTGTCAGGCACTTCCTTGCCTGCCAAGATGTAGCTGGTGGGTCCCAGCAGTCAGGGGGCGAATCATTTTGTTTTTTTGCCCGGATGCACTTCCTTGCGTGCGAAGGTGTAGCTGGTGGGTCCCAGCAGTCGGGGGCCTGGTGGGTCCCAGTAGTCAGGGGGACGAATCGTTTTTTTTTGGATGCACTTCCTTGCGTGCGTAGATGTAGCTCGTGGGTCCCAGCAGTCAAGGGGCGAATCATATTTTCGCGAAATACAGTGGCCCGTCCGATGGGTCCCCGCTGTCAGGTGGAGGAATAATTATTTTGCGCGTAATAAGGAGGCACTTCCTTGCGGCTGCCGTGGACCCAGCTGTCAGCCTCTCCACGTACAGTACTCTTCCGATGGAAGTCGGTTGTTGACCACATTGACCACGCCGCGCCGGGAGCACCAGGGCGGTGGTCTGGACGACGGCGAGGCCTAGGAAGGGGATGACGCGGAGCCGGGGAAGACGTAGCAGTGGAAGCTCGCGTGGAGAGGAGTACGAGGGTTCACTGGTTCGGCTGCGGTGTGAGGCTGCCGTCGCCGCAGAATAACAGGGTGTGTGGGTGAGTAGAGGGATGGCCTGGCCATCGGTGGGAGTAGTACGGGGCGGTGAGGCCTCTGCGGCATCACAGCCAGCCACGGGAGGCAGGAGCATGCGACACGATCGGTGCTGCTTTGGGCGGCTGTAGCAAGAAGACTAGAGGTTGAAGAAGCACTACGGTCGTTGGATGGACATCGTACGATCACTGCAGCTAGAATCGTTTATATTGACTAAGTTGACATAGCCCTTGGTACGCGTCAACTTAGTAAGCCCACAGCTCGGATTTGGCAGAGAATATATAGCCCATTTGCGATTTGTAAGAATGTACAACCCATTTTTTAATTCTAATGGAATTTACTACAACCCATTTACAGTTTGTTAAAAGTACAGCCCAACTTCTAGCTAGGACAACGATTAATAATTTCAAACAACCGCTCAAAACGGAATTCAAAAAAAATTCCCACATTTTGATGGGATCCGAAATATTTGTATCCGAAATTTCTAGCCAGGTTAAATATAATTTCAAAATAAAGTTGTATTACGTTAAAATCCAACGAAATATTGCACGCGCAACAAGTAATGAAATTAAAATTTTCAAATTCCAAAAATAATATATTTTTCAAACTAATTACGTGTTTGGTGCATAGTAACTATCCAGTTATTATAATTACATCTCATTTATTACTTCTTAAAGTCCATTTTCTTGTTAAGCCTAATGCATACCTCCTAGGAAAGTTTGCAGCCGAGCGGGGCGGAGAATAACAAGTTGGCCTGGATATTGTGTACAACTGTCGGCCCAGTTGCATTGCTGATGTTTAAAAAAATCTATTTTTTATACACACATTAAAAAATTGTATAGATAAGGAACATTTTTTATACACACATTTAACAATTTTTAAATACATGATTAACACTTTTTAAAACATATTTTTAGTCAACAGTGGGCCCACAGCGAGCGGAGGAGGTCACAATACACATATTTTTTAAATACATGATTAACACTTTTGCAAAAACAATTAGCCCACAGCGAGCCAATTAGCTCCAGTCGGCCCATAGTGGGCCAACAGGGGCCACTCGGCCAGCTGTAGGTCGACTGGAATCCAATCGGCCTGCTGTGGGCCGACTAGGCCCAGTCGGCCTGCAGCAGGCGGACGGTGTATTATTTTTGAAAAAAAAATTACCCAGCGTAATATTTATGAAAATTAATAAAAAATGTATTATTTAAAAAAAATAGCGAAAAAGGCTCGTGTAGTACAGTACAACCTAACATGGTTACTCAGCCCACATTCAGCGACGCCGGAAAGGCCCAAACAAGGCTTCTGTACAACTTTTTGAAGTCACTGAGCTCAACTAATAACTTAAGAAAAAAGTCAGATTATAGTGGAACCTAATTAAAAGCTGTCACGAACAAATAAATAATTCAACGGGTCCCACTTGTGCGTGTGCGTGTGTGAGAGAGAGAGAGAGAGATAGAGAGAGAGACCCATCGGCCGATGCTTGTAAATACATCTTTCAGCCATATGCATTGCTGATGCTCAGTAAAAACTTATATAGTTGACACAATCATATAGAACATCATAGCACACTGAACTTGCATACAAAAATTTCACGCAGGTGGTACAATCAGGATGGAAGCAGTGATCGCTACGGGAAGGGCTATGTTTAAACCAACGAAGTGGTACATAACGGTTCATCGTCTTTATCAATGACGGGGAAATATCTTGAATGTTGTGCAAAGAAAACAGACAAACAACACAATAAGTTCTCCTAGCACATTAAGTTGACGTACAACCCTTTCTAAAAAAAGTTTAGGTACAAAATTAGAACATGTCACAATCAAATGTACTGGCATATCAGTGCTTCACACCCATAGCTCGGATTTAACTAGTATCTAACAAGATTCAGTTGTTACCTCAAATTAGAGCACATCCAGGCAGCCAGCCCTGCCTCTTCTCCCAAAGAAGCAGTGGCCTCCACCACGCGATGGAGTAGGCCCTGTGCCATCCATCATTCCGAGCAACACGGGGAAAGTCTGACGTAGACTCCTGTAATGGACGTCGTCGACGGACCCTAGCACCAGCGGTGGCGGCAGGACTTCGATTAATGGATTGACCACTTCTTCGACATGCACGAACACTCGATACAGGTACATCCCTAACATGGTCCGCGGCGGCCTTGGTGGCGATGAATAGTACAACCCCGGTTCCTGCACCGGTATCTCAACACCAATCACCTTCGGTATGGTGGACGGCTTCTTCATCCATGCCATAACCGTCAGAGCCCAGCTGTTTGGAGGAACAAACATACTTACGAGCTCACCTCCAAGGTCGTTGATAAGCTCATTCATGGACTCGCTGTTCCAAGCACGTTGAGGCATGCCGTGGAAGGTAAGCTTTGTTAAAAACTCAAGCTTAGAGGGCACCGAGCCCCATCCTGGGTGCCACCGATCAAAGCTCACCAGCGCGCCATCGCAGAACAAACGCCGGGAAGATTCAAACACATGACTGCAGTCGAAAGTTGTCCGGAACATGACGAAGAAATCAGCCGGTGGCGGACAGACTTCGACGAGCAAGTCACTTATTTAGATGCCGTGCGCAATGCCAAGAGCTTTGACAAGGTCATCCGGCGAGACGGGAGGCCGGTCGCCGTTGATGGTTACCATTAGCACTTTGCCGGCAAACTAGTCATCAAGCGCCGCCATGCCACTGTTGAGCGACAGCACGCAGCGACCAAAGGCAGGATGGACCTCAGGATCTCCGGATTGGAGATCCGTGTTGGCCGGCGACATGATAATGCGCTTGAGTACAGGGAGTACAGGAGGGGGATTTGGGGGAACTGGAGTAGGAATCAAGATTCCAGAGGTGGGGGAGGGGCGGGAGACTGCAGATCAAAAGGTAGCATGAATTTCGAGCACGCGCCAATATGCTCTCGGCGCGCAAGCGCATGAAAACACCGGTGGCGCCCACATGTCGGCCTAAGAGTCCTTATTCATTCTTTTTTGGAGAGCCCGGCCATTTTTTTTAGGATCTTTTGAGATCCCGGCCTGAGAGTCATAATTGACCTGTTTGGCATTGCGTTACTACTCGGCCCATATTCAACGACACCTCACTGGCCCAAACAAGTGTACATCATCAAAAAGACACTAAACTCAAATTATCATGAGAATGAGGGGCGGCGCCAGAGGGAGGAGATCCTCACCTTGTTGGATGATCTCATCCTTCAACAGCACCTCAAGGCCATGGCCTGGGAGGAGGGGGGGGAATAAGGTGCCTTCTGTCGCAGTGTGGCATCAGCCATAGTTGTGCAACGCCCGCCGGAGTAGTGCGTTGGACGAACCACAATGGAGCAGCTGCTGGAGACCATGAGAATGAGGGGCGGCGCCAGAGGGAGGAGAAGCCAGGGAGATTTGCCCCTACCCGCTGGCCATGTAGCCTACCTGGACATAGCATCGTCAAGGACAAGGCCTGATGGGACCAGTGACGACGGCTCGCTGGAGGAACCCTAGTGCTGCAGGCAGGGGATCGAGGTAGAGGGAAAGGGGAGAGAAGATGCAAGCGGGCAGGGCAATGAATGCTTGCGTGTTTGTTTTTACTTGAGGGTCAGGTGTGACATGGGCGTCAACAGTTGCATATTGAGTGTAATATAGGCAGACAACAGAGTCATTTCACTATTCTCCTTCCCTTCAATTTTTAGTGAGGTTCTACCCGAAACACCCCCCTCCAAAGCGAAATTAGTTAAGCCCAAGCCCATAACTCAAAAATGACTTCTTTACATCTTTTATGGCTTATTTTGACAATATGCCCTGAAAAGGCGGAATCGAATTGGCCCTTAACCTGCAATTCAATTGTGCGTGCAATGATGAATCACTCCTGCCTGCTATCTGTACATTTAGGCATCATCATACATGGCATAACCTAATACATGTGCATTCCATTGTAGAATCTGGGATATGCAATGTTTATGTTAGTTCATACGTTGCACATGATGTTTAAATGCCCCTTAAATCTGGTCAGTCAAGTGATGGTCTTTAAGCCTCCTCCTTTGCTTCTTTTCTTGATATGTAAGATTTGCTCACACATCTGTTCAATTGCTTGTTTGCATCAGCCAGCCATACTAGGATTGTTTGCTTTGATTACTTGCTGTTCTTGACATAACACTCTAACAGAGCTTGTCAATGATTTAAACACTAAGGGCTGCTGTAGTGGGGCCTTGTCTAACTCATAGGTGACATAAAGGTTTGGTTGTACACTACAATAGGCTCTCCAAGAGTTCCTGGAGATCCAGTTCGAAGGTATGCCTAGTTTTTACATAGTGCAGACATAGTAAATGCTCATTTCATTGTGTGCAAGTGCAAGAGATGCGGCATGTTTCATTATGTGGTGTTGTTTTGTTATAATCTCATTGTTTTGTGTTCACAGACTGGAAAGTATGCATATTTATCTTCCAAGGAGACGAGTAACTAGTTTGTGTCACCTTGCAGAGGGGGTGCAATGAAGATAAGATTGAGGATTTCCAAGTACAAGATGTTAGGAAGGAGCCTTGCAAGAGAAGTAGGAGCTGCGCTGAGCCTCTTCAACCTGCTAAGGTAAGTCACTGTATGCAACTCAATAGTTCAATTCCTTGTTTGTTTCAGGCATAGTTAATTTTCTCTTTTCAATTGCTTTATTTGTCCTCAGTTAATGAGATGCCCAAATAATCATGCCTGATGTTCGGTACTTGTATCACTATTAGTTGACATAATTAAAGGCCTTACCATTTAATTACTCTGCCGAAGTGTGCCTGAAGCTTTGAAGTCTATTAACCAACTATTATTGCATGAGGCTCACAATCTAGTTTATACTACGCTAATGATTGCATAGTTTTGCCTGCTGTAGTATGTTTGTATGAAACCCTCTGTTGTTCATTATGCTCCCTAAGACTTTAATTGAGGCACAGAATGGCCAACTGCTTGCTTAATTATACACAACGTGCTGTCTAAATTTGTAACTTGTTTGTGTTTTCGATTGGGCCCCAACATCATGCTCCTTTGGTGAGCTAAGAGGGATTTCTGTATGCAGGCTGCACAGACTATCTTTTTCGTAATTTTAAAAATATCATCTACTTATGCTTCATGACATGTAACATTATTGTTAGTCCTGTTTTTCCATGTAGTACAAAATAGTGTCTTGTTCGCTTCACTGTTGTAACTATATTTTTGCCTTAGTCATGTGTACTTACAGAAATATTTCAGGATGAAGTCACATCAACACAAAGATCTGCGAGCAGTGCGGCATGGCCGTTACCGAATGATTATGGATTGGAATTGGAATGTGCTGATGTTCTCGAGCATCAACTAGAGGTGGCAAGACAACGTGTACATGATTGTCAATGTATAATCAACAAGTTGAGACTGGACATGTAGGTATTAGATGCAGGAGTCAAAAAATGAAACAAGACACTGAGGTAACCATGAAGGAATTGGAGATTTTGCAGACTGAAATTTGTGCTATCTGAATCCGGCCAATCCTATTTTCTGAAGAGATTATAGTTCAAATGGAGTTAAGTTGATGCACGTCCATGATGTATGAGCTGTATTTGCCCAGTGGGTATAATCGGCTGTAATTTCTTTATTGTATAGTGTAGGATTATTCTACCTTTCTATGCCTTGATCTCTTTGTTGTAATAGTGTAGGCTTTTTAGAGGTGATAGTATTGAGTAGGATAATTCTTTAAATATGCTATATCGTTCAAATGGCGGCCAATTCGCCCGACCATGGCCCTTCACGGGCCGTCGGATCCATGGGCCTTCTACGTCTCGTAGGATCCATGGGCCTTCTACGTCTCATAGGATCCATAGGCCTTCTACGTCTCGTAGGATCCATGGTCCTTGTACGTCTCGTAGGATCCATGGGCCGCTGGCTCATTTATGGGTCTTGTACGGGCCTTTAATGGAAATCGTACGTTTTATGGGCTGGACATAACGGGCCGTTAATAGGCCGTATTTGGTGATGCTATGAAAATGGCCCAACAGACTAACGGTCCACAAACGGGCCGACTGTAACGACGGGCTGAATTTGGCCCACAAACAGAAAATGACATTAACGGGCCGTAAGTAACCGAATGCTGCAAATGAGCCCAAGAATAAATGGGCCCTCAGAAGGCCGAAAGTTAACTTGGGCTGGAAACGGCCCAACGGAATAACGGGTCGTTAATGGGTATAAAGTGATACATTGTTCATTACGGGCCAGTTTCACCACGGGCCGTTAATGGGTGTAAAGTAATACACTGTTCATTACGGGCCAGTTTCAGCACAAGCCGCTAATGGGCCAAGAATTACAAAGGGCCTCATATACGCCGAAAGACGTCATGGGCTATACATGGGCCAGAAGTGAAAACAGGCTGGAATCATATTGGACGGCCCAGATGACGCTACTGGGCCTAATTTGGATAGGGCGTAACAGGCCTTGGGTTAGCGGGCTGTAAATGGGCTATATGCAAACAGGCCATTAACAGGCTTTCCATGGGCCAGCCCGCCAGCTTTTGACCAAGTCAAATGGGCCGGCCTTTTCACAGGAATGGGCCACTGTTGGGCTGTGCCATGTGTCGACATATCATAGGTGCCTTTTGTCCAGTGAGTGGATGACATCTGTCCCAACGATGAGCCGACACGTGTTTCCTCTAGCCAATGATGATTTTACACGTGGAAAATCCCCATTAGTCGGGGCTGTTAACGGGTTATCGGATCCAAAACCCGACCCGATAGCTTAACGGTGTTCCGTTACGGTGGATGCCACGTGTCGGTCACCCTTGACGAAAGCACTTCTGTGACGCGCGATTTATTGTCATGGAAGTGGACACTTCCGTGATGATAATTTTGGTAATGTCATGGAACACTTCTACGACAGCCCAGGTATGACTATCTTGATTCTGTCATAAATTTGTCATGGATGTACATGCATGACAAAAAAGCGACCTACTATGACAAACACGTATCATCACGGAAGTGTATTTTTTTGTAGTGAGATAATCTTGATCATAAACCCACAATTCACCGGATCTCGACAAACACATCGCAAAAGAAGATTACATCGAATAGATCTCCAAGAGAATCGAGGAGAACTTTGTATTGAGATCCAAAGAGAGAGAAGAAGCCATCTAGCTAATAACTATGGACCCTAAGGTCTGAAGTAAACTACTCACACATCATTGGAGGGGCCATGGAGTTGATGTAGAGGCCCTCCGTGATCAATGCCCCCTCCGGTGGAGCTCCGGAAAAGGCCCCAAGATGGGATATCTTGGGTACAGAAGGTTGCGGCGGTGGAAATACGGTTTCGTGGTGCTCCTGGATATTTTCAGGGTACATAGGTATATATAGGAGGAAGAAGTAGGTCAGTTGAGCCACGAGGGGCCCACGAGGGGGAGGGCGCGCCCCCCTGCCTCATGGCCGCCTCGTTGGTTGCTTGACGTCCACTCAAAGTCCTCTGGATCACGTTTGTTCCAAAAATCACGCTCCCGAAGGTTTCATTCCGTTTGGACTCCGTTTGATATTCCTTTTCTGCGAAACACTGAAATAGGCAAAAAAACAACAATTTGTACTGGGCCTTGGGTTAATAGGTTAGTCCCAAAAATAATATAAAAATGTAAAATAAAGCCCATTAACATCCAAAACAGATAATATAATAGCATGGAACAATCAAAAATTATAGATACGTTGGAGACGTATCAATGAGGTGGAGTTGCAGCAAGCGCTAAGCAAATATGGTGGCTAACATACGAGTACAAGAGGAAGATGAGAAACTATGCAACGGTCGTGAAGCTAGAAGTGATCAAGAAGTGATCCTGAACTACTTATGTTCAAACCCAAACCATGTTCACTTCCCGCACTCCACCGAAAAGAGACTATCACGGCTACGCACGCGGTTGATTCATTTTAATTAAGACAAGTGTCAAGTTCTCAACCGGATATTAACAAATTCCCATCTGCCACATAACCACGGGCACGACTCTCGAAAGTTTATACCCTACAAGGGTGTCCCAACTTAGCTCATCACAAGCTCTCACGATCAACGAAGGATATTCCTTCTCCCGGAAAGACCCGGTTAGTCTCGGAATCCCAATTACAAGACAATTCGACAATGGTAAAACAAGACCAGCAAGACCGCCCGATGTGCCGACAAATCCTGATAGGAATCGCACGTATCTCGTTCTCTTGGCACAACGGATGGGACAAGCTACGAGTAAAAAGCAGCCCTCAAGTTTCCCCAAGGTGGCCCCGCAGGCTGCCCGTTTCGGACCAACGCTCGGAGGGGCACTGGCCCGGGGGGTTAAAATAAAGATGACCCACGGGTTAATGACCCCAAGGGAAAGTTATACTTTGTTAGGAAAATTAAACCAAGGTTGGACCTTGCTGGAGGAGTTTTATTCAAAATGAACTGTCAAGGGGGTCCCATAACCCCAACCGCGTAAGGAACGCAAAATCAAGGAACATAACACCGGTATGACTGAAACTAAGGCGGCAAGAGTGGAACAAAACACCGATCAAAACGCCAAGCCTTCCACCCTTTGCCAAGTATATAGATGCATTAATTAAAATAGGACATAATGCGATATCCCAACATATCCATGTTCCAACATGGAACAACCTGCAAGGCACCTGCAACTAGCAACGTTATAAGAGGGGCTGAGCAAAAGCGGTAGCTGAGCCAAACAACGGCTTGCTAGGAAGGTGGGTTAGAGGCTTGACATGGCAATATGGGAGGCATGATAAACAAGTGGTAGGTAGCGTGACATAGCGATAGAATGAACAACTAGGAAGCAAAGATAGAAGTGATATCGAGGGTAATGGTCATCTTGCCTGAAATCCCACAAGGAAGAACGAGTCCATGAAGAAGACAAACGGACGGAGTTGAATGAATCCTCACAACTCCGGAATGAAACCGAAGCTAATGAGAGAAGCAAACTGGAAAGAAGCAAACAACATGGTAAACGCACAAAAACATGGCATGATGCACAAACAAGTATGATGCATGTCCGGATTAAATATGTATGGCATGGCAAAGTGCACAAACGAAACTACAAGTTAAGTGGAGCTCAATATGCAACGAGATGCATATTGAAAAAACACCACATTCAATTATTTAGTTCACTCCCGGTTAGGTACTCAACAATGTTAAATGTTGGTTAACATGGCAAGAGAAGAAGCATAAAGAAACTATCTATTTAGGCAAGTTTAAATGAGGCCGGAAACATCAATCAACCATTCCGGTAAATCCCCATATGCATTTAGCAATTTAATGCAAACAACAATTTTAACCATTTTAAATGTTATTATCATGATGCAGATGACATGTGCAAGTTTTATGCATTTTTTAAAAAGTTGACATGAACATGATATGAAGCATTTGGTCGCCATGACAGAATGAAAAGGGGTGTCATGGCGGCGAATCCAAAAATGATTCCACGGCAACATATCGGTTCCGATAACTCGATTGAGATACCGATGCAAAAGAGAAGTGTGCAGATGTGTGGAACGTGCGAGAGATGGTGGGGTGCTCCCGGTTACCGGGTGTCCCACGGGTCGACAGCTGTGTCAAACGAGGGATCAACTAACGTTCATGGGCGGATAAAACATCTAAACATGCATCTCATACAACACATGCATTCGTCCACGGGTCATCGTCTCGGCGGTTATACCTTCAAAGTCTGCGAACGGGATAGTTTGGGTACGGTGCAATGTAGAGGAATTAGACGTTCTCGGGACGGTCGTAGTGGAAGTAGTCATTCATGGGTCGTTGTTGCAGTAGTCGTTCTCATGGCGACGGTAGTGGAAGTAGTGGTACTATCGGTCCTCGGCGATGGTAGTTGTACTAGCGAACTTGGCAACGGTAGTCGTTCACGTTCTTAGTCGCACAAGTTTCCTTAGATGTTCGGGGTCACGGCGAGGAACTTGACGTCCATGGAGTCTTCGAGGGTCGACGGTAGTGGTACTTGTCAAAATGCACGTCGACGGTAGTTGTTCTCGTATCGTCGTGGAAGTAGTCATTCACTTGACGGTCTTATCGGAACCTCGTCAACGGTAGCGATCCACCTTGGCGCTCCGAAGGGGTACTTGGCGTCGTGGTACTTGGCGATTTCAGAAACGGCGGAAGACAAACTTGGCGGTCCTTGTTGACCTGGTACTTGGCGTTATTCCCTGTTCGGTGACCCTTGGACTTGGCGTCAACAGCAACAGGGGCGCGATGCAGGGGCGACGGCCATGGGACTTGCAGCGGCAGCGGCGGGAACATGGCCCGGCGGTCTTGCGCGGTATAGGGAGGCTCGAGGAGGAAGACCGGCAACGCAGCCGTGGGCACCGGGAGGCAGAGACAGGCGCCCATGTCCTGGACGAAGCAGAGGAAGGTCAAAGACGATGGGGCAGCGCCGGATCTAGACGTGGGGGTTCAGTTCAGGGTAGCGGTGGATGGATCCAGCGAATGGAGCGGAGCTCCATGCTTCGGGCGCCATGGACGAGCTCCATGCATCGCTCCTGTTAACCCATCGTAGGGAGAGGGCTGGAGAGAATAGAGAGAGCGAGGAAAAAGAGAGAGGGGAGGAAGAAGGAGAGTGGGATAGCCTGGGGGTCCGGCGGCAACGACTCCGGTGAGGTGAAGTGGTCCTGGACGAGGAGGTTGTGGCCTCAGACGCTCGTGGCGCAGGGGCGCGCGAAGCAGGCGGCTGATGGCGGCCGGGGCGACGCTAGTTGGGGGCAAGGTGGTCCTAGGCTTCCCTGGAAGGAGGCTCGGGCGAGGTGGCTGGCTGTAGTGGAGGAGAAGGTGAGGGAGAGAGACGAGGGGAGAGGGAGATGGATCGGGGAGAGGGAGGCAGAAGCCTCGCTCTACGTGACGGCGCTCGGGAGGAGGACAAGGGGGATCGAGGGCTAGATCGTGGGGGGTGTCGGTGTCAAAACCAGCGGATCTCAGGTAGGGGGTCCCGAACCGTGCGTCTGAGGTTGATGGTAACAGGAGACAAGGGACACGAAGTTTTACCCAGGTTCGGGCCCTCCCGATGGAGGTAATACCCTACGTCCTGCTTGATTAATATTGATGAGTATAGGGGTTACAAGAGTTGATCTACCATGAGATCGTAATGGCTAAAACCCTAGAAGTCTAGCATATATGATTATGATTGTCTCTACGGACTAAACCCTCTGGTTTATATAGACACCAGAGGGGACTAGGTTTGTACAAAGTCGGTTACATGGAAAGGAATCTTCATATCCGAACGCCAAGCTTGCCATCCACGCCAAGGAGAGTCCCACCGGACACGGGTGAGAGAATCTTTAGTCTTGTATCTTCATGGCCCAACAGTCCGGCCCATGTTCAACATGCCGGACGCCCGAGGACCCCTTAGTCTTGGACTCCCTTAGTAGCCCCTAAACCAGGCTTCAATGATGAGGTGTCCAGCCCACAGATTGTCTTCAGCATTGCAAGGCGGGTTCCTCCTCCGAATACTTCAAAACAGATTTCGAACACAAAGATTGTGTCTGGCTCTGCAAAACAAGCACCACACACAACCGCAGAGAGTATAATATTTCACGAGTCCAATCCGCTGACAAATTTTTGTAGCATGACACCACATCACCACCCGGTCATTACTTCAAACTATTTTCCGGCCTGCCACTTCATATTTCGAGATGCGGTTTTATTGGCATGTCTTGTCAAAGCAGAGATCATGTCCCCTTATTACGGGATTCTCATCAATACGGGTGTGGGTAATCCAACCATGTCGTCTGCATATCCCTTGGGAAACAGGCGAGTTTTAAGGCTAGTGGGGAGGCGCTTGATATTCGTTGCCTTTATAAAGGTATAAGGACTCATCCCCTTTCACCCATGCCTTCTCTCTCTCTCTACTCATCAGTTCTCGAGCTCCAGCGCCCAAGCAACCATCCTTTCCGCCTCCAAACAGGACTCCAGTCATGTCCAGATCTGGAGCGCAAGGCAAGTGGATGGTGTCCTTTGTCAAGGGGAAGGACATCACCAGACTCCGGGAGGCCGGGTATCTAGCCAAAGAAATCGCCCACTGGCTTCCGTACAAGGGACAGATCCTCCCCACCCCAGAGCCCCATGAGAGGGTCATGTTCATCCCCCACTTCATCCATGGGCTGGGATTTCCTCTCCACCCCTTCGTCCTCGGTCTCATGTTCTACTACGGGCTACATTTTCATGATCTGTTCCCCAATTCCTTCCTCAACATCTCGGCATTCATTGTTGTGTGCGAGTCCTTCCTCCGTATCCCTCCCCACTTCGGACTGTGGCTGAAGGTCTTCAATGTGAAGCTGAAGGTGGTGGATGGCCAACATGCAGACCGCGGAGGCGCCATAGTGAGCAAGCTGCCCAATGTCACATAGCCCAAAGGTACCTTTGTGGAGACGTCAAGGGGTGGCAACAGCAGTGGTTCTATGTCACAGAGCCCCACGATACCACCTAGGCTGCAGTTCCTGAATTCCAGTCCGGCACCCCGATGCAGCTCACCTCCTGGCTAGAGAAGGGCCTGGACTGGTCTTTGTCGGACGAGCTGACAACACTCCAAACGCGCATCAAGCGCATGGTGGACAAGGACGTCAAGCTTGTCAACATGATTTAGGTGATGCTCGCTCACCGGATCCTGTCGTGTCAAGCCGGACTTGCCACTTGGGGGAGTTTGACCCGGCCAAGCACCGGACCTTGCAACAGTTCTTCGGCACTACGCACGTAGACATCTGGAAGGTGCTCTTCAAGGCCAACGAGATGTGGCCAGTGATGACCGAGGACCGCGGGCACGACCTGGCCCATCCCACTAGTGCGGTAAGTGTTCCGTATTTCAAGGTGTACCCTTTACTTGTATACTCAAGGAAGATGTGTGATCTTCCTTGTTTTATTTTTTCAGGGATGGACAAAGAAGGTGGAGCGTATTGAGTGTCTGGCTCCGCTGCCCGAAGAACCAGCATTCTCGCTTCTAATGAAGATGCTGGTTTCGGCGCCCTATCAGGCGCCGGAAAAGAAGGCCAAGGGGACCAGGGGTGGTCTCTGCCGTAAGGGCACTTCGGACGTGACGTCCAAAGACGCCGACACCCACTCCCCTCCCGCCACCGATGACGAGGAAGAGGAGGAAAGCGATTCTCCCTCTGAAGGGGGAGGGAAGAAAAGGGCGGCTGTCGGTGTCAAAACCGGCGGATCTCAGGTAGGGGGTCCCGAACTGTGCGTCTAAGGCGGATGGTAACAGGAGGCAGGGGACATGATGTTTTACCCAGGTTCGGGCCCTCTTGATGGAGGTAAAACCCTACGTCCTACTTGATTAATATTGATGATATGGGTAGTACAAGAGTAGATCTACCACGAGATCAGAGAGGCTAAACCCTAAAAGCTAGCCTATGGTATGATTGTATGTTGTCCTACAGACTAAAACCTTCCGGTTTATATAGACACCGGAGAGGGCTAGGGTTACACAAGGTCGGTTACAAAGGAGGAGATACACATATCCGTATTGCCTAGCTTGCCTGCCACGCCAAGTAGAGTCCCATCCGGACACGAGACGAAGTCTTCAATCTTGTATCTTCATAGTCTAACAGTCCGGCTGAAAGATATAGTCCGGCTATCCGGAGACCCCCTAATCCAGGACTCCCTCAGTAGCCCCTGAACCAGGCTTCAATGACGATGAGTCTGGCGCGCAGTATTGTCTTCGGCATTCCAAGCCGGGTTCCTCCTCCAAATATACCACGGAAGAATTTGAATACAAGGATAGTGTCCGACCCTGCAAAATAAGTTCCACATACCACCGTAGAGAGAATAATATTTCCACAAATCTAATCTGCTGACTTGTTTTGGCAACACGACATTATGTCATGGCCCGGTGATTATTCGAACCGTTTCCTTTAACTAGCCCCACACATAACGCGAGGCAGTTTTTTGACACGTCTCGTCAAAGCAGAGATCGTGTCCCCTTATCACGGGATTCTCATCAATACGGGTGTGGGTAACCCAACCGCGCCATCGATTACGATGCTTGGGGGATAAGCGAGTTTTACCAGGCTAGTGGGGACGCATAGTTTTGTCCGCCCATATAAAGGGATAAGGATTTACCTTTTCATCCACGCCTTCTTCCTCCTTTGCTCATCCATTTTCGCATACTCGAGCTCCAGCGCCCAAGTCCGCATTTCCCACCTCAACCCTCTCCAACCATGTCCGGAGCGGGAGGCAGGTGGATGGTCTCCTCCGTCATGGAGGGACACATCAAGAAGCTGAGGAGAGCCGGATACCTGCCCGACGACATCGCGCACCGGCTCCCAGAAGAGGGGCAGCTCATCCCCACCCCCAGGCCCCATGAGAGGGTAGCGTTCCTTACCCATTTCCTCCACAGACTGGGATTCCCTCTCCACCCATTCGTCCGGGGGCTCATGTTCTACTACGGCCTGGATTTCCACGATCTGGCCCCGAACTTCATCCTCAACATCTCGGCGTTTATCGTCCTGTGCGAGGCCTTCCTCCGCATCAAGCTCCACTTCGGCTTATGGCTGAAGACTTTCAATGTCAAGCCGAAGGTGGTGAGCGGCCGCTAGGCGGAGTGCGGAGGCGCCATGGTGGGCAAGATGCCCAACGTCACATGGCTCGAGGGCTCCTTCGTGGAGACCATAAAGGGGTGGCAATCGGGGTGGTTCTACATCACCGAGCTGCGTGACCCTAAATGGGCAGCGGCCCCCGAGTTCCGATCTGGCATCCCCATGCGGCTCACCCCTTGGCAAGAGAAGGGCCGGTCCTGGGGTAGTTTGGGAGAGCTGACCGGACTCCAAACATATATTCAAAACATGGTGAACAAGAAGCTCAAACTCGTCAACGTAGTCCATGTCATGCTCATCCGCCGGATCCTCCCGTGCCAACAACGGACTTTCAACTTGTGGGAGTTCGACCCGGCCCAGCACTGAACTCTGAACAGACTCTTCGACACAACTCACGAAGATGCCTGGAAGGTGCTATTCAAGAGCGCCGAGGTTCCCCCTCCCACTACCGAGGACCGCGGATTCTGCACGAAGTGCCAAGCCAGCGCGGTAAGCTGTTTTACCTCTCACAGGATACTTGTTTTCCATAGTTTGACTCTAGGCGGGATCTAAGCTCTCGTACCTTTGACAGGATTGGGAGGAGACGGCCGGACAGATCAACTATCCGGCTCCTTTGCCCGAAGCCCAGCAGACGCTCTCCTAGCGAAGATGCTGACTCCGGCTCCTTATACGATGCCGCAGAAGACCAAGAAGGCCAAGGGAACCTGAAAGAGTTCCCGACGCCAGGCGTCATCAGACTCACCGTCCGATGACTCTATGGCACACTCCTCCCCTGAAGACGAGGAGGCAGAAGAAGATGCTCCCCCTCCAGACAGGGGAGACAAGAAAAGGAAGGCCGCCCCAACTGGGGAGGCCGAAGGGTCCAAGAAGGGAAGGACTCTCCTTCCGGACAGTTCTACCACCGCCGCCGACGGCAAAGACGAGTGGCTGCCCAGGGCCAAGCCCCTGGGGGAGTCGTAAGTATTCGGATACCAGAGTAACTCATAGCATTCCTTTGTCGCACTGCTTCCCCTAACACCGAATATGATTATGCAGGCCGCCACGAGCCCGTATCGATGTATCGTCGGACGGCTCCCTGGGCTCGTCGGATATGGATAGCGATCCACTTCCGACCACCACCTCCCCTTACCCTATGGACGACGCCAGGTATTGTCTCAAGAGGCACCGGGTCGAGGGGAGGCAGTCCCGGAGGCGCCCCAAGGCGACCTTCCGGACTCCGGGAGTAGAGGGGACAAGGCCCCTGAGGGCTCCGAGTTTGTCCCTCAGCCGAACACCGCGCCGGAACCTCCAGTGGTTCCGGACTCGGGCAGGCGGCCTCCTTCCAAGAGGGGCAAGACGCCTGTGCCGGTGACCTCTGTCCATCCAGAGGCGCCGGACAATCTGCTGGAAGCGCTTCACAGCGCTTCCATCGACGAGGAGCGCCGTACTATTATGAGTGCGGTGGTCCAGAAGGTTCAGTCCGCCAAGAGCGGACTGACTGAAGCCTGTGCCAGCCTTCTAATAGGCTTTGAGGTAAGTGTTTAAAATATAGGAAACATATTACCGCATAGACAGTTGTTGGGATCTACGGTAGGGTGCGTCGACTGCAAATTAAAATTTCCTACGTGCAGAACAACCAAGAACATGCTACGGGAGATGGATCACAGTTTGTTACCACTAGACGCGCAGTGCCATGCAGCGGAAGAAGAATTGGGGTAGCGCGCCCGCGTGGATCGTCTCCTCCTCGTCCGATCTCCCTTGTACAGCCGGTGGTCGGTTCCCACGTACAGGTTCACCGGAGCGGCGCAAGTGCACCGCCTCTAACGGTATCCGTGCGTGCAGGAGGAACGTCGTGCGGCGGACTGCTAGGTCCGATCACACAAACGGTGGCGAGTGGAGGTGTCTATTCGCAACACATGCAAACCCTAGTGACAGCGCCAAAGCGATCAACCGCGTGAGTGTGCGGCACCTCCACTATATATAGGCGTCCGTCGCGGGCTCAACACTTGGGTCTCGCACGGACCCTAAAGCCCATAAGTCTACTCGGCCACAATCCGAATACAGTTCGGATCACATCCGACCAATGTCCTCGGATCCGACCTCATAGGTTCCTTCCCTTAAGCGCGCGACCCCTTAGGTTCAAGTCGGCTTGGTCACAGTTCGGATCACCTCCGAACTGCACGGTTGGTAGCGGCCTCTAGCAAGGCATGCCGAACACCAAGCAGACTATGAAGCTGGTTAGCGAACCTATACATCATACTTCCATTCATTTTGCCACACGATACATGTTGTCGAGCTCAAGGCAAGACTGTCATCCTTGTGCTAGCCCGACCTCTTTCTCATTCTAGTGATGCCGACCACAAACCGGATTATCTCATAATCCTTGTCGCATGGCCATGCTTATCCTGGTCGGATCACACGAGGGGCCCAGAGTATATCTCTCCTGATCGGAGGGGCAAATCCCATCTTGCTCGACCACATCTCGCAGCATGGTTCTAGACAAACCCGAAACCTACCTTTATAACTACCCAGTTACGAAGTAGCGTTTGGTCGGCCCAAAGCAAGTCTGTCACCATCCCGAGTACATGCGTCAGCTCAGGTCTTAGGACATAGAACATATGTTGTACTAGAGACTCACAGATGACATATCGCTACGTCTCATAGTTGGGTCTGTCCGACTTGGACCTTATCTCGACTCGGATCCGACTACATCGAATTCGACCAGATCCTTCCAAGTCCATATTATCCGGTTAGCATCCAATGCTCCATGGCTAGTGAGACCAAGCCATCGACCGTGTCATATGCTAGTCTAGTTGGCCGCGTGTCCACATAGCCCTTTCGACTAGGGACCTTTTAGGACAGTCATCATACAATGCATAATCCCACAAACAAGTCATGTACTTGCTGATACACATCATTGATAATGTCCAAGGACTATCTTTATTCATAAACACATAGGAAATATCATCATACATGATTGCCTCTAGGGCATATTTCCAATAGTCTCCCACTTGCACTAGAGTCAATCAAATAGACATCGAATGCCCATAGCTCTAACGTGCCCCTCATGCTTGGGTTGTGGAAGCGGCTTAGTGAACGGATCCGCAACATTTGCATCCGTGTGAATTTTGCATAACTCTACATCACCACTCTTTACGATCGTTCGTCCAACGGTTTTACCGAGGCTGGGAAAATACCAAGATCATCTAGAAAGTTCCAGATCCAAACACCTTCCTTTGCAGCTTCACAAGCCGCAATGTATTCGGCTTCTGTAGTAGAATCGACCACCGTATCTTGCTTGGAACTCATCCAGCTCACTGCTCCTCCATTCATGACGTACACGAATCCGGACTATGATCGACAATCATCTCTGTCGGTTTGGAAACTAGCATCGGCGTAACCCCTTACGACGAGCTCTTCCTCACCTCCATAAACTAGGAACATCTCTTTAGTCCTTTTCAGGTATTTCAAAATAGTCTTTACCACTGCCCAGTGACTCTCACCTGGGTTGGCTTGGTATCTACTTGTTAGGCCTATTGCAAAAGCAACATCGGGCCATGTACATATCATGGCATACATGATGGATCCGATTGCCGAGGCATACAGAATCCTACTCATCCTGCTTCGCTCATCAGATGTCGAAGGACTCTGAGTCTCACTTAGCCTTATACCATGTGAGAGTGGCAAGAACCCTTTCTTTGCCTCACTCATCTTGAACCGCTTCAATACTTTATCTATGTACGTGCTCTGGCTTAAGCCGGGCAGCCTCCTTGATCTATCTCTATAGATCTTAATGCCTAAAATGTACATTGCCTCACCAAGGTCCTTCATTGAAAACTTGCCATTCAATGACTCCTTGACCGAGTTCAGCATCGAAATATCATTTCCGATCAGTAGTATGTCATCCACATACAAGATCAAAAACACTATCGAGCTCCCACTTAACTTCTTGTATAAACAAGAGTCCTCTTCGCTTTTGATGAAGCCGAAACCAGTGACAACCTCATCAAAACGAATGTTCCAACTCCGAGATGCTTGCCTCAACCCATAAATGGATCTCTTGAGCTTGCATACCTTACTAGTGCTAGTCGGATCAACAAAACCCTCGGGCTGTATCATATACACGTCCTTGGTAAAATTTCCATGAAGGAAAGCCGTCTTAACATCCATGTGCCATATCTCGTAATCGAAATATGCAGCTATAGCTAGTACGATCCTCACCGACTTCAGCATCACTACCGGCGAGTAAGTCTCGTCGTAGTCAATTCCTTGAACTTGTCTATAACCCTTAGCGACAAGCCGAGCTTTGTGGATCTGAACATTTCCATCCACGTCAGTTTTCTTCTTAAAGACCCATTTGCAACCAATGGCCGTTACGCCAGGCGGCGGATCAACCAAGTCCCAAACTTGATTCTCATCCATGGACTTTAACTCGGATCTCATGGCCTCCAGCCATGCCTCGGAATCTGGGCTCACCATCGCTTCCGCATATGTGGCCGACTCGTCGCTTTTTAGCAACAATACATCGTGCACTCTGCGCAATCTTTCCGACCTCCGTGGTTCCAGTGCCGCTTCCACTACGGGTTCCCTGACTGACTCCGGTATGATCTCATCACCAGCCGAGCCGTCCCCGAGTGGTCCTCGAATTTCTTCGAGTCGGACCGTCCTCCCACTGGCCTCCCGACTGAGAAACTCTTTCTCAAGGAAAACCCCGTTCCGAGCAACAAACACTTTGTTCTCTTCCCGGTTGTAGAAGTTATATCCCAAGGTTTCCCTCGGATATCCCACGAATATGCATTTATCCGACTTGGGTGTAAGCTTGTCTGACATAAGTTTCTTGACAAATGCTTCACAACCCCAAATCTTTAGAAAAGACAAATTGGGACTCTTCCCGATCACATCTCATGTGGTGTCTTGTCTACGGATTTTGATGGTACCCTGTTAAGTGTGAAAGCTGCAGTTTCTAGAGCGTATCCCCAGAATGACAAGGGTAAATCCGACTTGCTCATCATAGATCGAACCATGTCCAACAAGGTGCGACTCCTCCGTTCTGATACACCATTTCTCAGTGGCGTACCCGGAGGTGTGAGCTGAGGTACTATACCTCAGCTTTTTAGATGATCATCAAACTCCTGGCTCATGTACTCACCTCCACTATCAGATCGTAGAAGTTTTATAGTCTTGCCGAGCTGATTCTCCACCTCGTTTTGAAACTCTTTGAACTTTTCAAAAGTCTCTGACTTGTGCCTCATCAAATAGATATATCCATATCTACTCAAGTCATCGGTAAAAGTCACGAAGTACTGATAGCCACCTCTGGCAGTTGTGCTCATTGGTCAACACACATCACTGTGTATCAGTTCCAACAGCTCGGATGTCCTCTCGTAACTCTTTGCGAAAGGAGACTTAGTCGTCTTGCCGAGCAAGCATGATTCGCATGTCTCGAACGACCCAAAGTCGGTCGAAGTTAGGAGTCCATCATCATGGAGCTTCTTCATGCGTTTCAGACTAATCTGTCCAAGCCGGCAATGCCAGAAGTATGTCAGATTTATCTCATTGGGCTTATGCCTCTTGACATTCACGTTATAGACCAGTTCCTGTTCTAGATTCAATATAAATAACCCATCAACAATGGGTGCATAGCCGTGGAACATGCCATTCAAATAAATCGAACAACCATTGTCCTTTAGATTGAATTCATAACCCTGACTCATTAAGCATGAGGCAGAAATAATGTTCCGACTAAGTGCAGGAATGTAATAACAATTATTCAATTCCAAAATAAATCCAGAAGGGAGTTGGAGCTGCATCGTGCCGACCTCCAACGCAGCAACTCTTGCTTTGTTGCCGACCCTGATGTCAATCTCCCCTTGTGTCACACGCCTAGTTCTTACCAGCCCCTGTATCGAGTTGCAAACATGAACAACCGATCCGGTATCAAATACCCAAGAGCTACTAGGTATGTCAGCAAGGTAAACGTCTATAACATATGCAACAAGTGTACCTTTGCCTGAAGCAGCATTCCCGGCCTTCTTGCCATGCTCTGCAAGCCACTTGCTACAGTTCCTCTTCCAATGACCAGTTTCCTTGCAATGATAGCAAATGGTCTTTGAGTCCGGTCCAGACTTCGGCGCAGCGGCGGAGGTTACCATCTCCGTGCCCTTTGCCTTAGCCTTCTTCTTAGACCAACTCTTCTTGAACTTAGCCGATTTCTGCACCATCAACACTTGATGCGTGCCTTTCTTAATATCCTGCTCTGCCACTTCGAGCATCCCATGCAATTCAGTGAGCTTCTTATCCATGCCATGCATATGATAGTTCGAGATGAATGTCCCATAGCTGGGCGGAAGAGAACCCAGAACTGCATTAGTAGCCAGCTCATCCAAGAGCGGGAAGCCCAACTGATCCAAAGCTTGCACATATCCGACCATTTTGATCACATGCGGGCTCAGTGGATCACCTTCCTTCAGCTTACAATCCATCAAGGATCGCCAGACATTGAACCTTTCGGTCCTAGCCTGCACCTGAAACATGCTCTTGAGACTCTCGATCATATCAAAAGCCCCAACATCTTTGAAATGCTGCTACAAATCGGGCTCCATACAAGCCAGCATGAGGCAGCTGATCTCGTTTGATTCATCAACGAGTTTCTGGTAGGCATTTTTGGTTGTGGTACTAGCATTATCGGCAGGTTCCTCTGGAAGCGGATCCTCTAGAACATGTTCCTTTTTGTCATGCTTGAGAACAATTCTCAAATTTCTATACCAGGTAGTAAAGTTTGTTCCATTCAGTTTATCCTTTTCCAGAATTGATTTCAATGCAAAGTTGGGTTGAGCAGGTGGTGCCATTGATCTACAACAGAAAATATGCAATCACTAAGCTATGTGTTTATGCAGAGTAATTCTAGCCTTAAACAGAAATACTCCCACTGAAGTCAGCATCCCTTCGCAAACTCTTAGCGATTCAGGATCCGACTAGCACATGCGACTAGTGAGCTTTAGCATCACTGCTAGACAACATGTCTATCCGGTAAGCAACTCCTTGCTAATCATATCTCCATACGACTCCTGTTGGTCGGGTAGGTATCTCATACCCCGGCCCCAACCTTCTTTGCCACAAGGCCCAAAACCATTTTGATAGCCTTGTCAAGCTAACCTGATGCAGTGCATGTTCGTGTCCGACACGAACCCTTTAGTTCAAGGACACATAGCAGCACCCCAATTTTATGAGCCCACTACTAGATGTACTTGACGTGCAAAGGTGCAACATCGGGGATGAGTATTCGCTTGATATTCATGAGGGATATTTCTACCATTCTAACATGCATAGAAAACAAGGAAGCATAACAATCACAAATAAACACATATAGTGAAATAGTATGGCTCCTTCATGGATGTTCTTCCAGGTTGGCTCCGACTTCGATGATCATCTAGGAATTCCATCTTGTTTGTCACGTCGGGATGCCAAGCCACCAACCTGATCTCTATTATCCAACTACTACAAGTAGTAATGAATTTTGCATAGAGTCACAAGTCGACAACACGCAGGTCGTTATACAATATAATGACAGCACTTTGGCTCCTGCCGGCTGACAAACATGACACGCAGGCCATGTATAATTTACACACATGCATCACATACACATGAGCCATACTATTCACATCAAACCCTGCAAAATAAAGTTATGCATAGAACCGCATTCTACCGGTTTGAGTGATCGTGTACGAAATACAAGGCGCTACGCACACGGCGGTCCCGATGGCGGATCACGCCGAATTCTACCGGTTATGCATACATCTGACCTCCGATCATGCCGAATTCTCTGATTTGACCGATCTCATCGACCATTGCGAATCCGATTCGGATTTACGTTTCACTGTAAACCCCGATGGCGAATAACCGACCGGTAGGGGTAGATCGTGTCACGACCTCATTGATCCCAATCATCAGCAAACATAGCCTTATCGATCCCCATGTGCAGTTGATCTCATCAACCGTGCACACAACCGATCTTATCAACGACAACAGATCTCATCTATCGCCTCCACATATCTAATATGCATACGATCTGAATCCAAATCCTATAGCAGAGGCTCTGATACCACTGTTGGGATCTATGGTAGGGTGCGTCGACTGCAAATTAAAATTTTCTACGCGCAGAACAACCAAGAACATGCTACAGGAGATGGATCACAGTTCGTTACCACTAGACGCGCAGTGCCGTGCAGTGGAAGAAGAGTTGGGGTAGCGCGTCCGCGTGGATCGTCTCCTCCTCGTCCGATCTCCCTCATACAGCCGGTGGTCGGTTCTCACGTACAGGTTCGCTGGAGCGGCGCAAGTGCACTGCCTCTAACGGTATCCGCGCGTGCAGGAGGAACATCGTGTGGCGGACTGCTAGGTTCGATCATACAACCGGTGGCGAGTGGAGGTGTCTATTTGCAACACATGCAAACCCTAGTGACAGCGCCGAAGCGATCAACCACGTGAGTGTGCGGCACCTCCACTATATATCGGCGTCCATCACGGGCTCAACACTTGGGTCTCGCACGGACCCTGTAGCCCATAAGTCTACTCGGCCACAATCCGAATACAGTTCGGATCACATCCGACCAATGTCCTCAGATCCAATCTCGTAGGTTCCTTCCCTTAAGCGTGTGACCCCTTAGGTTCAAGTTGGCTTGGTCGCAGTTCGGATCACCTCCGAACTGCACGGTTGGTAGCGGCCTCTAGCAAGGCATGCCGAACACCAAGAAGACTATGAAGCTGGTTAGAGAACATGTACATCATACTTCCATTCCTTTTGCCACACGATACATGTTGTCGAGCTCAAGGCGAGACTGTCATCCTTGTGCTAGCCCGACCTCTTTCTCATTCAAGTGATGCCGACCACAAACCGGATTATCTCATAATCCTTGTCGCATGGCCATGCTTATCCTGGTCGGATCACATGAGGGGCCCAGAGTATATCTCTCCTGATCGGAGGGGCAAATCCCATCTTGCTCGACCACGTCTCGCAGCATGGTTATGGACAAACCCGAAACCTACCTTTATAACTACCCAGTTACGGAGTAGTGTTTGGTCGGCCCAAAGCAAGTCTGTCACCATCCCGAGTACAAGCGTCAGCTCAGGTCTTAGGACATAGAACATATGTTGTACTAGAGACTCATAGATGACATATCACTGCGTCTCATAGTTGGGTCTGTCCGACTTGGACCTTATCTCGACTCGGATCCGACTACGTCGAATCCGACCAGATCCTTCCAAGTCCATATTATCCGGTTAGCATCCAATGCTCCATGGCTAGTGAGACCAAGCCATCGACCGTGTCATATGCTAGTCTAGTTGGCTGCGTGTCCACATAGCCCTTTCGACTAGGGGCCTTTTAGGACAGTCATCATACAATGCATAGTCCCACAAACAAGTCACGTACTTGCTGATACACATCATTGATAATGTCCAAGGACTATCTTTATTCATAAACACATAGGAAATATCATCATACATGATTGCCTCTAGGGCATATTTCCAACAACAATAGCCCTTGATGCTCTGTTCGGTGTTCACAAAGAAAAGCCGAACAGAGGATCAAACAATATCGCAGGAGTCTAATATAAGTATGTCAATATGCATATGCAGGCTTCGCTGCTGGCATCTGCCGCACTAACTGCGGAGGTCGCCGTACTGAAGCAGGACCTTAAAGGGTCCCAGGACGAGCTCGGCCTTGCCAAGAGGCGGCTCGAGGAGAATAGAGGTAAGTAGTACCTAGTCTATGGATATGTATAAAAAGAATGCGATTGCAAAATGACAGGATCATCATGAATTTGCCAGTGGCCACGACCGAAGTGGCGACCTTAAAGCAAGCGTTGTCCGAGGCCGAAGATAAAGCGGCTAAGGAGGGCACTGAGCGGGAAAGGCAAGAGGCTCGGGTGGGCGAGGTGGAGCAAGAGCTCCAGGCCCTCGTGACGAAGCACGAGGCGTTGGAGCTTGACTTGAAGACGCGAGAGTCTGAGCTTGCCGCGGCCCTCGAGAGCGCAAAGGGCCGAAGCCCAAAAGGCCATCCAGGAGATCGACGCGATGAAGAAAATAGCGGCGGGTAAGGCATTCTATATGCAAAGCAAGCATGTAAAAGTAAATTACCGATTACTTACTCGAATCCGAAGCTCTCCAGGAGCATTCGCAGATTTGCCCCGCAGCATGTCGGATGCCGCGAATTTTTACTGGCCGAAGATGAAAGCTCAATGGAGAAGTTGTTTTGGGCCCAGTATACTGGGAACGAACACCCATTGTCTGTGAGCGACCAGCTAAAGCAGCTGGTCGAGCTACACAAGGCGGTCGAACAGGCCATGAAGGGCTTTATAGTCCGGCTATGGCCTGGTGACGCCCTTCCGAACAGCTACTTCGGCCTGGTGAGGCAGCTTGTGGATGCCTGCCCATGGCTAGAAGTCGTCAAGCGGTCCGTCTGCATCGAAGGTGCACGCCGGGCTTTCGCTCGTGTGAAGGTGCAATGGGCCAAGCTAGACGCCGTGAAGCTGATCAAGGAAGGACCGCCGCAGGGCAAGGAGCATCGCACCCCCTAAATTTATTACGAGGGTGTCCTAAAGGGTGCCCGTCTTGTAGCGAACGAATGTTCCAAGGATGTAATATTTGAATAAACTTGCTCGTGTGATCCTGTATAATGAAAACTTGTTTCATATGCGCTATGTAACGCTCATTCGAATTTAAAATATTACCTTCTGTTTGGCTGTTTATCCAATCTGAGAGATGGCTAGTCCTAGTCTTCTGCCCCCATGCCACGAGTGCTGGGGTGTTCAGGATAAACCTGAGCACTCTTGTTCCTATTTTTGGGTCCTTCGAGGGAGGTGCTCAGCACAACGAACAAGGCAACCAGACTAATAATGCTTTATCACTCTCACTTAGCCATAGAATTCTATAATTATAAATTTCGGCGAAGCCCCTGGTATTCGGAAGGCCGAATTCGGGGCGCGATACACGCCTTTAAGCTGGACAGGGCCGGCCCCTCGCTCTAAGCGGCATAAGTCTTTAGGGACTCAAAACCTCGCTGAACAGTGACCAGTCTCTCGCCTTATCATGACAGACAGTTTTAGCTTTCTCTACTGAGGTGCTTAGCCCAGCAGAACTGGGGCACAATTGCAGTAGTTCTCCTAGCGCTACCTTAGCCGATAGAGAAGAACGTAAGGTACCAAAACATAGGAGCCGGGCAAGCCCAACATTTGACCAAAGACATGATTCGGAGCTGATGCATATAATGCTATAAGTTCGGGGTGCCGCACTTGTGAAAGTGTTCGGACTTCTCACACCATGTTGTGGGGTACTTAAGCCCCTGGTGTATTGGCCGTACCAAAGTGTACGGTTGCAAGGCGTTATTAATGAACACATATATATAACAAGAATGCAATAATAATCGTAATGTTATGCATTGTTTATTCAAAAAGGTGTGTTAAAGCAGAATGATACAGATAGTGCGATAAGCAAAAAGTAGGACTATGTCCCTTCCAAGGGCAAGCTGAGGAATAGTATTAAAGCAAATATTTCACTCGTTATCGTAATCCACCTGGGAATTCCATGGTGTGACGTAGCTTTCTGCCTCCTTGGTTGCTGCATCATGTGTTCAGCAATCATGCTGCCGGACAGGGTTTCCAGAGATTAAAGTCCTAAAAAGATAAAAATAACAAAGCGGTAAGCCCCTAGTACGGTTTAAGCCGCGTCTTGGGGTGTGCCGTAGTTGTGCCCCCCCTCCCCACCTGTGCCCATGGTATTTTTAATGCGTAATTATGTACGCGTGGTACGGATTTTGCCGTTTGGCTGGGACTAGGGTGGGGGCCGCATTGCTACGCGAGCTCAGATCGTGCGAGGCAGTCTAGTTGCCGATTACTCCGAGCGCGCTTGAAGGTGTCCGGGTCTTGAAACGCCGAACTGGTGGATTGCCTTGAGAGGCTGCTTTGCGCTTCTGCTGCGAGGGCCGCAGTGTGCTCCTCCATTTAGAGAGAGCGCTCTGTGTTTCCATTAACTATAATAACCCCCTAAGGTCCTGGCATCTTGAGCTTGAGGTATGCATAATGTGGTACTGCATTGAATCTTGCAAATGCGGTTCGCCCGAGCAGTGCATGATAACCACTGCGGAACGGGACCATATAAAAGTTTAATTCTTCGGTTCGGAAGTTATCTTGGGATCCGAAGACCACCTGCAGTGTAATTGAGCCTGTGCAATGGGCCTCTACACCTGGAATGACGCCTTTAAAGGTCGTTTTTGTGGGTTTGATCCTTGAGGGGTCTATACCCATTTTGCGCACTGTGTCCTGATAAAGCAGGTTTAGGCTGCTGCCGCCATCCATAAGGACTCGAGTGAGGTGAAATCCGTCAATGATTGGGTCTAGGACCAGTGCGGCGAATCCGCCATGACGGATACTAGTGGGGTGATCCCTGTGATCGAAGGTGAACGGACAGGAGGACCATGGGTTGAATTTTGGGGCGACTGGCTCCAACGCATATACGTCCTTGAGCGCATGCTTCTGCTCCCTCTTGGGGATGTGGGTTGCGTATATCATGTTCACCGTCCACACTTGTGGGGGGAACCTCTTCTGTTCTCCGGTGTTCGGCTGTCGGGGCTCTTCCTCGTCATTGCTATGTGGCCCCTTATCTTTGTCTTCGGCAATTAACTTGCCGGCCTGCTTGAATACCCAACAATCCCTATTGGTGTGGTTGGCTGGCTTTTCGGGGGTACCGTGTATTTGACACGAGCGATCGAGTATACGGTCCAAACTGGACGGGCCCGGAGTGCTTCTTTTGAATGGCTTTTTCCGCTGACCGGGTTAAGAGCCTTTGAATCCGGCATTGACTACCGTATCTTCAGTATTATCGCTGTTAATGCGGCGCTTATGTTTCTTGAGACGTGACCTGCTATTGCCGTCCTTGGTATCCGAAGTACCATGGTTCTTTGACATATTATTACTGCGAGCCAGCCAGCTGTCTTCTCCCGCTCAAAAGCGGGTCATGAGTCTCGTGAAGGCTGCCATAGATTTCGGCTTTTCCTGACCAAGGTGCCGGGCTAGCCACTCGTCGCGGATGTTGTGTTTGAAAGCTGCTAGGGCCTTTGCATCGGGACAGTCGACGATTTGATTTTTCTTTGTTAGGAACTGAGTCCAGAATTGCCTGGCCGATTCTTATGGCTGCTGAATTATGTGGCTCAAGTCATCGGCATCTGGTGGTCACACATAAGTGCCCAGAAAGTTGTCGAGGAATGCGGCTTCCAGATCTTCCCAACAGCTAATGGACTCTGCTGGCAAGCTGTTAAGCCAATGCTGCGCTGGTCCTTTGAGCTTTAGTGGGAGGTATTTGATGGCGTGTAAGTCACACCGCGGGCCATGTGGATGTGGAGGAGGAAATCCTCGATCCATACCGCAGGATCTGTTGTGCCGTCGTATGATTCAATTTTTACGGGTTTGAAACCTTCTGGGATTTGATGATCCATTACTTCGTCTGTGAAGCATAAGGGGTGTGCGACGCCTCTATATTGGGCTATATCACGACGCAGCTCGAATGGGTCTTGCCCGCTGTGTTCGGCTCGGCCGGATTTACTTTTACTGTACCCGGCGTGACGTTTATCGTCTCGCATAGTGGCGCGCCCTTGTGATCCATAGATCGATCTTGCATGTTTTTCTTTGTCCTCCAATACGTCTCGCAGGTCTGGCGTGTTTCCCCATGCTTTTTAATTTGATTGGCGTCGGGGTGCAGGCTGAGCTTTTGGCTGGAATGCCTCTCTATCACGGCCATGAGGTGGCCGATCAGCCGCGTCACACGCTTCTTCCTCCAGTCGAGATAGCAACCTACATTTTGGGTAACTCTTGGAGGAGCGCTCAAGTTTATATTCCTCGGCCGCGAGGACTTCAGTCCATCTGTCAGCTAGCAGATCTTGATCAGCTTGAAGCTGCTGCTGCTTTTTCTTAAGGCTATTTGTCGTGGCCATAAGCCAGCGCTTGAAGCGCTCTTGTTCGACGGGATCCTCTGGCACGGCGAATTCGTCATCGCCGAGGCTTGCCTCGTCCTCGGAGGGGGGCATGTAATTATCATCCTCCGCCTCTCCATCTGCCGCTCTCTCAGGAGGGCTGGCTCCTCCATCCTCCTGCTCTAACTCTTGCTGGAGGGGGTTGTTGTTGTCTTCGGCACTATACGGAGTGTTATTACCTCCTGTGCCGGTATCACCACTTTTGCTTTGGCGGGACTTAGAGTGGTGCCGCTGACGTTGGCGCTTGGGTTGCTTCTTAGAGGGGTCATCCTCCGCTGTCTCGTTGCCATTGCCTTCTTTGGGTGTATCCACCATGTATATATCGTATGATGAGGTGGTTGTCCAGTGCCCTATGGGCAGTGGTTCCTCTTCGTCTCCTGCATCGTCGTCCATACCGTCGATGTCTTCGGAGTCGAAGTCGAGCATGTCGGTTAAGTCATCGACAGTAGCTACTAAGTGGGTGGTGGGTGGGCCGCGAATTTCTTCGTCGTCCGCATCCCAGTCCTGCCGACATAGTTCGGCTAGGATCCTCCTGACAAGGGGAGAGACATTAATGAGTTCAGTATATCGCCGAAGGGCGAGTGTTGAAAGATATCCGCGGAGGTAAACTCCATGATCGCCGCCCAGCCAGATTCGATAGGAACGGGCGCAGGCGGTTCAGAGTCCATGGTCGATCGCCGCTGAGGGTGAGGCCTCCGTGGCGGGGTCCATCCACCCATCCATGGACGGTGCAACTGGCTCCGAATTGAGGGTCGGAGCGGCTGCCGGTGCGATCTCCTTAACACTGTCTGATGGTAGAGCTAAATCGTACTCATCGTGACCGCGTGACGCACAAGGCAGAGGCTCGAATCCGTCGAAGATCAAGTCTCCGTGGATATCGGCTGTGTAGTTTAAACTTCCAAACTTGACCTGGTGGCCAGGGGCGTAACTTTCAATGTGCTCCAGATGGCCAAGCGAATTGGCCCGCAGTGCAAAGCCGCCGAACACAAAGATCTGTCCGGGGAGAAAAGTCTCACCCTGGACTGCATCGCTATCGATGATAGTAGGAGCCATCAAGCCTAACGGCGATGACACAGAGGAACTCTCAATGAAAGCACCACCGTCGGTGTCAAAACCGGCAGATCTCGGGTAGGGGGTCCCGAACTGTGCGTCTAAGGCGGATGGTAATAGCAGGCAGGTGACACGATGTTTTACCCAGGTTCGGGCCCTCTTGATGGAGGTAAAACCCTACGTCCTGCTTGATTAATATTGATGATATGGGTAGTACAAGAGTAGATCTACCACAAGATCAAAGAGGCTAAACCCTAAAAGCTAGCCTATGGTATGATTGTATGTTGTCCTACGGACTAAAACCCTCCGGTTTATATAGACACCGGAGAGGGCTAGGGTTACACAAGGTCGGTTACAAAGGAGGAGATACACATATCCGTATTGCCTAGCTTGCCTTCCACGCCAAGTAGAGTCCCATCCGGATACGAGACGGAGTCTTCAATCTTGTATCTTCATAGTCTAACAGTCCAGCCGAAAGATATAGTCCGGCTGTCCGGAGACCCCCTAATCCAGGACTCCCTCAGCGGCCTCCAGGCATCTGGAGGTAGAGGCATCCAAGAAGGGGAAGGCCTCCGCCGTGGACAACCCCGCATGGGATATCGACAGCAGCTCCGAGTGGTGCCCCAGGGATAAGCCCTTGGCTGAATCGTAAGTACTCAAAGACGCACTCAAATATCAGTTCCTTTACTTTATAGCTATAACATGTTGAATCATGCACTTGCAGTCTGACTCGTTCTAAACTCGAGCGATCCTCATCTTTGGGGAATTCGCTGGACCCAAAGGTGATGGACAGCGGGTCCCTTCTGGCGGCCTCCTCTCCCAGGGCCATGGATGAGACCGAGGTACTGTCCCGAAGGACCCCCGACCAGGGAGAGACGCTCGAGGCTGTCAGGGCGGTGCCAGAGGGTGAAATCTCGGCCGCCGGACACATGGGAGAGTGAATCCCCATGGAGACCGGTGATGGGGGCCATATCCAATTCGACCCCCGGCTGAATATGGTCCCAGAGACCTATACGGCTCCGAAATCCGGCAAGCAGCCTCGTTCGAAAGAAGGAGGTATGCCTATTCCGGCGGCGACCTCTGTCCAACCAGAGGCACCGGATACTCTATTGGAAGCATTGTGAAGTTCTTCCATTGTCTAGGAACACCGTACCCTCATGGGTGCGGTGATTGAGAAGATTCAGCCCACGAAAAGCGGACTGACTGAAGCATGCGCAAGCCTTCTAACAGGCTTTGAGGTACGCACTACATTTATGTGAAAAGAAAGTTACAGTATAGATAGTAGCCCCTGAGACTCTGTCCGGTGTTCGGAGAGAAGAGCCGAACAGAGGATCAAATAGTTTTTCGTTGGAGACTAACCGTATATGTCTTTGTGAATAAGCAGGCGTCATGGCTAGCCACGACTTCTCATGCTACTGAAGTCTCTGGACTGAAGCAGAGGCTGGAGCGGACCAAGGAAGAGCTCGGTCATGCGGAAAAATAGCTGGAGGACACCCAAGGTATGCAATGACCTTGTGCGTGTCCGGAAAAGGGTGAATATTTTTGTGCTTACCACGATGTTGTGATATTTATTAGAGGAGGCAACCGAGGTGGAGGCCCTCAAGAAGGCGTTGGCCGAGGCAGAGGAGAGAGAGGCAAAGGAACAAGCCACCCATGAAAGGCATGAGGCTAGGGTTGGTGAGGTCCAACAGGCTCCAGGATGCCGTGAAGAAATGCTCCTTGGAGCGCTAGAATGCGGACCAAGAGCCCGAACTCACTAAGGCCCGCCAAAGCGCACAAGAGGCCTGGACCGAAGCCCAAGGTGCCCTCCAGGAAATCCAAGAGGCCAAGAAAATCGCGGCAGGTAAGGCTTTCATTATGCAAAGCAAGTATGTGAACAAGAGGTATCTCTTACTGACCCGGATTTGGAGTTCTCCACTGGCGTTTGCGGATCTTTCGTGCAGTGTTTCTGACGCTGTGGAGTTCTTCTGAGCCAAAGAGGGGAGCTCAACGGAGAAGTTGTTCTGGTCGCAATACCTTGCGCCAGAACATCCGGTGCCCTTTAGCGATCAGCTTAAACAGTTGGTCGAGCTGCATAGGGTGGCCGAACTAGCCATGAAGGATTTGATAATCCAGCTATGGCCTGCCGAAGCCGTACCCAGTAGCTACTTCGGCCTCGTGAAGCGACTGGTCGGTGCCTGCCATCAAGCGATCGGTCTGCATAGAAGGTGCGCGGATGGCCTTCGCCCGTGTCAAGATACAATGGGCGAAGATGGATGATGTCAAGCTTGCAACCGAAATACCGCCCGCGGGCAAGGAGCACCGCACGCCCGAGCGGTATTTTGGAGATGTCTTGAAGGGGTCTCATATTGTAGAAGGGCAGTGTTCAAAAGACATTATCTTTGAATGAATTCATTCATATTGTCCCTTCCTGTATGATGAAAACAAGGCTGATATGTAATATAATGCTTTGCTATTTATTATGTAAACTTTTACCTCTTGTGCGGCCGTTTTATTAAGTCTAAGAGTTGGCCAGTCGTCGGCTTCAGCCCCCATGTAGGTAGTACGGGGGTGTTCGGGGTGAATCTAAAACACTCTTTATCCAAAAGCTTTGGTCCTTGAAGGAGGTGTTTAGCGCAACGAACCAGGCAATCAGACAATGTGGCTTTATCACCCTCACTTAGCCATAGGAGTTTGACAATAGAATTTTAGGCGCAGCCCCTAGTATTCGTGAGTCCGAACTAGCGTGTTATAAACACCTGATCGGGTAAACACTGATTCATCGCATAATGCGGAAAAAATCGTAAAAGATTTCTAACCTCCGAATAACTGACCTCATGCCGCATCATGACAGTCAGTTTTCGGCTTTCTCTACTAAGGTGCTCATCCGGATAAACCAGGACACAATCGCAGTAGTTATCCCTTTACTACCCTAGCCGATAGAGCAGAACGTAAGGTAGTAAGCACAGGAGCCGGGCAACCCAATTATTGACCAAAGAGATGATCCAGAGCCAATGCATATAATGCTGAAATTCAGGGTGCCGAACTGTACTGTAAAAGTGTTCAGACTTTGTTGCCATAGAATGGATCGCGGTAAAGCTCCTGGCGATTTAATGAGTACCAAAGTGTACGAGCGCAATTGTAAAAATGTTTCTATTATAGTTTGATTAATATGTCAAAGCATATTTTGTACAAATAGTGCGATAAGCAACAGTGGCTATTTAACATGCCAAGACCAAGGAGGAGCTGCGTACGGGTCCTGAAAGCAGGTAGAATGATCGTTGAGAAGAACATCTAGAGATTCCCCCACACATCTGTGCTACTTTCCACCTTGGTATATCCGTCCTTTGAAATGACCGATTATGAGGCCATCGAGAGGGGCCTGCGAAAAAGAAACCTGAAAAGGATAAAAAGAAAAGTAAAAGTATGTGTGTCGAAGGATGGTCGAGCCATATTGTGGACCACGGTCTGGTTATGCCTCCGTCTCTGCCCATGGTATTTTAGTGCGTAGTTATGTGCACGTGGTACGTATGCCGCCACTTGGTCGAGACTGAGACGGAGTTCGAATTGCTAATCGAGCTCCTGACGAGCTGGAGTGTCATGCCGCAGAGTAGTCCAGACTTGTTTGACAGTGTCCGGGAGTATGGCCGCCGAATTAAGGTTCTTCTTGTGAAGGCCGCTCTGTACCTCTGCTGCCAGGGCAGCGGTGTCCTCCTCGGTACGGAGGGAGCGCTCCGTGTTTCCATTGACTATTATGACACCGCGTGGTCCGGGCATCTTGATCTTGAGATAAGCATAGTGCGGCACTGCATTGAATCGGGCAAATGCGGTTCGTCTGAGTAGTGCGTGATAGACACTGTGGAAGGGGATGATATCGAAGATTAACTCTTTGCTTCAGAAGTTGTCCAGAGATCCGAAGATAGCCTCCAATGTGATTGAGCCCGAGCGGCGGGCCTCTACACCGGGTATAACTCCTTTAAAGGTAGTTTTGGTGGGCTAGATCCTTGATGGATCGACGCCCATTTTGCGCAATGTATCCTGATAAAGCAGGTTGAGGCTGCTGGCACCGTCCATGAGGACTCGTGTGACGTGGAATCCATCAATTATTGGGTCGAGGACCAGTGCGGCTGACCCGCCATGACGGATACTAGTCGGATGGTCCCTGTGATCAAAGGTGATCGGGCATGACAACCATGGGTTGAATTTTGGGGCGACTGGCTCTATCGCATAGACGTCCCTGAGCGCGCGCTTGCGCTCCCTCTTGGGGATATGGGTAGCGTATATCATGTTCACCATTTTAATTTGAGGGGGAAACTCCTTCTGTCCCCCTGTGCTCGGTGGACGGGGCTCCTCATCATCATTCTCGCTTTGTGACCCCTTCTCCTTGTCTTCGGCATTTAACTTGTCGGCCTGTTTGAAGACCCAACAACTCCGTTGAGTATGAGTGGCTGGTTTATCCGAGGTGCCATGGATTTGACATGGACGATCGAGTATGCGGTCCAGGCTGGAAGGGCCCTGATTATTTATTTTATATGGCTTCTTCCGCTGACCGGACTTGGAGCCACTGAATCTGGCGTTGACCGTCATGTCATCGGTGTTGTCACTGTTGCTTCGACGCTTGTGTCTATTGCGTCGGGGCTTGCCGTTGCTATTTCTGGCTTCCGAAGTGCTAGGTTCGCTTGCATTGTTATTGCTGCGGGCTAGCCAGCTATCTTCACCCGCACAAAAGCGGGTCATAAGCGTCGTGAGGGCTGCCATGGACTTCGGCTTTTCTTGGCCAAGGTGTCGGGCGAGCCATTCGTCTCGGATGTTGTGTTTAAAGGCTGCTAGGGCTTCGGCATCCGGACAGTCAACGATCTGGTTCTTTTTGGTTAAGAACCTAGTCCAGAATTTCCTGGCTGACTCTCTGGGCTGTTGAATTATGTGACTTAAGTCGTCGACATCGGGAGTTCGAACATATGTACCTTGGAAGTTGTCAAGGAAGGCTGCTTCCAAGTCCTCCTAGCTGCCAATGGAGTGTTCAGGCAAGCTATTCAGCCAGTGCTGGGCTGGCCCCTTGAGTTTTAGGGGGAGGTATTTGATGGCATGAAGATCATCGCCACGGGCCATATGAATATGGAGAATGAAGTCTTCAATCCATACTGTGGGATCTGTGGTTCCATCATATGATTCGATATTCACGGGTCTGAACCCTTCTGGGAATTCATGTTCCATTACTTCATCAGTGAAGCAGAGGGTGTGTGAAAGTTTTATTCTGTTTGGGCTATGTTTGAAATTCCTTTTCTGTAAAACTCAAATACACGCAAAAAATAGAAGCTGGCACTGAGCTCTAGGTTAATAGGTTAGTCCCAAAAATAATATAAAATAGCATATCAATGCATATAAAATATCCAAAGCAGATAATATAATAGCATGGAACAATCAAAAATCATAGATGCGTTCGAGACGTATCAAGCATCCCCAAGCTTAATTCATGCTTGTCCTCGAGTACGTAAATGATAAAAACAGAATTTTTGATGTGGAATGCTACCTATCATATTTATACATGTAATCTTCTTTATTGTGGCATGAATATTCATATCCATAAGATTCAATACAAAAGTTTAATATTGACATAAAAACAATAATACTTCAAGCATACTAATAAAGTAATCATGTCTTCCAAAAATAACATGGCAAAAGAAAGTTATCCCTACAAAATCATATAGTCTGGATATGCTCCATCTTCATCACACAAAGTATTTTATCATGCACAACCCCGATGACAAGCCAAGCAATTGTTTCATACTTTTGTTTCATACAAGCGTGAGCCATGGATATAGCACTATAGGTCGAATAGAATATGGTGGTTGTGGAGAAGATGAAAAGAAGGTGAAAGTCTCACATCAACTAGGCAAATTAATGGGTTATGGAGATGCCCATCAATTGATACCGATGCGAGTGAGTAGGGATTGCCATGCAATGGATGCACTAGAGCTATAAGTGTATGAAAGCTCAAATAGAAACTAAGAGGGTGTGCATCCAACTTGCTTGCTCATGAAGACCTAAGGTAATTTGAGGAAGCCCATCATTGGAATATACAAGCCAAGTTCTATAATGAAAAAATCCCACTAGTATATGAAAGTGGCAAAATAGGAGACTCTCTATCATGAAGAACATGGTGTTATTTGAAGCTCAAGTGTGGAAGATAGTAACATTGTCCCTTCTCTCTTTTTCTCTCATTTTTTGTCTGGGCTTCTTTGGCCTCTTTTATTATTTTTATTTGGGCTTCTTTGGCCTCTTTTATTTTTAATAAAGTCCGGAGACTCATCCCAACTTGTGAGGGAATCACAGCTTCCATCATCCTTTCCTCACATGGGACAATGCTCTAGTAATGATGATCATCACACTTTTATTTACTTACAACTCAAGAATTACAACTCGATACTAGAACAAAATATGACTCTATATGAATGCCTCCAGCGGTGTACCGGGGTGTGCAATGATCAAGAGTGACATGTATAAAAAATATGAACGGCGGCCTTGCCACAAATACTATGCCAACTACATGACCATGCAAAGCAATATGACAATGATGGTATGTGTCATAATAAAATGGAATGGTGGAAGTTGCATGGCAATATATCTCGGAATGGCTATGGAAATGTCATAATAGGTAGGTATGGTGGCTGTTTTGAGGAAGGTATATGGTGGGTTTAATGCACCAGCAAAAGTTGCGCGGTACTAGAGAGGCTAGCAATGGTGGAAGGGTGAGAGTGCGTATAATCCATGGACTCAACATTAGTCATAAAGAACTCACATATTTATTGCAAAAATTTATTACCAATCGAAACAAAGTACTACATACATGCTCCTAGGGGGATAGAGGTAGGAAAAGACCATCTCTCATCCCCGGCCGCCACTCATAAGGAAGACAATCAAAGAATAAATCATGCTCCGACTTTATCACATAACGGTTCACCATACGTGCATGCTACGAGAATCACAAACTTTAACACAAGTATTTCTACCAATCCACAATTACTCACTAGCTTGACTCTAATATTACCATATTTATATCTCAAAACAATATTCAAAGAATCAAACTTCTCTTAGTATCCAGTGCTCTTTATATGAAAGTTTTTATTATATCCCTCTTGTATGCCCATCATATCAGGACTAAATTCATAACCCAAGCAAATTGCCATGATTTTTAAAGACTCTCAAAATAATATAAGTGAAGCATGAGAGTTCACCAATTTCTATAAAATAAGTCCACCATCATGCTCTAAAAAGATATAAGTGAAGTACTAGAGCAAACTGCCTAGCTCAAAAGATATAATGGAAGCATATAGAGTATTCTAATAAATTCACGATTAAAGCATGTCGCTGACAAAAGGTGTGTACAGCAAGGATGATTGTGGCAAACTAAAAAGAAAAGACTCATATCATACAATACGCTCCAAGCAAAACACATTCATGTGGTGAATAAAAATATAGCCTCAAGTAAATATACCGATGGATTGAAGACAAAAGAGGGGATGCCATCCGGGGCATCCCCAAGCTTAGATGCTTGGTTGTCCTTGAATATTACCTTGGGAAACCTTGGGCATCTCCAAGCTTAGGATCTTGCCACTCCTTATTCCATTGTCTATCAAATCTTTACCCAAAACTTGAAAACTTCACAACACAAAACTCAACAGAAAACTCGTAAACTCCATTGGTATAACAAAACAAAACACCACTTAGGTATTGATGTGAACTCATTCTAAATTTGTATTGGTGTTATATCTACTATATTCCAACTTCTACATGGTTCATACCCCCCCCCCCGATACTACCCATAGATTCATCAAAATAAGCAAACAACACATAGATAACAGAATCTGTCAAAAACAGAATAGTTTGTAGTAATCTATAAACTTTGTATACTTCTGTAACTCCAAAAAATATGAAAAATTAGTACAATAGAGGAAATTCATATATAAATCTTGTGTAAACAATTCAGAATTTTTTCAGGCTCTAGTGAATTTAAACAATTCTGGCAATGAGCGCAAAAGTTTCTGTTTTTCAGCAAGATCAAATCAACTATCACCATAGACCATCCCAAAGGTCTTACTTGGCTCAAACACTAATTAAAACACCAAAACACAATTACTACATAAGTAATAATGTGTAATTACTGAAAAACAGAACCAAAAAAACATAAAAATAAAATTGGGTTGCCTCCCAACAAGCGATATTGTTTAACGCCCCTAGCTAGGCATAAAACATAGATCTAGGTATTGCTATCTTTGGTATGCAATACATAAGTAGCTCCCATAATAGATTCATATGGCAACTTAATTTTCTTTCTTGGAAAGTGTTCCATGCCTTTCCTTAACGGAAATTGAAATCTTATGCTTCCTTCTTTCATATCAATAATTGCACCAATCATTCTAATGAAAGTTCTACCAAGAATAATAGGACATGTAGGATTGCAATATATATCAAGCACAATAAAAATCTACGGGCACATAATACCTATTTTCAACAATAAGAACATCATTAATCCTTCCCATAGGTTTCTTAATAGTGTAATCCGCTAGATACAAATTCAAAGAACAATCATCAAATTTGTGGAAACCGAGCACATCACATAAAGTTTTTGGAATAGTGGAAACACTAGCACCCAAATCACACAAAACATTACACTCATAATATTTAATCTTAATCTTAATAGTAGGTTCCTAGTCATCATAAAGCTTTCTAGGGATAGAAAATTCCAACTCAAGTTTTTTTTCAAAAGATTTCATCATAGCATCAACGATATGTTTAGTAAAAGCTTTATTTTGATTATAAGCTTGAGGTGAATTTAACATGGATTGCAACAAGGAAATACAATCTATCAAATAACAGATAACATAATTAAAATCCTTGAAATCCAAAAGAGTGGGTTCATCGCTAATTAAAGTTTTGACCTATCCAGTCCCACTTTTATCATTTTTTATTAAGATCTTTAAACTCCAAATTGTTGGGACGCCTTCTAGCTAAAGTTGACTCATCTCTAGTACCATCTTTATCAAGATTTATATTAGAAAACAAAGATTCAATAGGAGTCACACAAATCACTTTAAGATCTTCGTCATTATTTTCACAAAAACTAGAAGAACACGCTTTTACAAACCAATCTCTCTTAGTACGCATCCTAGCAATTCTTTCTTTACATTCATCCATAGATATTTTAATAGATCTTAGTGATTCATTAATATCAATCTTAGGTGGCCTAGCTCTAATCTTTAAAGAATCAATCTCAAGAAAAATTCTATCAATGTTCCTAATTATCAATCTTAAGCAATTTTTCTTCTACCATAGCATTGGAATATTTTGAGAATTAATGAAATCTTTAATATTATTCTAAATATCAGAGGGTACTTATTTATAATTTCCATAAGAATAGTTGTAGGAATTACCATAATTATTAGAGGAATTACTAGGAAACTGCCTAGGGTTGAAATTACATCTATAAGCGTTATTACCAAAATTGTTCCTGCCAACAAAATTCACATCCATAGATTCATTATTATTCTCAATCAAAGTGGACAAAGGCATATAATTAGTATCAATAGTAGAACCCTTGCTAGCAATCAATTTCATAAGTTCATCCATCTTTCCACTCAAAGTATTAATTTCTTCAATTGCATGCACTTTTTTACTAGTAGAAGATCTTTCGGTATGCCATTGAGAGTAATTAGCCATAATATTATCTAGGAGTTCAGTAGATTCTCCTAATGTAATTTCCTTTAAAGTACCTCCCGCGGCGAAATCTAAAATATTTCTAGATACAAAATTCAATCTGACATAAAAATTATGTATGACCATCCATAAACTTAAACCATGAGTAGGGCAATTTCTTATCATCAATCTCATCCTCTCCCAAGATTGTGAAACATGGTCATGATTCATTATATTGTTCCTAAGGGAGATGATCTTAGCGGGAGGAAAAAACTTGGAAATAAAGGCATCTTTACAGTTATTCCATGAATCAATACTATTTTTAGGCAAAGATGAAAACTAAGTTTTAGCACGATCTCATAGTGAGACGGAAATAGCTTCAATTTAACAATATCATTATCCACATCCCTTTTCTTTGGCGTATCACACAACTCAACGAAAGTATTTAGATGGGATGCAGCATCTTCACTAGGAAGACCAAAAAATTGTTCTTTCATAACAAGATTCAACAAAGCGGCATTGATTTCATAAGATTCTGCACTAGTGGCGGGAGCAATCGGAGTACTAATAAAATCATTATTATTAGTGTTGGAAAATTCACACAAGTTGGTATTTTCTTGAGACATCGTGACAAAGCAGGCAATCTAGCACACAAGCAAATGAAAAGCAACGAAAGAATGGTGGATAAAAGCGCAAATCTTTTTGTATTTTTCTGAAAATGTTTTAGAACTGGGGAGAGTAAAATGAGAGGCAAATGGCAAATAATGTAAGTGCAAGAGATGAGAATTGATGATGGGTACTTGGTAGGCTTGATGTAGAACCTCCTCGGCAACGGGCCAGAAATTCTTCCTGCTACTTCTTGAGCTTGCATTGATTTTTCCATTGAAGAGGAAAGGGTGATGCAGCAAAGTAGAGATAAGTATTTCCCTTAGTTAAGAACCAAGGTATCAATCCAGTAGGAGGCACAAGCAAGTCTCCAATCTATGCACCTACACAAACTAACAAACACTTGCACATAACGCAAAAAGGGGGTTGTCAATCCCTTCACGGTCACGAACAAGAGTGAGATCTAATAGAGATAGGTATAAAAGATAAATAAAAGAGCAAACTAAAGTAAATATAAATAAATTGCAGCAAGGTATTTTTGGGTATTTTGGTTTATAGATCTGAAAATATATGATGGAAAATAGACCCAGGGGCCATAGGTTTCACTAGAGGCTTCTCTCTTGAAAGAAAACATACGGTGGGTAAACAAATTACCGTCGAGCAATTGATAGGAAAGCGTAAAGTTATGACGATATTAAAGGCAATGATCATGAATATAGGCATCATGTCCGTGACAAGTAGACTGAAAAAATTCTACATCTACTACTATTACTCCACACATCGACCGTGATCCAGCATGAATCTAGAGTATTAAGTTCATAAGAACAGAGTAACACATTAAGTAAGATGACATGATGTAGAGGGATAAACTCAAGCAATATGACATAAACCCCATATTTTTATCCTTGATGGCAACAATACAATACGTGCCTCGCTACCCCTTCTGTCACTGGGTGAGGACACCACAAGGTTGAACCCAAAACTAAGCACCTCTCCCATTGCAAGAAAAACCAATCTAGTTCGCCAAACCAAACCGATAGTTTGAAGAGAAATACAAAGATATATTAATCATGCATAAAAGAGTTCAAACAAGACTCAAATAATATTCATAGATAATCTGATCATAAATCCACAATTCATCGGATCTTGACAAACACGCCGCAAAAGAATATTACATCGGATAGAACTCCAAGAGCATCGAGGAGAACATTGTATTGAAGATCAAATAGACAGAAGAAGCCATTTAGCTACTAGCTATGGAGCTGTAGGTCCATGGTAAACTACACACACTTCATCGAAGGGAGGCAAGGTTGCTGTAAAGGCCCTCCATGTTCAAATCCCCCTCTGGCAGGGTGCCGGAAAAGGCCCCAAGATGGGATCTCATGGGAACACAGGCTTGCGGCGGCGAAAAAGTATTTTGGTAGACGCTTCTAATGTTTGGGGAATATTTGGGAATTTATAGTGCAAATATTAGGCTTGGGGACTCCCGAGGGGTCCACAAGCCAGGGGCGCGCCCTGAGGGCTTGTGGGCTCCACGTGAGTCTTCTGACCCCCTCCCCAAGTCCTCTGGGTGTCTTCTGGTCCAAGAAAAATCATCGCAAAAGTTTTATTCCGTTTGGACTCCGTTCGATATTCCTTTTCTGTAAAACTCAAAAAAAGGAAAAATAAAAACTCACACTGGGCTCTAGGTCAATAGGTTAGTCCCAAAAATAATACAAAATAGCATATTAAGGCATATAAAACATCCAAAAGAGATAACATAATAGCATGGAACAATCAAAAAACTATAGATACTTTGAAGACATATCATAGCGCAAGAGCAGCTACGGCATGACGATGCCACACTCCTCGAGGAAGAACGTCTCCGGGCCGTTGTACGTGCTGCACGATACCAACAAGCCCTGCGCCACTATCATAGCTACATGGTTCATGCCCGGAGCCTTGAGGAAGGTAACCTTGTCCTTAGGCATGTTCAGTCCGCCAAGGGTGTAAACAAGTTGACACCAAAGTGGGAAGGTCTTTACCGGCTAGTACGTGTCACCAGACCTAGCGCAGTCCGTCTGGAGACCGAAGATGGCATCCCAATGCAAAACTCATGGAACATTGAGCATCTTCATAAGTTATACCCGTAAGGCGCGGTTGTCGGGCCTTGCCCCGGCAACCTGTATTGTACAAGCATGGTCCCCAAGACTTGTAACCCTTTGTACAAAGCCAGGTGCAGACCATGTGCATAGTTAATAAAATGAAGCGCTTTCACAAAAACTTGCATGCATATTTTATTGGGTATGACTTTATTGTGATTGCAATAGACCTAGAGTAAGATGACTAACTCATTGTGGAGGGCATGTGCTATTATTTCTCCTCCTTCCTTATTTTTGGTGGTAATAGAAGGACTCTATCGTGGATAAGCTCCATGGGAAGAAGGATGAGAATGAACCCACGCACTGGTCCCCGACAACCCCTCCTTATCGGAAACGATAAGAAGAACAGCAAACAAAGATAAGTTCATCCCAACACTCCATGTTGTATTCACGTATGAAAAACTTGTAGGTATGGAAACCTCGTTGCCTCTGCCATTCGTACTCATGTCCTTGGTTCGAGTCTATTCGACAAGGTTGGTTGTAGCCATGATTGGAGAGGTTAACGAGAGGCTAGCCTTCATATACGCTCCTAACCTGCCTTTGAGTACATCAAACAAGGTTTAGTAGCAGCTGTAACGAGGGCCGGCAAGATGTCTTGCTGAAGAACTTTGTTTACCTGGAAGTATTGAGGATTTATCCTTCAGCGTGTTTCATGCATGCACAAGTACCTGGCAAGCGCTTTTTCCATTAATACGTAGATAAACAAGTACAGATCATGCAAAGTACAAACATGGATGAAGGATTACATAGTTTTAACTAAAACTTGGCAAGTGCCTACATCTTTTGATTTGAAAAAAGATAAGTGTCCCGTAATGCCTTTCTTGTCCCTCTCCTCATAGAGTTGCATCGAGAAGGAAAGAGGACAAAACGAGCGCCTGGGCAGAAGCCCAGCCCGACCCCGTTAGGACCAGCGGGACGCAGCCTGACAAGATCGGGAGGGCACCTCCCCGGCAAGGAAGAAGAGTCCGGGACGGGGAGAGCAGCTAGGTGATACCCTGGTCACCCCAACCAGGACCGAAGGTACTGATAACCCACAAGTATAGGGGATCGCAACAGATTTCAAGGGTAGTGTATTCAACCCAAATTTATAGATTCAACACAAGGGGAGCCAAAGAATATTTGAAGGTATTAGCAGCTGAGTTGTCAATTCAACCACACCTAGAGATTAATTATCTACAACAACGTGATTAGTAGCAAAGTAATATGATAGTTTTGATAATAGTAGTAGTAGCAATGGTAACTGCAACAGTGATAGCAGTAGTTTTGTAATAAGTGCAACAGTAACGATAGCAGTAGTAACTTAGCAAGAACAATATAAGATAAATTCGTAGGCATTGGATCGGTGACTTGTTGGATGATATTCATCATGAGACAGGGCGATACGGTACTAGCTCCAGTTCATCAATATAATGTAGGCATGTATTCCATAAATAGTCATACGTGCTTACGGAAAGAACTGGCATGACATCTTTTGTCCTACCCTCCCGCGGCAGCGGGGTCCTATTGGAAACTAAGGGATATTAAGGCCTCCTTTTAATAGAGAACCGGAACAAAGCATTAATACACGACGAATACATGAAATCCTCAAACTACGGTCATCACCGGGAGTGGTCCCGACTATTGTCACTCCGGGGTTGCTGGATCATAACACGTAGTAGGTGACTTTAACTTGCAAGATCAGATCTAGAACATGGATATAATGGTGATAACATAAATGGTTCACATCTGAAATCATGGCACCCGAGCCCAAAATGACAAGCATTAAGCATGGCAAAGTCATAGCAACCTCAATCTTAGAACATAGGGGATACTAGGGATCAGGCCCTAACAAAACTAACTCGATTACATGATGAATCTCATCCAACTCCTCACCGACCAGCGAGCCTACGAAGGAATTACTCACTCCCGGTGGGGAGCATCATGGAATTGACGATGGAGAAGGGTTGGTGATGATGAAGAACGAAGAACCCCCTCTCTGGAGCCCCAAACGGACTCCACATCTGGCCTCCTGATGAAGAATAGGAGGTGACAACGGCTCTGTCTCATGGATCACGATAATTCTTTCTACCTGATTTTTTTCTGGAAAAATAGGATTTTATAACATCGGTTTTAGGGTCTGCGGGGCCACCAAGTGGGGACAACCCACCTGGGCGTGCCAGGAGGGGAGGGTGCGCCCTGGTGGGTTGTGCCCACCGAGGTGCCCCCCTCCGGCGGTTCTTGGCTCCAGAAATTCTCTTTATTTGTATAAAAATTCCTCGCAAAGTTTCGTTCCATTCCAAGAACTTTTATTTCTGCACAAAAACAACACCACGGTAGTTCTGTTGAAAACAGCGTCAGTCTGGGTTAGTTTCATTCAAATCATGCAAATTAGAGTCCAAAACAAGAGGAGAGCGTTAGGAAAAGTAGATACATTGGAGACGTATCAACTCCCCCAAGCTTGAACATTTGTTTGTCCTCAACCAATTCAGTTGATAAACTGAAAGTGAAAAAGAAAAACTTTTACGAACTCTTTTGCTCTTGTTTGCATAATTAAGCTTAAACAGCACCCGGGTTTTAAGCAAACATTATAACTAACCATGCCGAAAATAACTCTTAAAGATTATATTAACTCATATCAATGACATAATCAGCTAGCGAGCAATAATAAGATATCACAAATGGCAACACGTTGTCAAAACAACCATGATATAATATGACAATAGTGGTATCTCGCTAGCCCTTTCTGAGACCGCAAAACATAAATGCAGAGCACCTCCAAAGTCCAAGCAAAGACTAAACATTGTAATTCATGGTAGAAAAGATCCAGTCATGATGCACCCAACATTAGCTACACACAACGCATAAGTCATGACAGCAGTGCTCTCAGGTTCTAGCGCTTGTTTTAGAAGGTGATGACACAACATAAAAGTAAATAGATCGTCCCTTGCAGAGGGAAGCAGTGATTTGCAAAGGTGCCAGAGCTCAAGTTTTTTAAACAGAGGTAAATGACATTTTGAGACATGCACCCTTCTCATTTACTTCACGACCATCAGTTATCAATATCTTCCATGCTAAGCACGCTATTGCGGTTCCCAAGCGATAAAAGTAAAGGTTTACTCCCCCTCCACCAACAATCACACTCCACGACTTGCCCGAAACAATGGGTGTCGTCCAAACCAGCAATAGTCCCGAGGGAGTTTTCTTTAATTATTTGCATTTTTTTGAGTTCGGGGCTGGGAATCCCTATTACTGCCCTTTTCTTGTACGATGGCGAGTGAAGAAACACTCACCTGAGAATAACCTACTTAGCATGGAAGATACCGACCACCTCCTATCGTTCTATGAACGATCCAGACACACAAAAAGGATATTTATTAGAAGTTTTTAGAGGTGGCACATGCAAATTTACTTAGGACGGCAGGGTAATACCGCATATAGGTAGGTATGGTGGACTCATCTTGAATAACTTTGCGTTCAAGGTTTTTGATGTGCAAGCAGAATTCTCACTTGGTACAGGCGAAGGCTAGCAATTAGATTGAGAAGCGGACAACTAGAGAGCAACAATGGTCATGAACATGCATTATGCATAAGTAACATTGGACACTAGCATGAGTAGGATATGAACACCATGAACATTAATATCATAGAGGCTATGTTGGTTTTGATTCAACTACATACATGAACATGTGCCAAGTCAAACCACTCGAACATTCAGAGGAGGATACCATATCATCATACTACATCATAATCATTTTAACGCAATGTTGATATCCAAGATAAATCATTATCCACTCCCAGCTACTTCTGCATGGCATGAGAAACTATAATCTCTAATTTTCATTGCAAACATGTTTAATCATAATGGGCTGAATCATGGATACGAGGTTAAACATATTTACACAAACAGAACAACTCGAGTTCATACCAGTTTCTCTCTGCCACGGCCAGTTCATCGAAGATCGTCATTATTGCCTTCCACGTGCATGACCAAATGATATGGAAATAATAATAGTGCAAGAGTGCCATGGACTAAGATGGAATCTGCAAACATTTTATTCAACAGGAGAAGACAAGGTAAAATGGGCTCTTTATTAGATCAACAATTATTCTTATGAGAACCACTTAACATTTTCATCATGGTCTTCTCCTCGGTACGACTCGAATAAAAAGAAACGAAATTCAGAGGAACACATTGAAATATTTTTGGAGTTTTTGGTTTTCTTGAACAAGCAAATAAAAGGGAAAAGCAAAAACGAGAAAATCTATTTACACGGGAAAGCTCCCAACAACCAAAAGAAGAACAAGGAAATCTTTTTGGGTTTTCTTTTTAGTACTACAACTAAGCATGCATAGAAAGTAAACTAACTACAACTAATTTTTTTGGTTTTTCTAAAGTTTTTCAAACACACAAGAAGAAAGCAAGGAAATAAAATTAAGAATGGATGATACAATGAAAAAGTGTGAACACCAACAACTGGAATAAATGGACATGAATGTAATGTCGGTGAGAAACACGTACTCCCCCAAGCTTAGAATTTTGGCCTAACTTGGTAATCAATCAGAAGCCTGGATAATAGTTGGGGTACTGAGGAGCAGGCATCCACTTATCCCACTGCTGAGGCTCTTCCTCCTCCTCTGGAACAGCCTAAGCGTTCCGGTAAGCGATGATGTCCGCGGGCATAATCCTATATCCACCCCTGGCAACAGGATCAAACAAAGCAGGATCAGGCAATGGAATAATATCACGAGTTTCAATGCTGAAAACCAAGTTATAAGGAATAGGGATGTCAAGGTAATCTTGTGCAATAAAATGGTGGTGTTTCATGGCTACGCAGTCTAGGTAAACCTTGGTCAAAGGGAAATCATGAAAGCGTATCTCAACATTGAAGTGAGCTACCAAACGAGTAGAGAAAATCACACCATGTATTTTACCCTTGGACTTATTAATGTGGAGGCGACGTGCCACAATAGCTCCCAAGCTATAAGTGTTGTCGCCCTCTAGTGCACGTCGTAAAACAGCAAGGTCTGGTGAACTGAGTGCACCCACCTTCTCTCTAGCAAGCAAGCATTTTGTAATGAAAAGAGCAAAGTAATGAACAGCAGGAATATGCAAGCTAGTGGCAGTGATAGCTGACACCCCTCTTTCATTTCCCACTGTTAAGGTACGATAAAAGGCCTCAAACTCTGTCGGCCTAGGCTCAACTAAACTCCCATCAGAAGGGATCATGAATATGTTACAAAATTCAGTAAGCGGTATCTGATGGGTTTCAGCATATAAATCAAATCGTACTTCAGGAGGATTATTCCTAGGAAGGAAAGTAAAACTTCGAACAAAGGAGTTTGTGAGGAGATGATACTGTTTGCATTTAGCTGCAATAAAGTCGGTGAGGCCGGCATTAGCAGCATATTGTGTAAACTCCTGAAGGAGTCCCGCCTCTTCCATGAACGGGGTGTGCGGCCATTCGCACGGCCGTACTTCCGTCAACCTCCGAGGATGGAGATCACTGTCAGATGACTCCCCAATAACACCCTCGGAATTTTTCTTGGAACAAAACTTCCTAAAGATGTTCATGGTTTTCCTATGAACAAAATTTCTAAAATTTATTAGCCCACAAATTTTTCTCAACAAAACTTCGCAAAATTGATAGCAACTACTCATAGGGATACATAGAGGCCATAGCAAGCATTCAAACTACTTAGAACTCTAAGAATTCAACATGCAAGCTCATCTACAGCAACACCAAGAGTAGCTAATTATTCAAAATATAAACCACTAAAACAAAAACTAATTGGACAAACGGGGGAGTCACATACCAAGCAACAATCCCCTGAAACAGTTTCAGAAACGAAGCTTCGAGCAAAGAGATCGAAATCCACGGGCTTGAGAGCAAGAACACAAGAGAGAGAGAGAGAGAGAGAGAGAGAGAGAGAGAGAGAGAGAGAGCTATGGGGATTTTTTTTTCTGGAGGTAAGTGATGATGTGGTGTGAAGAGGTAAGTGAGGGGGGCCCACGTGAAGGAAATATGCCCTAGAGGCAATAATAAAGTTGTTATTTATATTTCCTTATATCATGATAAATGTTTATTATTCATGCTAGAATTGTATTAACCGGAAACTTAGTACATGTGTGAATACATAGACAAACAGAGTGTCACTAGTTTGCCTCTACTTGACTTGCTCGTTGAATCAATGATGGTTATGTTTCCTAACCATAGACATGAGTTGTCATTTGATTAACAGGATCACATCATTAGAGAATGATGTGATTGACTTGACCCATCCGTTAGCTTAGCACGATGATCTTTTAGTTTGTTGCTATTGCTTTCTTCATGACTTATACATGTTCCTGTGACTATGTGATTATGCAACTCCCGAGTACCGGAGGAACACTTTGTGCGCTACCAAACGTCACAACGTAACTAGGTGATTATAAAGGTGCTCTACAGGTGTCTCCGATGGTACTGGTTGAGTTGGCATAGATCGATATTAGGATTTGTCACTCTGATTGTCAAAGAGGTATCTTTGGCCCTCTCGGTAATGCACATCACTATAAGCCTTGCAAGAAATGCAACTAATGAGTTAGTTGCGGGATGATGCATTACAGAATGAGTAAAGAGACTTGCCAGTAACGAGATTGAACTAGGTATTGAGATACCGACGATCGAATCTCAGGCAAGTAACATACAGATGACAAAGGGAACAATGTATGTTATTATGCGGTTTGAACGATAAAGATCTTCGTAGAATATGTAGGAACCAATATGAGCATCCAGGTCCCGCTATTGGTTATTGACCAGAGATGAGTCTCGGTCATGTCTACATAGTTCTCGAACCCGTAGGGTCCGCATGCTTAACGTTCAGTGATGATCGGTATTATGAGTTTATGTGTTTTGATGTACCGAAGGTAGTTCGGAGTCCCGGATGTGATCACGAACATGACGAGGAGTCTCGAAATGGTCGAGTCGTAAAGATTGATATATTGGACGGCTATATTCAGACACCAGAAGTGTTCCGGATGGTTTCGGAGAAAACCAAAGTGCCAGAGGGGTTACCGGAACCCCCCGGGGAAGTATTGGGCCTTAGTGGGCCTGAGGGGAGAGAGAGGGAGGCAGACCAGGAGGTGGCACGCCCCCTCCCATGAGGAGTCCGAATTGGACTAAGGGAGGAGGGCGCGGCCCCTCTTTCCCTCTCCCTCTCCCTATCTTTCCTTCCCCCTTCCCCCTTCCTAGTAGGACTAGGAAAGGATGAATCCTACTCCTACTAGGAGGAGGATTCCTCCTCTCCTTGGGGCGCACCAAGGCCGGCCAGCCTCCCCCCTTGCTCCTTTATATACGGGGGCTGGGGGCACCCAAATACACACAAGTTGATTGTTCCAAGCCGGGTGCGGTGCCACCTCCACCATAATCCACCTTGGTTATATCGTAGCGGTGCTAAGGCGAAGCCTTGCGTCGGTAGCATCATCATCACCATCATCACACCATCGTGCTGACGGAACTCTCCCTCGAAGCTCTGCTGGATCGGAGTTCGTGGGACGTCACCAAGCTGAACGTGTGCTGAACTCGAAGGTGCCGTACGTTTGGTACTTGGATCGGTCGGATCATGAAGACGTACGACTACATCAATCGCGTTTTCATAATGCTTACGCTTACAGTCTACGAGGGTATGTAGACAACACTCTCCCCTCTCATTGCTTTGCATCACCATGATCTTGCGTGTGCGTAGGAATTTTTTTGAAATTACTACGTTCCCTTACAGTGGTATCAGAGCCAGGTTTATGTGTAGATGTTATATGCATGAGTAGAACACAAAGGAGTTGTGGGCGTGGGTATATACATATTGCTTGCTGTTACTAGTTTATTCTTGATTCGGCGGTATTATTGGATGAAGCGGCCCAGACCGACATTACGTGTATGCTTACGCGAGACTGGTTCTACCGCCGTGCTTCGCACACATGTGGCTAGTGGGTGTCTGTTTCTCCAACTTTAGTTAAATCGGATTCAATGAGCAGGGTTCTTTTTGAAGATCAAAAAGCAATCACTATACCGCATTCTGGTTTTTGATGTGTAGGTAAGAACGGTTCTTGCTCAGCCCCTAGTAGCCACGTAAAACTTGCAACAACAAAGTAGAGGACGTCTAACTTGTTTTTGCAGGGCTTGTTGTGATGTGATATGGTCAATACGTGATGAGATATAAGTTGTTGTATGAGATGATCATGTTTTGTTGAAGTTATCAACAACTGGCAGAAGCCTTATGGTTATCTCTTTATTGCATAAGATGCAAGCGCCATATAATTGCTTTACTTCATTGCTATGCGATAGCAATAGTTGAAAAAGCAATAGTTGGTGAGACGACCATGTGACGACACGTTGATAAAGATCGAGATGATGGAGATCATGGTGTCATGCTGGTGACGATAGAGATCATGACGGTACTTTGGAGATGGAGATCAAAGGCACAAGATGATGATGGCCATATCATGTCACATATTTTGATTGCATGTGATGTTTATCTTTTATGCATCTTATTTTTCTTAGTACGACGATAGCATTATGAGATGGCCCCTTACTAAAATTTCAAGGTATAAGTGTTCTCCCTAAGTATGCACCATTGCGAAAGTTCTTTGTGCTGAGACACCACGTGATGATCGGGTGTGATAAGCTCTACGTTCACATACAACGGATGTAAGCCAGTTTTGCACATGCAGAATACTCGGGTTAAACTTGACGAGCCTAGCGTATGCAGATATGGCCTCGGAACACTGGAGACTGAAAGGTCGAGCGTGAATCATATAGTAGATATGATCAACATAGTGATGTTCACAATTGAAAACTACTCCATCTCACATGATGATCGGACATGGTTTAGTTGATTTGGATCACGTGATCATTTAGATGACTAGAGGGATGTCTATCTAAGTGGGAATTCTTAAGTAATATGATTAATTGAACTTTAATATATCATGAACTTAGTCCTGATAGTATTTGCATATATATGTTGTAGATCAATTGCTCGCGTATAGCTTCGCCGTTTGAATTTTTGATATGTTCCTAGAGAATAACATGTTGAAAGATGTTAGTAGCAATGATGCGGACTAGCTCCGTGATCTGAGGATTATCCTCATTGCTGCACAAAAAAATTATGTCCTTGATGCACCGCTAGGTGATGGACCTATTGCAGGAGCAGATGTAGACGCTATGAACGTTTGGCAAAGCTCGGTATGATGACTACTTGATAGTTTAGTGCACCATGCTTTATGGCTTAGAACCGGGATTTCAAAAATGTTTTTGAACGCCACAGAGCATATAAGATGTCTCAGAGTTGAAATTGGTATTTCATACTCATACCCGTGTCGAGAGGTAGGAGACCTCTGGCAATACTTTGCCTACAAGATGGAGGAGAATAGCTCAACCAGTGAGCATGTGCTCAGATTGTCTGGGTACTACAATTGCTTGAATCAAGTGGGAGTTAATCTTCCAGATAAGATAGTAATTGACAAAGTTCTCTAGTCACTATCACCAAGTTACTAGAACTTAGTGATGAACTATAATATGCAAGGGATGACGAAAGTAATTCCCCGAGCTCTTCGCGATGCAGAAATCGGCAAAGGTAGAAATTAAGAAAAGCATCAAGTGTTGATGGTTGACAAGACCACTAGTTTCAAGCAAAAAGCGAAAGGGAAAAAAGGGAACTTCAAGAAGAATGACAATCAAGTTGCCACTCCCATGAAGAAGCCCAAAGCTAGACCCAAGCCTGAAACTGAGTGCTTCTACTGCAAAAGGAAAATGGTCACTGGAAGCGAAACTGCCCTAGATACTTGGCGGATAAGAAGGATGGCAGAGTGAACAAAAGTATATTTGATATACATGTTATTGATGTGTACTTTACTAGTGTTTATAGCAATCCCTTAGTATTTGATACTGGTTCAGTTGCTAAGAGTAGTAACTCGAAATGGAAGTTGCAAAATAAACAGAGACTAGTTAAGGGTGAGGTGATGATGTGAGTTGGAAGTGATTCCAAGGTTGATGAGATCACCATCGCACACTCCCTTTACCTTCGGGATTAGTGTTGCAATAAATGAATAACTTCTTTTGCTACTTCACCTATCTGTGTTACCGATAAGGATTATGAATTCTCTGTTGATCCTGATATAATTACTTTGGTTGAATCTGATCCTTTTCATGGCTATGAATCTGAAACTGTTGTGGCACATCTTACTAAATTAAATGATATAGCCACCATGTTCACTACTGATGAGAGAACTCGTTACTTTTATATCCTGAAAATATTTCCATTCTCATTAAAGGGTGATTCTAAGATATGGTTTAATTCTCTTGATCCTGGTTGTGTGCGTAGTCCCCAGGATATGATTTATTACTTCTCTGCTAAATATTTCCCTGCTCATAAGAAACAAGCTACTTTAAGGGATATATATAATTTTGTGCAAATTGAATAAGAGAGTCTCCCACAAGCTTGGGAGAGGCTTCTCCAATTACTTAATGCTTTGCCTGATCATCCTCTTAAGAAAAATGAAATACTTGATATCTTTTATAATGGACTAACCGATGCCTCCAAAGATTACCTAGATAGTTGTGCTGGTTCTGTTTTCAGGGAAAGAACACCGGATGAAGCTGAAATTCTATTGAATAATATGTTGACAAATGAAAATAATTGGACTCCGGAGCCAATTCCTGAGCCTATTCCTAAACCAACTCCGAAGAAGAGGGGTATTCTATTTCTCAGTCCTGAAGATATGCAAGAGGCAAAGAAATCTATGAAAGAAAAAGGTATTAAAGCTGAAGATGTTAAGAATTTACCTCCTATTGAAGAAATACTTGGTCTTAATTTACCGCCTGTTGAAGAAACATATGATCTTAATCCATTACCTATTGAAGAAACTTATGGTCTTGATAACCCGACACAGGTAGTAAAGGTAAATTCTCTCTATAGATATGATAAAGCTGAAATCCCATTTACTAAGTTTGCTAGCCCATGCTTAGATGAGTTTGATAAATTTATGGCTAAGCAATAAGATTTTAATGCTTATTTTGGTAGACAATTGAAATACAATTCAAATATGCTTGAACTCTTGGGTGATTATATGGCTAATGTCAAAGGTGAACTTAAACTTATTAGTAAACATGCTTCTATGGTTACCACTCAAGTAGAACAAGTACTTAAAGCTCAAAATGATTTGCTCAATGAATTAAATAGCAAGAATAATGATAATGCTGTTAGAGTTATGACTAGAGGTGGCAAAATGACTCAGGAACCTTTGTATCCTGAAGTCCACCCTAAGAGAATTGAGCAAGATTCTCAGAGAAATAATGTGGATGCACCTAGCCCTTCTAGAAAGAAGAAAAAGAAAAATGATAGGACTTTGCATGCTTCTAGTGAACATATTACTGAAACACCTGAGAATCCAAATGATATTTCTATTTCTAATGCTGAAACTCAACCTGGTAATGAACCTGAAACTAGTGATAATGTTAATGATAATGTTCATGATGATGCTCAACCTAGTAATGATAATGATATAGAAATTGAACCTGATGTTGATCTTGATAACCCACAATCAAAGAATCAACGTTATGATAAGAAAGACTTTGTTGCTAGGAAACATGGTAAAGAAAGAGAACCATGGGTTCAGAAACCCATGCCTTTTCCTCCCAAACCATCCAAGAAAAAGGATGATGAGGATTTTGAGCGCTTTGCTGAAATGATTAGACCTATCTTTTGCGTATGCGATTAACTGATATGCTCAAAATGAATCCTTATGCTAAGTATATGAAAGAAATTATTACAAATAAAAGAAAGATACCGGAAGCTGAAATTTCCACCATGCTTGCTAATTATACTTTTAAGGGTGGAATACGAAAGAAACTTGGAGATCCCGGTGTACCAACTATACCATGCTCCATTAAAGGAAACTATGTTAAAACTGCTTTATGTGATCTTGGAGCCGGTGTTAGAGTTATGCCTCTCTCTTTATATCGTAGACTTGATTTGAATAAGTTGACACCTACTGAAATATCTTTGCAAATGGCTGATAAATCCACTGCTATACCTGTCGGTATTTGTGAGGATGTGCCTGTTGTAGTTGCAAACATTACTATTTTAACAGATTTTGTTATTCTTGATATTCCCGAGGACGATAGTATGTCTATTATTCTTGGAAGACCCTTTTTGAATACTGCGGGGGCTGTTATTGATTGCACTAAAGGCAATGTCACTTTTCATGTTAATGGTAATGAGCATACGGTACACTTTCTGAGGAAACAACCTCAAGTTCATAGTATCAACTCTATTGGAAAAATTCCATCGATTATATTTGGAGGTTTTAAATTTCCTCTTCCTACTGTCAAAAAGAAATATGATATTCTTATTATTGGGGAGTGCATATCCCTGTTGAGGTAACATAGTGTTATTCGAAATTTCTCCGGTTCCATGTTATTCGGAATGAGTTCGTTAACAAGACTTGATCAACCTTGTTAGTGGTTCCTTTTGATGATCATGAGATGGATGAGACTAGAAGGCACATCCTTCTGTACCCTCCTTTTACTTTCTGTTATTTATATTAAATAAAATAAAATTAGTATTTTTCTGTCTGTTATCTGATTATCCGAGCAATATAAAAATACCCCGAAAATAAAAGTTCTCCAAATGCCCTGAAATTTAAATATGATTTTCTCTGGAATATTTGAGAATATTTGGCACTGAGAACATAACAGGGGGTCAACCACCTGCCCACGAGGGTGGAGGGCACGCCCCCTGTCTCGTGGGCCCATGGTGGCCCTCCTCCACTTATCCTTTCACCCACACACTCCTTCCTCCCACAAACACGAATAACCAGCTCAAATACGAGTTCTAGCTCATTTTGCTGCCATTTTCGATCTCCTTGCTCAAAGCACCTCTCACAAAACTGCTTGGGGAGATTGTTCCTTGGTATGTGACTCCTCCATTGGTCCAATTAGTTTTTGTTCTAGTGCTTTATTCATTGAAAATTTTTGCTGCTTAGGTGACCCTGTTCTTGAGCTTGCATGTCAAATTTATATGGTCAAAGGTAGTTTTGATGCATGATATAGGCCCTAGGCACTTGTAGGAGTAGTTGCTATCAATATTATTGAGTTTGGTTTACTTTTATTTTGAAGTTACAAAAAACTTTAGAATTTTTCAGGAAATGATGAAGAGACTTTTGAGGGGCTCATCGAGTCGAATCTCGAAGGAAAAGGCACCAAAGCCTAAGTATACTCTGCCTCGCACCATGGAGGTTCGGGCGTGTGAATGGCCTTCCGATGATTTCTTGAGAGCAGCCGGGATTTATGAAGATTTTCACGAATTGGCTAAGAATGCAGGCCTCACCGCTTTCCTCCACGACCAATGCGATCAGTATCTCTTACTCAGAAATATCTTTGTGCAAAATTTTCATTTCCATTCTAGGAGCTCACCACCTACGGTGGAGTTTCATTTATATGATGAGCACAAGGAGATGTCACTTTATGATTTTTGTCGGGTTTGTTTAGTCCCTTTTGAGGGCAAGATGGAGGAACCACATCGCGGGGATGTGGATGGGTTTATTGATACTATCACTGTAGGGGAAACAAGGAAGGTTTCCGATGCACAAATCACTAGCATACATTTTCCTATTTTACGCTATTTTGCATTATTTGCTAGTCGTTGTTTAATTGGTCGTGGAAACTGTGGAAACCCTAGTGTCCCTGATATTATTATTTTGCTCCACAGTTTATACGGTGATAACTCTGTTAGTATGGGCGGCATTATTGCTAAACGGTTAAGTCTGAACCATACCAAGGGCCCCATCTTTGGAGGCATCTATGCTTCACGTCTAGCTGCACATTTTAACATACCTATTAGGCATTATGAGAAGGAAGAAAAAGTGTTGCCTCGTGTTTATTTAGATTATAAAAGTATGGTGGCACATGATTTTATTGTTAAGAATAGGGAAGGAGAGCTTAAATACAAATTGGTCTTTGATAAACATCATCCTGAGACTATTACCCTGCCTGCTCCTTATTTGTTTGATTTATCTGCAGGCCAGTACCTTGTTCCGTTAAAGGCTATTCACGCCTACGGAACCTTGCACCAGCCATGGAGCCAGAGCCGGAACCACAAGTTGATCCTTCACGACAGTCTAATTACCAGTGGGATCCGGAGATGATTGCCAGCCAGTGGCAATCGGAGTCTTCTTCTTCATCGCAGCACAACCCCAGCTACTATTATGGATATCCGCCAAGCCAGCCATGGCCATAGACCAACTTAGGCCAAAAGCCTAAGCTTGGGGGAGTACGTATTTCCCACCGACATTATATTTATGTTCACACACTCATTGCTAGATGTCGGTGCTCATACTTTTTCATTGTATCATCCAAGCTAGTTTACTTTCCTTTTTATGCTTTCTTCTTGTGTGTTTGATAAACCTTAAGAAAAACCAAAAAAAATAGTTGTAGCTTTTAATTAGTTTACTTTCCATGCTTGTAGTAGTAATTAAAAAGAAAATCCAAAAAGATTGCATGTTCTTCTTTTACTTGTTGGGAGATCTCCCGTGTAAATAGTTTTATTTCTTTTCTTTGGGGGTCGATAGGAGAAGACCATAATTAAATTGTTGAAGTGGCTCTTATATGCATTATTGTTGATCTGACAAAAGATCCCATATTGCCTTGTCTTCTCCTGTTTATTGAATGCTTCCAGATTCCAGCTTAGTCCAATGCACGTACACTCTTATTATTATTCACATCGTTCGGTCATGCAAGTGAAAGGCAATTATGATGATATATGATGGACTGACTGAGATGAGAAAAGCTGGTATGAACTCGACCTCTTTTGTTTTTGTAAATATGATTAGTTCATCATTCCTGATTCAGCCTATTATGAATAAAGATGTTTGCAATGACAACTAGAGATCATAGTTTCTTGTGCCATGCTTGATTAGCTATGAGTTATAATGGTTTACCTTGCGTGCCAACATGTTATTAAAATGGTTATGATGTCGTATGATAGGGTGGTATCCTCCTCTGAATGATTTAAGACTTGACTTGGTGCATGTTCACGCATGTAGTTGAAACAAAATCAACATAGACTTCACGATATTTATGTTCATGGTGGATTATATCCTACTCATGCTTGCATTCGGTGTTGATTAATTTTAATGCATGTTCATGACTGTTGTCGCTCTCTAGCTGGTCGCTTCCCAATGTTTTGCTAGCCTTCACATGTACTAATCGGGAATACTGCTTGTGCATCCAATCCCTTAAACCCCAAAGTTATTCCACATGAGTCCACTATACCTACCTATATGCGGTATCTACTTGCCGTTCCAAGTAAATTTGTATGTGCCAAACTCTAAACCTTCAAATAAATATCCTGTTTTGTACACTCGAATAGCTCATGTATCAACTAGGGATGTCCGTATCTTCCATGTTAGGCGGGTTATTCTCAAGAGGAGTGGACTCCGCTCCTCACTCACGAGAAAGTGGCTGGTCACCGGGATGCCCAGTCCCATGCTTTATGCAAACTAAATCAAAATACTTGCAAACAAAACTCCCCCTGGGACTCTTGTTAGTTGGAGGCACTCGTTGTTTCGAGAAAGCCATGGATTGATGCTTGTTGGTGGAAGGGGGAGTATAAACTTTACCATTCTGTTTGGGAACCGCCTATAATGTGTGTAGCATGGAAGATATTGCCATCTCTTGGTTGTTATGTTGATAATGAAAGTATACCGCTCAAAATATTATTCACCTCTATTTCAAAACCGAGCTCTGGCACCTCTACAAATCCCTGCTTCCCTCTGCGAAGGGCCTATCTATTTACTTTTATGCTGAGTCATCATCCTCTTATTAAAAAGCACCAGTTGGAGAGCACCGCTGTCATTTGCATTCATTACTGTTAGTTTACATTGAGTATGACTTGACTGGACCTCTTTTACCATGAATTACAATGTCTAGTCAGTCCTTGGTCTTTAAAGGTGCTCTACATTTATATTTTGCGGTCTCAGAAAGGGCTAGCGAGATACCATCTTGTTATATCATATTATGATTGTTTTGAGAAAGTGTTGTCATCCAAGATTTATTATTATAGCTCGCTAGTTGATTATGCTATTCATATGAGTAAACTTGAGACCTAAGCGTTATTGCGAATGTGGTTAGTTTATAATCTTTGCTGAAAACTTGAATGTTGGCTTTACATATTTACAACAACAAGAGCAAATAGAGTTTGTAAAAGTTTTTCTTTATCACTTCCAGTTTGTCAACTGATTGCTTGAGGACAAGCAAAGGTTTAATCTTGGGGGAGTTGATACGTCTCCATCGTATCTACTTTTCCAAACACTTTTGCCCTTGTTTTGGACTCTAACTTGCATGATTTGAATGGAACTAACCTGGACTGACGCTGTTTTCAGCAGAATTACCATGGTGTTATTTATGTGCAGAAACAAACGTTCTCGGAATGACCTGAAATTTCACAGAGCAACTTTTTGGAAAATATAAAAAATACCTGCAAAAGATGAAGGCCAGGGGGGCCACCACCTGTCCACGAGGGTGGGGGCGCGCCTGCCCCCCTAGGGCGCGCCCCCTACCTCGTGGGCCCCCGGGAGCTCCTCCGACTCCAACTCCAACTCTATATATTGTGTTTCGGGGAGAAAAAAATTCAGAGAGAAGAATTCATCACGTTTTACGATACGGAGCCGCCGCCAAGCCCTAAAACCTCTCAGGACGGCTAACCTGGAGTCCGTTCGGGGCTCCGAAGAGGGGAATCTGTCGCCATCGTCATCATCAACCATCCTCCATCACCAATTTCATGATGCTCACCACCGTGCGTGAGTAATTCCATCGTAGGCTTGTTGGACGGTGATGGGTTGGATGGGATCTATCATGTAATCGAGTTAGTTTTGTTAGGGTTTGATCCCTAGTATTCACTATGTTTTGAGATTGATGTTGCTATGACTTTGCTATGCTTAATGCTTGTCACTAGGGCCTGAGTGCCATGATTTGAGATCTGAACCTATTATGTTTTCATCAATATATGAGAGTTCTTGATCCTATCTTGCAAGTCTATAGTCACCTATTATGTGTTATGATCCGTTAACCCCGAAGTGACAATAATCGGGATACTTACCAGTGATGACCATAGTTTGAGGAGTTCATGTATTCACTATGTGGCACTGCTGATAACCCACAAGTATAGGGGATCGCAACAGTTTTCGAGGGTAAAGTATTCAACCCAAATTTATTGATTCGACACAAGGGGAGCCAAAGAATACTCTCAAGTATTAGCAGCTGAGTTGTCAATTCAACCACACCTGGAAACTTAGTATCTGCAGCAAAGTGTTTAGTAGCAAAGTAATATGATAGTAGTGGTAACGGTAGCAAAAGGTAACAGTAGTAAAAGTAATGTTTTAAGTATTTTGTAGTGATGATAGTAATAACAACGGGAAAGTAAATAAGCGAAGAACAATATATGGAAAGCTCGTAGGCAATGGATCGGTGATGGAGAATTATGTCGGATGTGGTTCATCATGTAACAGTCATAACCTAGGGTGACACAGAACTAGCTCCAGCTCATCAATGTAATATAGGCATGTATTCCGAATATAGTCATACGTGCTTATGGAAAGAACTTGCATGACATCTTTTGTCCTACCCTCCCGTGGCAGCGGGGTCCTTACGGAAACTAAGGGATATTAAGGCCTCCTTTTAATAGAGTACTGGAACAAAGCATTAACACATAGTGAATACATGAACTCCTCAAACTACGGTCATCACTGGTAAGTATCCCGATTATTATCACTTCGGGGTTAAGGGATCATAACACATAATAGGTGACTATAGACTTGCAAGATAGGATCAAGAACTCTCATATATTGATGAAAACATAATAGGTTCAGATCTGAAATCATGGCACTCGGGCAATAGTAACAACCATTAAGCATAGCAAAGTCATAGCAACATCAATCTCAGAACATAGTGGATACTAGGGATCAAACCCTACCAAAACTAACTCGATTACATGATAGATCCCATCCAACCCATCACCGTCCAACAAGCCTACGATGGAATTACTCATGCACGGTGGTGAGCATCATGAAATTGGTGATGGAGGATGGTTGATGATGATGATGGCGACGGATTCCCCTCTCCGGAGCCCCGAACGGACTACAGATCAGCCCTCCCGAGAGGTTTTAGGGCTTGGCGGTGGCTCCATATCGTAAAACGCGATGAATTCTTCTTTCTGATTTTTTTCTCCCCGAAACACAATATATAGAGTTGGAGTTGGAGTCGGAGGAGCTCCAGGGGGGCCACGAGGTAGGGGGGCGCGCCCCCACCCTCGTGGATAGGTGGTGGGCCCCCTGGCTTTCATCTTTTGCAGGTATTTTTTATATTTTCCAAAAAGTTGCTCTGTGAAATTTCAGGTCATTCCGAGAACGTTTGTTTCTGCACATAAATAACACCATGGTAATTCTGCTGAAAATAGCGTCAGTTCGGGTTAGTTCCATTCAAATCATGCAAGTTAGAGTCCAAAACAAGGGCAAAAGTGTTTGGAAAAGTAGATACGATGGAGACGTATCAACTGCCGTTTAGGTCATATTGGTGTAAAGCGCATGAAGAAACTCCATGTTGATGGGCTTTTTGAATCACTTGATTATGAATCATTTGATGCTTGCGAACCATGCCTCGTGGGCAAGATGACTAAAACTGTATTCTCCAGAACAATGGAGCAAGAAACTGACTTATTGGAAATAATACATACTGATGTATGCAATCCAATAAGTGTTGAGGCTCGTGGCGGGTATCGTTATTTTCTGACCTTCACAGATGATTTGAGCAGATATGAGTATATCTACTTGATGAAACATAAGTCTGAAACATTTGAAAAGTTCAAAAAAATTCAGAGTGAAGTGGAAAATCATCGTAACAAGAAAATAAAGTTTCTGCGATCTGATCGTGGAGGAGAATATTTGAGTTACGAGTTTGGTCTTCATTTGAAACAATGCGGAATTGTTTCTCAACTCATGCCACCTGGAACACCACAGCGTAATGGTGTATCCGAACATCATAACCGTACTTTATTAGATATGGTGCGATCTATGATGTCTCTTACCGATTTACCACTATCGTTTTGGGGTTGTGCATTAGAGACAGCTACATTCACGTTAAATAGGGCACCATCTAAATCCGTTGAGATGACACCGTATGAACTATGGTTTGGCAAGAAACCAAAGCTTTCATTTCTTAAAGTTTGGGGCTGCGATGCTTATGTGAAAAAGTTTCAACCTGATAAGCTCGAACCCAAATCGGACAAATGTGTCTTCATAGGATACCCAAAGTAAACTGTTGGGTACACCTTCTATCACAGATCCGAAGGCAGGATATTCGTTGCTAAGAATGGATCCTTTCTAGAGAAGGAGTTTCTCTCGAAAGAAGTGAGTGGGAGAAAGTAGAACTTGATGAGGTAATTGTACCTGCTCCTTTATTGGAAAGTAGTTCATCACTTAAATCAGTTCCAGTGATTCCTACACCAGTAAGTGAGGAAGCTAATGATGATGATCATGAAACTTCTGATTAAGTTACTACCGAACCTCGTAGGTCAACCAGAATAAGATCCGCACCAGAGTGGTACGGTAATCCTGTTCTGGAAGTCATGTTACTTGACCATGACAAACCTACGAACTATGAGGAAGCGATGATGAGCCCAAATTCCGCGAAATGGCTTGAAGCCATGAAATCTGAGATGGGATCCATGTATGAGAACAAAGTATGGACTTTGGTTGACTTGTCCGATGATCGGCAAGCCATCGAGAATAAATGGATCTTCAAAAAGAAGACAGACGCTGACAATAATGTTACTGTCTACAAAGCTCGACTTGTTGCGAAAGGTTTTCGACAAGTTCAAGAGTTGACTACGATGAGACCTTCTCACCTGTAGCGATGCTTAAGTCCGCCCGAATCATGTTAGCAATTGCCGCATTTTATGATTATGAAATTTGGCAAATGGATGTAAAGACTGCATTCCTGAATGAATTTCTGGAAGTAGAGTTGTATATGATGCAACCTAAAGGTTTTATCGATTCAAAGGGTGCTAACAAAGTGTGCAAGCTCCAGCGATCCATTTATGGACTGGTGCAAGTCTCTCAGAGTTGGAATATACGGTTTGATAGTGTGATCAAAGCATATGGTTTTATACAGACTTGCGGTGAAGCCTGTATTTACAAGAAAGTGAGTGGGAGCACTACAGCATTTCTGATAAGTATATGTGAATGACATATTGTTGATCAGAAATAATGTAGAATTTTTCTGGAAAGCATAAAGGAGTGTTTGAAAGGAGTTTTTCAAAGAAATACCTCGGTGAAGCTACTTACATATTGAGCATCAAGATCTATAGAGATAGATCAAGACGCTTGATATATTTTCAATGAGTACATACCTTGACAAGATTTTGAAGTAGTTCAAAATGGAGCAGTCAAAGAAGGAGTTCTTGCCTGTGTCGCAAGGTGTGAAGTTGAGTAAAGACTCATAACCCGACCACGGAAGAAAATAGAAAGAGAGTGAAAATTCATTCCCTATGCCTCAGTCATAGGTACTATAAAGTATGCTATGTTGTGTACCAGACCTATTGTCTACCTCACAATAAGTTTGGCAAGAAGGTACAATAGTGATCCAGGAGTGGCTCACTGGACAGCGGTCAAAAATATCCTTAGTGGAATAAGGAAATGTTTCTCGGTTATGGAGGTGACAAAGAGTTCGTCGTAAAAGGTTACGTCGATGCAAAAGCTTTGACACCGATCTGGATGACTCTAAGTGTCGATCTAGATACATATTGAAAGTGGGAGCAATTAGCTAGAGTAGCTCTGTGCAAAGCATTGTAGACATAGAAAATTTGCAAAATACATACGGCTCTGAATGTTGCAGACCCGTTGACTAAGCCTCTCTCACGAGCAGAACATGATCAGCACCAAGACTCCATGGGTGTTAGAATCATTACTGTGTAATCTAGATTATTGACTCTAGTGCAAGTGGGAGACTGAAGGAAATATGCCCTCGAGGCAATAATAAAGTTGTTATTTATATTTCCTTATATCATGATAAATGTTTATTAGTCATGCTAGAATTGTATTAACCGGAAACTTAGTACATGTGTGAATACATAGACAAACAGAGTGTCACTAGTTTGCCTCTACTTGACTAGCTCGTTGAATCAATGATGGTCATGTTTCTTAACCATAGACATGAGTTCTCATTTGATTAACGGGATCACATCATTAAAGAATGATGTGATTGACTTGACCCATCCGTTAGCTTAGCACGATGATCGTTTAGTTTGTTGCTATTGCTTTCTTCATGACTTATACATGTTCCTATGACTATGAGATTATGCAACTCCCGAGTACCGGAGGAACACTTTGTGTGCTACCAAATGTAACAACGTAACTGGGTGATTATAAAGGTGCTCTACAGGTGTCTCCGATGGTACTTGTTGAGTTGGCATAGATCGAGATTAGGATTTGTCACTCCGATTGTCGGAGAGGTATCTCGGGGCCCTCTCGGTAATGCACATCACTATAAGCCTTGCAACTAATGAGGTAGTTGTAGGATGATGCATCACAGAACGAGTAAAGAGACTTTCCAGTAACGAGATTGAACTAGGTATTGAGATACCGATGATCGAATCTCAGGCAAGTAACATACCAATGACAAAGGGAACAACGTATGTTGTTATGCAGTTTGACCGATAAACATCTTCGTAGAATATGTAGGAACCAATATGAGCATCCAGGTTCCACTATTGGTTATTGACCGGAGACGAGTCTCAGTCATGTCTACATAGTTCTCGAACCCGTAGGGTCCGCACACTTAACGTTCGGTGACAATCGCTATTATGAGTTTATGTGTTTTGATGTACCGAAGATAGTTCGGAGTCCCGGATGTGATCACGTACATGACGACGAGTTTCGAAATGGTCGAGGCGTAAAGATTGATATATTGGACGGCTATATTCGGACACCGGAAGTGTTCCGGATGGTTTCGGAGAAAACCGAAGTGCCGGAGGGGTTACCGGAACCTCCTGGGGAAGTATTGGGCCTTAGTGGGCCTGAGGGGAGAGAGAGGGCAGCAGCCCAGGAGGTGGCGTGCCCCCTCCCATGAGGAGTCCGAATTGGACTAAGGGAGGGGGGCGCGGCCCCTCTTTCCCTCTCCCTCTCCCTCTCTTTCCTTCCCCCTTCCCCCTTCCTAGTAGGACTAGGAAAAGATGAATCCTACTCCTACTAGGAGGAGGATTCCTCCTCTCCTTGGGGCGCACCAAGGCTGGCCGGCGTCCCCCCTTGCTCCTTTATATACGGCGGCGGGGGGCACCCAAAGACACACAAGTTGATTGTTCCAAGCCGTGTGTGGTGCCCCCCTCCACCATAATCCACCTCGGTTATATCGTAGCAGTGCTTAGGCGAAGCCTTGCGTCGGTAGCATCATCATCACCATCATCATGCCATCGTGCTGATGGAACTCTCCCTCGAAGCTCTGCTGGATCGGAGTTCATGGGACGTCACCGAGCTGAATGTGTGCTGAACTCGGAGGTGACATACGTTCTATACTTGGATCGGTCGGATCGTGAAGACGTATGACTACATCAACCGCGTTCTCGTAACGCTTCCGCTTACGGTCTACGAGGGTATGTAGACAACACTCTCCCCTCTCGTTGCTTTGCATTACCATGATCTTGCATGTGCGTAGGAAATTTTTTGAAATTACTACGTTCCCCGACACCACGTGGGGACCACTACCCACCATGGCGCGCCTGGGGTCCTGGCGCACCCAGGTGAGTTGTGCCCACCTCGTTCACCTCCCTCTAATATTATTTGCACCAGAAATTTAGAAATATTCAGAAAAAATCGTATTAAATTTTCAGGGCATTCTAAGAACTTTTATTTTTTGGGTCATTTTTATTGCATGGAAAATTCAGAAAATAGACCAAATATGGCATTTTATTTTATTTAACTAATAAAAACAGAAAACAAAAGGTAGGGACAGAAGGTAGTGCTTACTAAATTCATCAACTTCATACCGCTCAAAAATGATCCATTAATAAGGTTGATCAAGTCATATTAACAACCACTTCCGATTAGCATGAAACCGAAGAACTTCCGTAAATCACTAAATTACCTCAATGGGGATATGAATGTTCCCAACAATAAGCATTTCATATTTCTTTTTGACAGTAGGTAGAGGTATTTGAAAACTTCCAATAGTGATTGTCAGAGATTTTTCAATAACATTAATACCATTCACTTGGAATTGTTTCTTCGGAAAGTGCACCGTATGCTCATTACCATTGATATAAAAAGTGACCTTGCTTTTATTGCAATCAATAACAGCCCCTGAAGTATTCAAGAAGGGTCTACCAAGGATAATCGACATGTTGTCGTCCTCGGGCATCTCAAGTATAACAAAGTCAGTAAAAATAGTAATATTAGCAACAACAACGGGCACATCTTCATAGATACCGATAGGTATGGTAGTTGATTTGTCAGCCATTTGCAAAGATATTTCATTAGGTGTGAGTTTATTCAAATCAAGTCTTTTATATAAAGAGAAATGCATAACACTAACACCAGCTCCTAAATCACACAAAGCAGTTTTCACATAATTCTTCTTGATGGAGCAAGGTATAGTTGGTATTCCTAGATCTCCAAGTTTTTTAGGTACTCCATCCTTAAAAGTATAATTAGCAAGCATAGTGGAGATATCATCTTCCAGTATTTTTCTCTTATTAGTGATGATGTCTTTCATATACTTTGCATAAGGAGGCATTTTAAGGATATCAGTCAAGCGAGTACGCAAAAAGACTGGCCTCAGCATTTCAGTAAAGCATTCAAATTCCTCATCATCTTTCTTTTTAGTTGACTTAGGTGGAGAAGGCATTGGTTTTTGAACCCATGGTTCTCTTTCTTTACCATCTTTTCTAGCCACAGAGTCTCTTTTATCATACCTTTTATTCTTAGATTGTGGGTTATCAAGATCAATAGGTGGTTCTATTTCAACATCATTGTCTGGTTCTTTATTATTATTAGGTTGAGAGTCTTCATGAACATTAGCATTATCTTTTTAATTATCACTAGGTGAATGTTCATTACCAGACTGAGTTTCAGCATCAGAGATAGAAGTTTCATTATCATTATTAGGAGGTTTCTCTGGTTCAAGTTCACTAGAGGCATGCAAAGTCCTATCATTTTTCTTCTTCTTTTTCTTTTTAGAAGAACTAGGTGCAGCGATGTTGTTCCTTTGTGAATCCTGTTATATTCATTTTGGGTGTCCCTCAGGATAAAGTGGTTCCTGAGTCATTTTACCTTCTCTAGTTGCGACTCTAACAGCAAAGTCATGTATATTATTATTCATTTCATCTAGCAACTCTCTTTGAGATTTAGCAACTTGTTCTAACTGGGTTTGTACCATAGAAGCATGCTTTCCAACACCTCTAAGATCATTTGAGATTCTAAATAACAAGTCACTCAAGCGAGCAATCATATCAGAATTGTATTTCAATTGTTTCATAACATTTGCATTGAAGTGATCTTGTTTTCTATTATAGTTTTCAAACTCATAAAGGCATTGGCTAGGATGCATATTGTGAGGATTGTCATTGTCATTGAACTTCGTAAGAGAATATACCTCTACCACCTTAGGCAGTGGTGGTGTATTAAGCCCATGTATTTCTTCAATAGGAGGTAAATTTTTAACATCCTCATCTTTAATGCCTTTTTCCCTCATAGATTTCTTTGCCTCTCACATATCTTCAAGACTGAGATATAATATACCCCTCTTCTTTGGAGTGGGCTTAACCGGTTGTTCAAGAAGAGTCCAATCATCATAATTTTTCAATATGTTATTCAATAATTCCTCAGCTTGCCCAACAGTTTGTTCCCTGAAAACACAACGAGCACAACTATCTAGGAAATCCCTAGAAGCATCGCTTAGTCCATTATAAAAGATATCAAGTATTTCATTTTTCTAAAGAGGATCATAAGGCAAAGCATTTAGTAATTGGCAAAGCCTCCCCCAAGCTTGTGGGAGACTCTCTTCTTTAATTTCAACAAAGTTAAATATTTCCTGTTGTAGCGACCATACCTCATACAGTCTGATCTCTGTGCTCCGGTGTCATCCCTGGATCAGTAATGCTGACACCACACAGTACTCGGAGGATTTATAGCAGAGTAGCAATCACACACTTATTACATCGAGTGTCTCAAAAGAGAACTTATTACAATAAATATGGCTTAAGGCCATCTAATAATAATAACAGCGGAAGGCTTGGAAGATAAGTGAGTCCATCAACTCCAACGGCATCACTGAGTATAGAACCATGACCTAAAACTCCTTAATCATCGTCTGAAAAGTCTGCAACATTAACGTTGCAGCCCGAAAACGGGTCAGCACATGGAATATGCTGGCAAGGTAACACATAGAGAGTAATGGAATGCAACAGCTATACTATATGCATATTTGGCTGGTGGAAAGCTCTATGGTTACAGTTTTGCATAAAGCCAATTTTTCCCTACTTCAAAGGAATAAATTTAATTACTATCATGGTGGTTGTTAAACATTGAGAATGGTTGACAGCATTCTCAATCCCAATTAAGCATCATCATTAACCCAACAACATTAATTTTAGAGTAACATGTTGAGATTCACATGATAATCCAGATACTAGATACTCAAGATGTCCATAACCGGGGACACGGCTAATCATGATTAGTTTGTTACACTCTGCAGAGGTTTGCGCACTTTTCCCCACAAGACTCGATCGCCTCCGTTGGATTTCTCGCACTACATGGTGTTTGAGAAAACGGATGACCGAGACACAGTCTTTCAGAAGCGCTAGCACCTTACGATGGATAGACCGGTACACCTACTTTCCCCTACATCTGCTAGTCTACCCTGTAAGAGTTTGCACGACTTAATCAACTATGCCAGAGCCCATAATGGCTTGTGGCTGCACACGGAAGTTTCTAGTTTGAAAAATCTCATGATCCCTTTGAGTCTAGGTGGCGGTCCAAAAGAAAACAGGCATGTCCTGGAATACCCAGGTGCCTCAATCCACCCAGATGTGTATTTAAGTTGCCACCTTAGATAAACCATTAATTATCAATCTCACATCTGTCATGGATTTCACTCACCCAATCCACGTCTACTAGAATAGCATGGCATAATAAGCAAACGTAGAAGTAACTCCCAAAGGTTTGATAATAAACAGGTAATAGGTACTACCTCATCTACTTCCCATCCCACAGTTTAATTAGATCCTAATCATGCAATGTGTGAAGATTGATCTAATGCAAAAAAACTGGGTTGTAGAAAAGGTATGATCAAAGTGTTACTTGCCTTGCTGATGATCCGTGAAACCTAACGATTCGAAGTAACAGGCGGCGCACACCGGGTACTCTATCGCAGGCAAACAAACAAGCATACAATAAGTACTCATATAATGCACAGGTAAAACTCAAATAAGAGATCTAACCAGAAGGTTCAACTTAAGAACTCCGGTTGGCCAAAGGAATCAAATCGAACGAAGCAAAGAAAGTCAAACGGCGAAAGAAAACAACTTCATTCTAGTAATCTGAACCTAAGTCAAATTTTACAGTAGCAAAAACTTGTTTAAGTTGATTATTCGGATAGAGGGTTTCGAGACGAAACTCTAGGCGCTTGAATCGCCTGATTCCGATAAACGAGCGAAAAGAAAAACTACAACGAAAATCGGATCAGAAATCGCGATCAGAAAATAACCGCGGAAAAAACCCGACGAAAAAGAAAAACGACGAACGGAATTTTTTTTTAACGGCACGGAATTCGAGGTGCGGCGAACCTCGGGCGACGCGCGGCTCCGGCGGATCGGCGGCGGGGCTGGGGCTGGGCGCGGCTAGGGTTTCGGGGCGGCTGGGCCTTCGGGCTGGCTTGCCCCAGCTTATAAAGGCCCCGGCCAGGCGGAGTCCTGGCCGAGTACGGCCCATAGTCGGTTCCGGTTTTTTTTGCTCGGAAGAAAAATAAAAAGAAATACTAAACTGACTCCAAAAATCCCAAAATAAATTTTCTCAGGCTTCTAAAATCAAGCCCGACAAAGTGAACACTTATTTGGGCCCTAAATGCAATTTTGAAAAACGCGCATTTTTCCTAATTCAAATAAAAACAACAACAAAAACTCCGAAATAAAACTATTTGATTTTTTTATTAAATCCTCAATATTTCTATATTTTGGGAAAGTCATTTTATTCCCTCTCTCATATTTTTGTAATAGAAATAATTGATGATAAAATAAATAAAATCAATTGATCCTATTCTCAAAATTTGAGAAAAACTCAAATATGAAAATAACGAAATCCCCAACTCTCTCCCTGGGTCCTTGAGTTGCTTAGAATTTTCTAGGATCAAAACCCAAAGCAAATAAAATATGATATGCATGATGATCTAATGTATAACATTCCAAATTGAAAATTTGGGATGTTACAAACCTACCCCCCCTTAAGATGAATCTCGCCCTCGAGATTCGGGTTGGCTAGAAAATAGGTGAGGGTGGTCTTTGAGCAAATCTTCCTCTCGTTCCCAGGTGGCTTCATCCTCCGTGTGGTGGCTCCACTGAACCTTGCAAAACTTGATAACTTTGCTGTGAGTAACTCGGCTGGCAAACTCGAGGATCTTAACTGGTTTCTCCTCGTAGGTCAAATCGTTATCCAACTGAATAGTTTCCAAAGGCACTGTGTCTCTCAATGGTATGTCAGCCATCTCCGCGTGACACTTCCTTAACTGAGAAACATGGAACACATCATGAATTCCTGACAATCCTTCGGGCAATTTCAACTTGTAGGCCACTTCTCCCATACGCTCCACAATTCGATATGGTCCTACAAATCGTGGCGCTAACTTTCCTTTAACTCCAAAACGCTTTGTTCCCCGAAGTGGAGATACTCGAAGATAAGCTCTGTCTCCAACTTCGTAAACTGTCTCCTTGCGTTTAGAATCTGCATAACTCTTCTGTCTGGACTGGGCTACCTTGAGCCTATCGTGAATCAACTTCACTTTCTGTTCAGACTCCTTAATCAAGTCAGGTCCAAACAACTGGCGGTCTCCGACTTCGTCCCACGACAGCGGTGTCCTGCACCTCCTTCCGTACAAAGCTTCGAAAGGGGCCATCTTCAAACTGGTTTGGTAACTGTTGTTGTAAGAGAACTCTGCATATGGCAAATTATCGTCCCAACTAGATCCATAATCTAGCACACAAGCTCTCAGCATATCCTCCAAAATCTGATTGACTCTTTTGGTCTGTCCATCTATCTGCGGATGAAAAGTTGTACTGAATTCTAGCCTGGTTCCCAAAGTTTCGTGCAACTGCTTACAGAACTTTGAGGTAAACTGGGTTCCTCTATCTGATACGATACTCCTCGGAACTCCATGCAGACATACTATTCTGGTCATGTATATTTTTGCCAACTTAGCACTGGTATAAGTGGTCTTTACTGGGATGAAATGAGCTACTTTCATCAATCGATCGACTACAACCCAAATCGAGTCATGGCCTGAACGAGTCCTGGGCAATCCCGTGATAAAATCCATGCCTAACTTATCCCACTTCCATTCGGGTATCGGCAATGGTTGTAACAATCCTGCTGGCTTCTGATGCTCTGCCTTTACTCTCGGGCATACATCACAAACTGCTACATACTCTGCTATTTCTTTCTTCATTCCGGTCCACCAGAAAATATCCTTCAAATCCAGATACATCTTGGTATTCCCTGGGTGAATCGAATAGGGTGAATCATGGGCCTCTTGCAGAATTAACTTCCTGATCTCCGGGTCATTGGGCACATAGACACGGTCTTCAAACCATAGGGTATCGTGCTCATCCTCACGAAATCCTTTAGCTTTTCCTTCTTTCATTTTCTCCTTTATGGAAGCAATCTCCTTGTCAGTCTTCTGAGCTTCCCTGATTCTGTCCATCAAAGTTGACTGAATTTCCAACGTTGCTACATAGCCTCTCGGAACTATTTCCAAACATAGTTCACGAAGATTTTCTGCTAACTCCTTGGGTATTTCTCCCGTCATTAACGTATTGACATGGCTCTTGCGGCTTAATGCATCAGCTACTACATTAGCCTTCCCGGGATGATAATGCAATTTCATATCATAATGATGAGCTCCAACCATCTCCTTTGTCTGAGGTTCAACTCCTTCTGTGTGAAAATGTACTTCAAACTCTTATGATCCGTGTACACCTCACAATGATTTTCGATGAGGAAATGTCTCCATGTCTTCAAGGCATGCACTACGGCTGCTAACTCCAAATCATGCGTAGCGTAATTCAACTCATGGGGCTTCAGTTGTCTTGAGGCATATGAAACAACTCTCCCTTCCTGCATAAGCACTGCTCCAAGTCCTCGACGTGAAGCGTCGCAATACACCTCATAATCCTTGGTCTGATCTGGCAAAATCAACACTGGTGAGGTAACCAAGCGTTTCTTCAACTCCTGGAAACTAGCCTCACACTGCTCAGTCCATTTGAACTTGGTACCTTTCTTCAACAACTCCGTCATAGGCTTCGAAATCTTTGAAAAAAATTCAATAAACCTCCGGTAGTATCCTGCGAGTCCAAGAAAACTCCAGATCTCTCCAACGGTAGTTGGGGCTTCCCACTTGGTCACGGTATCAACTTTAGTGGGATCAACAGCTATACCTTCTCTAGATATAACGTGTCCGAGGAATCCTACTTCCTTCAACCAAAACTCACATTTGCTGAACTTGGCATATAATTGATGTTCTCTGAGCTTTCCAAGTACCAAACGCAAATGCTCCTTATGTCCCTCTTCATTCTTTGAATAGACCAGGATATCATCAATGAACACTACGACGAACTTATCCAAAAACTCCATAAACACTTTGTTCATCATGTTCATAAAATAGGCAGGCACATTAGTCAGACCAAATGACATAACGGTATACTCATACAGCCCATACCTGGTGGTAAAAGCTGTCTTCAGAATATCCTGTTCTCGAATCTTCAACTGGTGGTACCTTGATCGCAAATCGATCTTGAAAAACACTTTAGCTCCTTGCAATCAATCAAACAGATCATTGATCATTGGTAGCGGGTACTTGTTCTTGATTGTTACTTCATTCAATCCTCGAAAATCAACAACCATCCTTAACGATCCATCCTTCTTCTCTACTAATAGTACTGGTGATCCCCAAGGTGAAGAACTTGGGCGAATGTAACCTTTATCCAGTAATTCCTTAATCTGTTTCTTAATTTCCACCAAATCCTTTGCTGGCATCCTATATGGTCTCTTTGATATTGGGCATGTGCCTGGCAATAGCTCAATCAAGAACTCAATATCTCTATCCGGTGGCATGCCTGGCAACTCCTCTGGAAATACATCAGGGAATTCCCTTACCACTGGTACTTCCTCCTGCACAACTCCTGTTAATGAATTTACTTGTGTCTTGTTTGGCGCATGCCGGGATACATACTTGATCCTTCTCCCTTCTGGGGTGGTAAGCAAAATTGACTTACTAGCACAATCGATGTTTCCTCCGTACATCGACAGCCAATCCATACCAAGAATCACATCCAGACCTTAGGATTCCAGAATAATTAAATCTGTTAGGAAAACATGTCGTCCTGTACTTAATGGCACTTGAAAACATCCTTGACTTGCCATGTACTCTGCTCCTGGTGAGCTTACTAGCATGGGTGTTTTGAGAACCCTAGTGTGTAGGCTATACTTTTCCACAAATCCCCTTGAGATGTATGAATGCGATGCACCAGTATCAAAAAGAACGAGTGCAGTAAATGACTTAACCAAAAACTTACCTATTACTGCATCGGGCTGAGCTTTAACCTCCTCCACGCTAACGTGGTTCACCTGTCCCCTGTTGAAAGGGTTCGGCTTCTTTGCAGAACTTCCATTGCCGTTTTGGCCTTCAGGACATTCATTGGCATAATGTCCGGTCTTGGAACACTTGAAACAGGTGACTTGAGTCAGATCTCTCTTGGCTGGGGTTGATGGGGTGCTGCGGTTCTGGCCATTGCTTCCTCCATTCCCATTACCATTCTTGGTGCCATTGTGATTGTGCGAGCTACCTACTCCATGGGTATGCTGAAAATGTCCTCCCGGTCTAGGGGTAAAACGTGGCTTCTGCTGAGCTCCTGAATTATACTTTCCTTGTCCATACTTCCTCTTGCGGTTCTCAATTTGCTGCTGCTTCCCTTCAATCATAAGAGCACGGTCTACCAACTCCTGGTAGTTGTTGAAGGTGGCTACCATCAACTGCATACTCAACTCATCATTTAGTCCTTCCAGGAACTTCTCCTGCTTAGCTGCATCCGTAGCAACGTCATCTGGGGCATAACGTGCTAGCTTACTAAACTCGTCCACATACTGGCCAACTATCCATCCTCCTTGGCGCAAGTTACGAAACTCATGCTTCTTCGTGGCCATTGCTCCTGCTGAAACATGGGCAGTACGGAAAGCCTGCTGAAATTGATCCCATGTGACAGTGTCGACTAGAAAGGTGGCTGTAAAATTCTCCCACCATGACGCTGCGGGTCCTTCTAACTGATGTGCGGCAAACTTTACCTTCTCCGCATCTGTGCATCCTGCTGTGGTCAACTCCCTAGCTGTCTTGCGGAGCCAATCATCTGCTACTATCGGCTCGATGCTACTGGAAAACACCTGCGGATTCAGCCTAAGAAAATGGGCTAAGTGGTCAACAGGTGGTGGTGGTGGTGGTGGGTTGTTGTTGTTGTTCCCATGATTCTGATTATGGACTAGCAACTGCATCAAGGTGTTCTGCTGCTGGATCAACTGGGTGATCTCCGGCGGAAGGGCAAATCCGGGATCACGTCTCGGAGGCATCTGAGGGTTTAGAAAAGATGAGATATAAGAATAGAGGGGGTCTAAAGAGAAAACACTACCCATATGCACATGAGGAAAAAGCAAACAATTCACTTCATTCAAACAAACAAAGGCATACAATCGATCTAACTATCGCAAAGTGCTCGGACTACTATATTTACATGGTGGACTACTACTACTGATGAGGTGGTCTACTAGAAATATTCTACAGTTGTAGACTCCATGATATCTGCTCTTGCTTCATCAACATAGTCATCATCGCTACTATCTGCTTCTGAGTCGTGCCGTCGATGATGATGTAGTCTTCCGGGCTCATCTCCTTGGGTTCTTCATCTTCATCTACTGGTGTCGGGCCTCCCATAAATACTGCTAGCTTCATAGTTAGGTCGGCATTCTTATCCACCAATACTTCAATTTCTTCTTCATAATCTTCGCGTGTAGCCTTGAGTTCTTCCTCCAGTTCCTTGATTCTAGTCTTAGCCTTCTTCAGATCTATCATGTCGGCGCACATCTGATTCTCCTGTCGTCGAATGTGCTGGTTTAACTCCTGGATAAAAGCTGCGATTGATCTATCCTTCATGGTGCTAATCATCTCCCAGTGTTCATCTCGGCGCCCACAAATCTGGTATATAGTATCCTTAAGATCCTTGTGGTAGACTTCTCCAATGCGTCCCATGGCGATGTGAGCTGCCATACTCTTTCCTAGACTCCAAGTTGGTGCATCAAAAGAAAACTCTATGGGCTCAGTGACTGGCATGAATGTCCTTCCTGGAACTTGAACTTGAATCATCCAGCGCTCTTCTTCAGGTAAAGTGGCGTTGTAGATTCCCGTGAAGCTTGGTACTCCTATGTTCAGGTATCTAGTGACTTCCTTCAAGTGGCATCCAAAGGGTGTATCTTCATCCGGTTGGGTGAACTTGTTCCTTACATCCGTCATCCTAAAGAGTAGAAAAGATGAGAGGTCAGAAGAGAAGAGAGTGAGCAGTGATCTAGGTCTTTAGCTTAGTGGTCGTGTCCTACAGTCAGCGTGTGCTTTGATACCATCTCTGTAGCGACCAGACCTCAAACAGCCTGATCTCTGTGCTCCGGTGTCATCCCTGGATCAGTAATGCTGACACCACACAGTACTCGGAGGATTTATAGTAGAGTAGCAATCACACACTTATTACATCGAGTGTCTCAAAAGAGAACTTATTACAATAAATATGGCTTAAGGCCATCTAATAATAATAACAGTGGAAGGCTTGGAAGATAAGTGAGTCCATCAACTCCAACGGCATCACTGAGTATAGAACCACGACCTAAAACTCCTTAATCGTCGTCTGAAAAGTCTGCAACATTAACGTTGCAGCCCGAAAACGGGTCAGCACATGGAATATGCTGGCAAGGTAACACATAGAGAGTAATGGAATGCAACAGCTATACTATATGCATATTTGGCTGGTGGAAAGCTCTATGGTTACGGTTTTGCATAAAGCCAATTTTTCCCTACTTCAAAGGAATAAATTTAATTACTATCATGGTGGTTGTTAAACATTGAGAATGGTTGACAGCATTCTCAATCCCAATTAAGCATCATCATTAACCCAACAACATTAATTTTAGAGTAACATGTTGAGATTCACATGATAATCCAGATACTAGATACTCAAGATGTCCATAACCGGGGACACGGCTAATCATGATTAGTTTGTTACACTCTGCATAGGTTTGCGCACTTTTCCCCACAAGACTCAATCGCCTCCGTTGGATTTCTCGCACTACATGGTGTTTAAGAAACGGATGACCGAGACACAGTCTTTCAGAAGCGCTAGCACCTTACGATGGATAGACCGGTACACCTACTTTCCCCTACATCTGCTAGTCTACCCTGTAAGAGTTTGCACGACTTAATCAACTATGCCAAAGCCCATAATGGCTTGTGGCTGCACATGGAAGTTTCTAGTTTGAAAAATCTCATGATCCCTTTGAGTCTGGGTGGCGGTCCAAAAGAAAACAGGCATGTACTGGAATACCCAGGTGCCTCAATCCACCCAGATGTGTATTTAAGTTGCCACCTTAGATAAACCATTAATTATCAATCTCACATCTGTCATGGATTTCACTCACCCAATCCACATCTACTAGCATAGCATGGCATAATAAGCAAACGTAGAAGTAACTCCCAAAGGTTTGATAATAAACAGGTAATAGGTACTACCTCATCTACTTCCCATCCCACAGTTTAATTAGATCCTAATCATGCAATGTGTGAAGATTGATCTAATGCAAAAAAGCTGGGTTGTAGAAAAGGTATGATCAAAATGTTACTTGCCTTGCTGATGATCCGTGAAACCTAACGATTCGAAGTAACAGGCGGCGCACTCCGGGTACTCTATCGCAGGCAAACAAACAAGCATACAATAAGTACTCATCTAATGCACAGGTAAAACTCAAATAAGAGATCTAACCAGAAGGTTCAACTTAAGAACTCCGGTTGGCAAAAGAAATCAAATCGAACGAAGCAAAGAAAGTCAAACGGCGAAAGAAAACAACTTTGTTCTAATAATCTGAACCTAAGTCAAATTTTACAGTAGCAAAAACTTGTTTAAGTTGATTATTCGGATAGAGGGTTTCGAGACGAAACTCCAGGCGCTTGAATCGCCTGATTCCGATAAACGAGCGAAAAGAAAAACTACAACAAAAATCGGATCAGAAATCGCGATCAGAAAATAACCGCGGAAAAAATCCGACGAAAAAGAAAAATGACGAACGGAATTTTTTTTTTCAACGGCACGGAATTCGAGGTGCGGCGAACCTCGGGCGACGCTCGGCTCCGGCGGGGCGGCGGCGGCGGTGGCTGGCGGCGGGGATGGGGCTGGGCGCGGCTAGGGTTTCGGGGCGGCTGGGCCTTCGAGCTGGCTTGCCCCGGCTTATAAAGGCCCCGGCCAGGCGGAGTCTTGGCCGAGTACGGCCCATAGTCGGTTCCGTTTTTTTTCGTTCGGAAGAAAAATAAAAAGAAATACTAAACGGACTTCAAAAATCCCGAAATAAATTTTCCCGGGCTTCTAAAATCAAGCCCGACAAAGTGAACATTTATTTGGGCCCTAAATGCAATTTTGAAAAACGCGCATTTTTCCTAATTCAAATAAAAACAACAACAAAAACTCCGAAATAAAACTATTTGATTTTTTTATTAAATTCTCAATATTTCTATATTTTGGGAAAGTCATTTTATTCCCTCTCTCATATTTTTGTAATAGAAATAATTGATGATAAAATAAATAAAATCAAATGATCCTATTCTCAAAATTTGAGAAAAACTCAAATATGAAAATAACAAAATCCCCAACTGTCTACGTGGGTCCTTGAGTTGCTTAGAATTTTCTAGGATCAAAACCCAAAGCAAATAAAATATGATGCATGATGATCTAATGTATAACATTCCAAATTGAAAATTTGGGATGTTACACCTGTAAAGCAACTTGTTTCTTATGAGCGGGGAAATATTTTTCAGAGAAGTAACAAATCATATCATGTGGACTACGCACACAACCAGGAGCAAGAGTATTGTACCAAGCTTTAGCATCACCCTTTAATGAGAAAGGAAATAATTTGAGAATATGGTAATAGCGAGTTTTCTCATCATGAGTAAAAAGGGTGGCTATGTCATTCAACTTAGTAAGATGTGCCACAACAGTTTCAGTTTCATAACCATGGAAAGGATCATATTCTACCAAAGTAATTAACTCTGGGTCGACAGAGAATTCATAATCCTTACCATCAATAAAATAGGTGAAGTAGCAAACTTAAGATCATATTTCATTCTAGCATTCAGAGGTTTTCCTTTATACTTGCATAATAATTTCTCTAGATCATCTCTATATCTGCAAGCAAGAATATCTCTAGTTGTCTCCTCATTCATAACATAACCTTCCGGTACCTTAGGCAATTCATATCTAGGAAAGCTAGTTCTAGAAGGTGTTTCGTGAGTTTCAGTTTCAAGCTCATCATCAGATTCAACAACATCATGTTGTATTACTCTAGCAATTTGTTTATCAAGAAATTCACCAAGTGGTACATCATCATTATCAAGCAAGGTACTAGCATCATCATAAGCATTATCCATAGCAGAAGTAGCATCATCAATAACTTGCGACATATTAGAATTAATAGCATGTGGTGGTGTTGCAAGTTTACTTATAACATAAGGTGAATCTAAAGCAGAACTGGATGGCAGTTCCTTACCTCTGCTCATCTTTGAGGGAAAAATCTTAGTCTTAGCATCCTTCAGATTCTTCATAGTGATAAATTGATAAAAATCCCAAGTGACTCAAAAAATATAGCTATGCTTCCCGGCAACGGCGCCAGACAAAGGTCTTGATAACCCACAAGTATAGGGGGTCGCAACAGTTTCGAGGGTAGAGTATTCAACCCAAATTTATATATTCGACACAAGGGGAGCCAAAGAATATTTGAAGGTATTAGCAGTTGAGTTATCAATTCAACCACACCTGGAGATTAATTATCTGCAGCAACATGATTAGTAGCAAAGTAATATGATAGTTTTGATAATAGTAGCAGTATGATAGAAGCGAAGGTGTCCCGATGTTTCGATGAGATGGTGGCTATCATTTTCTGTGGGAGTCGACCTTGACGATTCGACTACGAATGTGTGAGATGTCGCGCCTTAGCAATCGCTAAACCAACTTCCGAGGGGTTATTGACCACGCCGGAGCACGATCAACCTGACCACGAGGATCTGTTTCCTGCGATCAAACAAAGAACAAGCAAGAAACTGAGATTGCAATTTGGATATTGTGAATATAAGAGGAAAGCTTTATTAATGAAGGTGGGGTTCTGTGACGTCTTTGTCTGGTCATTGAACACAAACGAAGTACGCGAAGTTGCAGCTATGGCGAACTTTAATCTAAAAAAAACCAAAGTCTAGACGGTGCCCTAAGGGCTGTATATATGGAGGAAGAGGGGGGAATTTCGTGGCCCTTGGAGGAGGAGTCCGAAACCAACCATAACTCTTGTTTCCCCACACATACGGACTCTAAAAACAGCCTATACTTAAGTATTTCGAAAATACATGGGCTTGGCCCAATAATAAGGTGACGCGGCACCTAGAATAGCCTCTGGACGAAAATTATGAAGTGGCATCTTCTATATTTCGTCCAAGGCTTCGTGAACTCATTATAGTGGCTTCAAAGTCCTGAAATCATCACTTGAAACTTCGTTCTTGTTTCCCTTGCACATGCCATCAACTCCATGCTTGTTCTTGCTCCAACATTCATCCTTCTCCAAGCTAGGCCCTTCATTTGTAAGAAAAACAAATGTATCCAATTTAGGCAGCATCATATTCTCATGAACATTAGAATCATTACCAAGAAATGAAAGTACCTAATAATTTAATTGGCATGCGCAAGCTCTAGTAATTGGTCCAGTATGTATAGGAGTAGGGCTTGTGGGTGTAACAATGGTATTGATGTCCTCATCATCCTCCCCTTCTTGAAATGAAGTCGTCCTCGACGGAAGCTCATCTTCCTCACCCAAATAAGGCTTCAAATCTGTAATGTTAAAAGTGGGACTAACCCCAAAATCTGCAAGCAGCTCAAGGTTATATGTGTTATCATTTATCTTCTCTAACACCTTAAAAGGACCATCAACATGTGGCATTAGCTTTGATTTGCGCAAATTAGGAAATATATCCTTACGCAACTGTAACCAAACAAGATCTCCAGGTGCAAACACAACATGTTTTCTACCCTTATCTCCAGCAAGTTTATATTTAGCATTCATACGCGCAATGTTTTCCTTAGTTAACTCATGCATTTTTAAAATCAATTCAGCACGTTCCTTAGCATCAAAATTAACCTTCTCCGAAGATGGAAGAGGTAACAAATCAATAGGTGCACGAGGTAGGAAACCATACACAATTTCAAGAGGGCACATCTTAGTAGTAGAATGCAACAAATGATTATAAGCAAATTCAATATGAGGCAAGCATTCTTCCCATATTTTCTTATTATTCTTCAAAACAGCCCTAAGCATAGTAGACAATGTTCTATTGACTACTTCAGTTTGACCATTAGTTTGGGGGTGACAAGTAGTACTAAAAAGTAGTTTAGTCCCCAACTTAGCCCATAAACATCTCCAAAAGTGGCTAAGAAATTTAGTATCACGATCTGAAACAATAGTATTTGGCACACCATGCAAGCGAATAATCTCACGAAAGAACAAATCAGCAACATTAACAGCATCATCGCTTTTATGACATGGTATAAAGTGTGCCATTTTCGAGAATCTATCCACGACAACAAATATGCTATCCCTCCCCTTCTTTATTCGAGGTAAACCTAAAACAAAGTCCATAGATATATCCTCCCAAGGAACACCAGGTGCGGGCAAAGGCATATATAAACCATGAGGATTGAGTCGTGACTTAGCTTTTTGACATGTAGTGCAGCGAGCAACAAAACGCTCAACATCCCATCTCATCTTTGGCCAAAAGAAATGTGTAACAAGTATATCCTCCGTCTTGTTCATGCCAAAGTGCCCCATTAATCATCCTCCATGCACTTCCTGCAACAACAAAAGACGAACGGAGCTAGCTGGAATGCATAGCTTGTTAGCACGAAACACAAATCCATTGTTAACGATGAACTCGTTCCATGTTCTACCTTCTTTACAATTTTGCAGTACATCTTTAAATTTAGCATCATGCACATATTGATCTTTGATGGTCTCCAAACCAAATATTTTAAAGTCAAGTAGTGAAAGCATATTATAACAACAAGACAATGCATCAGCAATAACATTTTCTTTACCCTTCTTGTGTTTAATGACATAAGGGGAAGTCTCAATGAATTCAACCCATTTAGCACGTCTACGGTTCAGTTTTGCTTGACTTCTAATATGTTTCAAAGATTCATGATCAGAATGTATAACAAATTCTTTGGGCCATAAATAGTGTTGCCATGTTTCTAAGGTCCGAACAAGAGCATATAATTATTTATCATAAGTAGAATAGTTCAGACTTGGCCCACTCAATTTTTTAGAAAAGGATGCAACAGGTTTGCCATCTTGTAATAACACACCTCCTAACCCAATTCCACTAGCATCACATTCAAGCTCAAAAGTCTTATTAAAATCAGGAAGTTGGAGTAAAGGAGCATGTGTCAACTTTTGTTTCAATACCGTGAAGGCTTCTTCCTATGCGGTACCCCAAACAAAAGGCACATCCTTCTTTGTAATCTCATTGAGAGGTGCAGCAATGGTGCTAAAATCTCTCACAAAATGCCTATAGAAACGAGCGAGTCCAACAAAATTCCTCACTTGTGTGACCATTTTGGGCTGTGGCCAACTCTCAATAGCTTCAATCTTGGCTTTATCAACTTCAATTCCCTGTGGAGTAACAACATAGCCAAGAAAAGATACTCGGTCGGTGCAGAAGGTGCACTTCCCAAGGTTATCAAACAAACGTGCATCACGTAGAGCAACAAAAACAACATGTAAATGTTCCAAATGTTCTTCCAAAGATTTGCTATAAATCAGCATATCATCAAAATAGACTACCACAAATCGTCCAATGAAAGCACGTAAAACTTCGTTCATTAATCTCATGAAAGTACTAGGTGCATTAGTTAACCAAAAAGGCATGACTAACCACTCATATAAACCAAACTTAGTTTTAAATGTTGTTTTCCATTCATCTCCCAATTTCATATGAATTTGATGGTACCCACTACGCAAATCAACTTTGGAGAATATTGTAGAGCCACTCAATTCATCAAGCATATCATCTAGCCTAGGAATAGGATGATGATAACGAATAGTAATATTATTAATGACTCTACAATCAACACACATACACGATGTACCATCCTTTTTTGGCACGAGAATAATAGGAATGGCGCAAGGACTAAGGGATTCGCGTATATAACCTTTGTCAAGCAGCTCCTGGACTTGATGCATAATCTCCTTCGTCTCCTCTGGATTGGTACGGTATGGTGCACGGTTGGGTAGCGAAGCACCGAGAATTAAGTTAATCTGATGCTCAATCCCTCGAATAGGTGGTAATCCCAGTGGCACGTCTTGTGGAAAGACGTCAACGAACTCTTGCAAAGTGTTAGTAACAACAAGAGGCAAAGAGGAAGGCACATCCTCGAATGAAAATAATGCCTTTTTCCACACAATTGCATAGGAAACAGATTTGCTGAAATCTAGATCATCACTATCAGATTTGGTGCCAAGTAAACATGCACTTTTCAATTTAATTTCAGAAGCAACACTAGATGGTTTATTATTAGGCTTCATCTGTTGCTTAAATTCTTTTGCCACAATCTGATTTTCACTCTTATTTTTCTCCTGTTTTGCTTTATTAGCTCTATTAATATCATCTTTCAAAATGGAATCAGGAGACATAGGAAGCAAAGTAATATGTTTATCCTTATGAACAAGAGTACACCGATTGTTTCTACCATGGTGTACAGATTTTTTATCAAATTGACATGGTCTACCAAGTAATAACGAACATGCTTGCATGGGTACCACATCACAATCAACATAATCAGCATATGTAGAGATACTAAAATGAACATGAACAGTACGTGTTAGCTTAACCTTGCCGCTGTTGTTGAACCATTGGATGTAGTAAGGATGTGGATGTGGTCTTGTGGTGAGAGATAGCTTCTCCACCATCTCCATGCTAGCCAAGTTGTTGCAGCTCCCTCCATATATGATGACGTGAACAGCACGTTCCTTGACAACTCCCTTTGTATGGAACAAATTATGCCTCTGATTTTGCTCAGCTTGTGTGACATGCACACTCAAAACACATTGAGCAACTAAACATGCATACATGTCAGCGTCTTCAGGAGCCATGTATTGCGTCTCATGATCAGAATCATCTCCACCGTGTTCTTCACGTGTAATAAGAGCCAAAGTCTCCGCATCATAGTCACTAGCGGACTCATACCCACCATCCTTAGTAGCAATCATCACATGCTCAGATTTGCATTCTCTTGCATATGACCCCTTCCCTTACAACGACGACAAATAATATCACTTGTGTGCCCTGTTGATGCCATGGAAGAAGAAGAGCTCTATGCAAGCCCAGCAGGTGTGCTCTTGGCAGATAGTGGTGGTTGTGCCTGCTTTCTTGTATCACAGCTGGAGGTGCTGGTGCAGTGGAAGTAGAGGATGCACGTGGTGTCCATGATGAAGGTCGACCTGCAGAATAGTTAGTTTGTGCCAATGCATGTCGATCATGCACTTCACGTTCAGCTTTACAAGCAAGATGGAATAAACGAGTGATATTATTATACTCCTTATAATCTAGAATGGTCTGAATCTCTCTATTTAATCCACCCGTAAAACGTGCAAGCATAGCTTCATTATCCTCAAAAGTACCACATCTAATCATGCCAGTTTGTAATTCCTGATAATATTCCTCTACAGATTTTTTCCTTGTCTTAAACGCTGCAATTTTTTAAGTAATACACGTTGATAATATGGTGGAACCCAACGAGTACGCATAGCAGTTTTCAAAGCAGCCCAAGTAGTTGGAATATTATTCGGATATAATCTACAATGTTCAGACCACCACACACAAGCAAAACTAGTGAAAGCACAAAGTGCAGCAGCAACACGTCTCTCCTCGGGATATTCTAAACATGTAAAATGTTGTTCGGTTTCTAACTCCCAAGTAAGATATATATCAGGAACGTATCTACCCTCAAATGGTGGAATATTCAATTTCAGTTTAAGGAGATGGTCATGATCTTGTACCTGAGGGGGAGCCCTACCATTGCCATTATTTGCATGTGGACGACCGGGTGGTTGTGGTGCTAGTGGTTGCACGTAGTTCTGATTTTGATCAACCTCATCCTCGTAATCTCCCGCATAATCATCCTCCTCCGCATCAGCAGCAGGAGCCATAGAAGTATCAACAGCAGCACCAACAGTTTGGCCGGGCTCAAGAGGGACACGGCTCGCTCGGCGGAGGGCTGTTTCGCGACGTGGAGGTGGGAGTTGTTGTTGTTGTTGTTGTTGTTGTTGTTGTTGTTGTTGTTGTTGTTGTTGTTGTTGCAGAGGTGCGGCAGGTGCGGCAGGTGCAGCCGGTGGTGGTGGTGGTGGAAGACGGGCAAGTAGTTCATTAAATTTGTTATCGAGCTTTGTTTCGAATGTCTTCTCAAAGCCAGTTATATTATCCATGGCCTCTTCAAAATTGTTCAGCACATCTTGCACCTGTTCAGTCATCATTTGCTGAAATTTATCATGCAACTCCTTATTCGTCATGTTCTCCCTGTCAGTCTCATCGACTTGTGATCCTGCCATGGTTAGTAGCAATAGAAACACACAAGAATATGATCCTACAAACTACTATAAAATAGTGGTAGTGGGGCGTCACAAATCCGTCAAGCAAACCTCAAATTCTTACCAGTTCTTACCCAGCAGTAGGCGGTGATCGGCAACCGTCATAGTCAAAACTCTCAAAACTTGGATAGAGCGATTACCAGGGAGAGTCAAACGCATGACGTAGATGTATGTGGAGTTGGGAAGGCTTATAATATGGTAGCAAAAAGGGTCAGCAATAATCAATTCAGAGATGCAAAGTTGAATAAACGCTCAACGACGGTATTGTGCTGGTCCTAGGCTAGACCGTACAAGAGACGCGAGCCTAGAACACGAACAAAATCACGTCGCGGCACGTAAACAAGGGAGGAGCACTCTCTGAATTTTTTTCCTTTTTTACTTTTTTGTGCACTTTTTTTCCTCTTTCTTTTGCTCCGCAACAAAAAAAATTCGAGAAAGTCTACAAATGGTCTAAAAACTGCCTAGCCGGAATTTTCTAGACTTAGTTTTTTTAGTTTGGAACTATTTTTCTACTGCGGGTAGCATGGAAGTTGGAGAGTCCAACTTGGTCATGAATTGAAGTATCGTGTGATCTGGAACTCGAAAACAAAGCAACAAATACTAGACTCGGACTAGGACTGGTGGCGGAGATGAATCTGGTGGAACTCGGACTGGTGGGTGTATATGGCGATGTTATATCTGGACTCGGATTGGTGGTGGTATATGGTGATGGTATATGTGGACTCGGATTGGTGGTTGTATATGGCGATGGTATATGTAGACTCAGATTGGTGGTTGTATATGGCAGATGCGATGTACATGGTGGTATATGGTAATGATGATGACGATGGTGTGGCGGCGGCGTGACAACCTGTGAACAGAACTCGAAACTCTAAGGGACAAGACACTAAGACCAAAAACTCGACACAACGATGCAACCGCAAATTCAACAAAGCAAAACTCTAAAAAGACTATGCAAAGACTCAGATTGGTTCGGATATGATGACCTAACCCTAATTTTTTTGGATTTTTCGTGGACTGTAGGTATGAAGAACAGACTCGATCTAAACTACGAAAAACTGTAAAATCTCACCGAGCAACCTGGAAATCTGATACCACTTGATAGAAGCGAAGGTGTCCCGATGTTTCGATGAGATGGTGGCTATCGTTTTCTATGGGAGTCGACCTTGACGATCCGACTATGAACGTGTGAGACGTCGCGCCTTAGCAATCGCTAAACCAACTTCCGAGGGGTTATTGACCACGCCGGAGCATGATCAACCTGACCACGAGGGTCTGTTTCCTGTGAGCAAACGAAGAACAAGCAAGAAACTGAGATTGCAATCTGGATATTGCAAATATAAGAGGAAAGCTTTATTAATGAAGGTGGGGTTTTGTGACGCCTTTGTCTGGTCGTTTAACACAAACGAAGTACGCGAAGTTGCAGCTTTGGCGAAATTTAATATAAACAAAACCCAAAGTCTAAATGATGCCCTAAGGGTTGTATATACGGAGGAAGAGGGGGCAATTTCGTGGCCCTTGGAGGAGGCGTCCGAAACCAACCCTAACTCTTGTTTCCCCACACATACGGACTCTAAAAACAGCCTATACTTAAGTATTTCGTAAATACATGGGCTTGGCCCAATAATAAGGTGACGCAGCACCTAGAATAGCCTCTGGACGAAAATTATGAAGTGGCATCTTGTATAGTTCGTCCAAGGCTTCGTGCACTCATTATGGTGGCTTCAAAGTCCTAAAATCATCACTTGAAACTTCGTTCTTGTTTCCCTTGCACATGCCATCAACTCCATGCTTGTTCTTGCTCCAATGTTCATCCTTCTCCAAGCTAGGCCCTTCAATTGTAAGCAAAACAAATATATCCAATTTAGGCAGCATCATATTCTCATGAACAATAGAATCATTACCAAGAAAAGAAAGTACCTGATAATTTAATTGGCGTGCGCGAGCTCTAGTAATTGGTCCAGTATGCATAGCAGTAGGGGTTGTGGGTGTAACAATGGTATTGATGTCCTCATCACAGTAGTAATGGTAATGGTAACAGTGATAGCAGTAGTTTTGTAACAAGTGCAACAGTAACGATAGCTGTAGTAACTTAGCAAGAATGATATAAGATAAATTCTTAAGCATTGGATCGATGACTTGTTGGATGATATTCATCATGAGACAGTTATAACCTAGGGCGATACGGTACTAGCTCCAGTTCATCAATATAATGTAGGCATGTATTCCATAAATAGTCATACGTGCTTATGGAAAGAACTTGCATGACATCTTTTGCCCTACCCTCCCGTGGCAGCGGGGTCCTATTGGAAACTAAGGGATATTAAGGCCTCCTTTTAATAGAGAACAGGAACAAAGCATTAACACATGGTGAATACATGAACTCCTCAAACTACGGTCATCATCGGGAGTGGTCCCGACTATTATCACTCTGGGGTTGCCGGATCATAACACATAGTAGGTGACTATAACTTGCAAGATCATATCTAGAAAATGGATATAATGGTGATAACATAAACGGTTCCGATATGAAATCATGGCACCCAGGCCCAAAGTAACAAGCATTAAGCATGGCAAAGTCATAGCAACATCAATCTTAGAACATAGTGGATACTAGGGATCAGGCCCTAACAAAACTAACTCGATTACATGATGAATCTCATCCAACTCCTCACCGACCAGCGATCCTATGAAGGAATTACTCACTCCCTATGGGGAGCATCATGGAATTGGCGATGGAGAAGGGTTGGTGATGACTTAGAACGAATATCCCCCTCTCCGGAGCCCCAAACAGACTCCAGATCTGGCCTCCCGATGAAGAACAGGAGGTGACGGCGGCTCCGTCTCATGGATCACAATAATTATTTCTCCCTGATTTTTTCTGGAAAATAGGATTTTATAGCGTTGGTTTTAGGGTCTGCGGGGCCACCAGGTGGGGACAACTGTCAGGACCCCGACTCAATGCCACATCGATCTAGCATGTAACACCTCATATCACTTTGCGGCCTCACGCACGGTATTCCCACGGGTGTCGCCTTACCTTTGCCCGGGACCGTTTGCGTCTTTTGGCACACGTATATGATAGTGTCGCTAGCATCCATATGATAAGGAGCCCGGGCTGACATGGCTAGTCGTAAACCCAAAGTGGCCCAAACTTACAGGGACAGGCATCCATGACCCAACATCGAACGTGTCGGTCATCAGCGAGTGAATCCAGGCTGTAGCACTGGGCTAGCAGGACTCCGGTGAACCGGGCTGTAGCGGGCTAACAGGACTCCGGTATTCATCGCGTGACATTTCCCCGAAGGGACAGACACAGGAACGAAGAAGGACACATGCCGGCCAGCTTAAGTGTTCCGGAGTAGTAGCAAGCTACCATGGCTCAGTGGAAACACTAGGAGACATTTCCCGGTAAGAGAGGCTACTAAGGATAAACAACTAGATAGCCAGATCCCACACATACCAAGCATTTCAATAACATACACACAATATGCTTGATATGTGCAAATACAACATGGCATCACAACATGACTCTACGACTCAAGTATTTATTCATTAGGCTCCGAGGAGCGAGATATTACAAACATGGGTCTCATGACCCAACAATCAGAGCATACAAATCCAAGCACAAGCGGAAGCTATCATGTCTGGGTACAGACATCTATAACTGAAAAGGGCTGAGAAGCCTGACTATCTACCAGATCCTGCCGGGGCACAAGATCGTAGCTGAGGTAACAAGCTAAACGTCGAAGTCCACGCGAAACTACTAGTGAGACCGAAGTCTCTCTGCAAAAACATAAAATAGGCAAACGTGAGTACAAATGTACCCAGCAAGACTTACATCAGAACTAACTACATATGCATCATTATCAACAAAGGGGATGGTGGGGTTTAACTGCAGCAAGCCAGCTTTGACTCGGTGGCTATCCTGAACTACGACTGCAATGTAACTCTTTTGAGGTGGCGCACACGAGTCCACATATTCCCCATATCAATACACCACTATGGATCCGCTCCCGTCTCCCTACGAGAACGCCATCCATAGCACTCACGCTTATCTTGCGTATTTTAGAGTATCAACTTTCACTTGTCTATGAACTGATATAAGCAACCCGGAAGTCCTTTACCGCGGACACGGCTATTCGAATAGATGATGTTAACCCTGCAGGGGTGTACTTCTTCATACATGTTTCCACCACTTAGCGTCTGCACACGACATGTGCTCGGCAGACTTCAAGCGAAAGCTGACGTGGGTGTAGACCACGACCTACCTAAACACCTAAGTCTCTAGTCCAGGTTTATCGCCTATTCAGGTTCCATCCATGAGGAGATCCGGTCGGAGTTTCGCTCACAGCCCCAAACGATGTGAACAGGGTTCCGTGACACCAAACGGGTGCCCGGTATACCCGGCCACGTGCCTACCGCATCACAGCCCACCCCTACGGTCAGCGCTGTCCACGGCCTCCAGCATACTACAAACACCAGAAACTACTTGCAACTCCTGGACAGAGGACAAGGGTGAATAATAAGTCGAGCGGGGTCATATTTCAGGGCCCAATGTATGGTAGTAGCTGAATCATGGATCACAAACACAGAACTCAGTTCCTGAGGACGGCTTCAATGAGACAACCCACCATGTACTCCTACATGGCCTCTCACCGCTACCTTTACCAAATTGTGTTCACACACTTAGCTCACACACAGTAGGACATGTTCACACACCTCTAATTCATCCCCGATGAATCAGACCTGACTCAACTCTAAGCAGTAGCAGGCATGACAAACAAACATGAATGAGTAGGCACAACAGGGCTCAAACAACTCCTACTCATGCTAGTGGGTTTCATCTATTTACTGTGGCAATGACAGGTCATGCAGAGGATAAAGGGGTTCAACTACCGCAGCATGTAACAGTTGAATCGGTGTTGTCCTAATGCAGTAAAAGAGAGCAGGAGCGAGAGAGTGGGATTGTATCGGAATGAACAAGGGGGTTTTGCTTGCCTGGCACTTCTGAAGATAACATTGAGTCTTCATCAGTGTCAACGATCACATCATCGGTATCACGTCTATCGAGAGGGGACAAATACCGGCAACACAGAAGGGAACACAATCAATGCAATGCACAATGTGATGCATGCTCATGACATGGCAATATGAATGTGTTTTGAGCTAATGCAACTAGCAACAGATTAAATGAAGTTGGTTTGAATATAAGATTCAAATTCAAACTCCATATGTGATTATTTAAATGCACTTAGTATGATTTGTGCTAAACAGCATCTATAAGTTCTTCTAACATGCATGAAAATGGTACAGATGGATTCCTTGAATTTTTCTGATAATTTTTCATATATAAATTATTTAATTTGGAGTTACGGTTGAATTTCTATGATTTTTAGAAGTTTTAGCTATTTTCTGGAATTTCCTGAATTATAATAAATCCAGAAAATGATTTATTGCGTCAGCACTAGGTCATGCTGATGTCAGCGGGTCAACTAGGCGGGTCCAGGTCAAACCTGACCAGTGGGGTCCACTGGTCAGTGACTGGGGCTGGATAGTGCCAATGACAGGTGGGACCAAGTCAACAGCCACGTCAGCTTGGTCAAAGCTGACGTGTGGGCCCATGGTGGTTAGGTTAAACTTAACAGAAAATGATAAGGATTAAATAAGGGCGTGGGGCCCATACGTCAGTGGCTCTGGGGAGGTTAGCTGGCCGTGATTAGTGCTAATCACGCGGCCACGTCGGCTAGTGACGCGGGCGACCATGGCGACGGCGGAACCTCGCCGGAGTAGCTCGGGATGGCACTACAGGCTGCGGTTGGGCACCCTGAGGGCACCAGGAGGAAGCCCGTGCTCCCGCGCATCTAGGGGGACCCACGAGAGGGCGTGGGGTGGCCGGAGTTGAGCGCGGCATCGACCCCGGCGGCGGCCGGAGCTCGGGGGTTCGCGGGACCGGCGCTGCGGTGTGCAAACAAGACGGGTGTCGCGCTAGTTTTACTCTACGGGACGCAACGAGTGCAACGGACGCATGCGTGGGACCAAAAGGTCACCGGAGCTTCACCGGCGACGAGCCCGTGCGGCGGAGCGTCTCGGCTCCGGTGGAGGGAGCGGCTAGGGGGCGAATTAGGCAACGAGGCATGGGGGAAACGATGCAGCGGCTCACCGCGGTTCTTCTGGTGCTGCTGGCAAGGCAGGGGAGGCACGGGGTCCGGCGAATCGACGGCGGGGATCACCGGCAACCGAGGTCGGAAACGGCGGTGTTGGAGATGCAGCAGAGCTTCTGGCGCCGCGTGACTCGATGGAGAGGACGACGACGTCATGGCGGAGCTCGGGAGCGCGTCGGAGAGGAGAGGGGGTGGCGGTGGTCGCGGCAACGGCGAACGGCGGCGATGGGCGTGTTCGGTGGTGAGAGAGAGGGGTCCAGGGGAGAGGATGAGGGGGAAGGAGAGCGAGAGGGGCCCGGGGGGGTGCGTGGCGATGCCAGGAGAGTCCAGGGCGAAGCGGCAAGCAGGAGGTGGCCGTCGGTGGCCGTGCGCGTGCTGGCGCGCCGTGGGCACACGCCCTCCTGCCCACTGGCAGGAGGTTGAAGACAGTAGGAGTGAGGAGGAGGTGGGCTGGGCCTAGCTGGGCCGGTCCTGTTGGGCCACCAGGTAAGCGCCAGGTAAGACTCTCTCTCTCTCTCTGTTTAATTCTGTTTTCTATTTTGCAGGTTTGTTTTGAATTTGGTTTTGAAACCAATTCAATTTATTTTACTTCTGACAATATTTTTAGGAGCTAAAAGAATTAAAACAATGCTCCACAAAAATATTTCAGAATTATTGGACCTATATTTATTTAATAGTAGATATAAGTCCAATTCAAATAGCTATTGATTTAAGTCAAATACCCAAAATAAATGTTTCTGAAATACCGAAAATATTGGTTTGGATTTTACCTCTTGCCAATATTTCCGGAGGATAACAAGAACATTTTCTTGGACTTATTTGAAGCAATTTTTATCTTGATCATTTTTTTAAAGGATTCTGAGGCTTTGAAAATTCCTCAATTCAAATTTCATTTGAATTTAAACATGATGCAGCAACCAAGCTAGTCCAAGGCCAGGGTAAAGCTAGGGATGTGACAACAACCCACCTGGGCACGCTGGGAGGGGAGGGCACGCCCTGGTGGGTTGTGCCCACCTAGGTACCCCCCCCCCTACGGTGGTTCTTGGCTCCAGAAATTCTATTAATTTGTATAAAAATTCCTCGCAAAGTTTCGTTCCATTCCAAGAACTTTTATTTCTGGACAACAACAACATGGTAGTTTTGCTGAAAACAACGTCAGACCGGGGTTAGTTTCATTCAAATCATGCAAATTAGAGTCCAAAACAAGAGGAAAAGTGTTAGGAAAAGTAGATACGTTGGAGATGTATCAGGTACGCAACTCGACAGGGACACCAACAGGGAAGATGAAACCGGAGTCCACGAGGAAGCCTGCCGGGGTCCGGCTAGAGGAAGCAGTGACGACCACGCCAAGCACCCCCGACAAATCTTTCTGTCGGGGTCCAGCTGCAGATGGCGGTGGTGCCGACGCCTAGCTGACGATGATGGTGTGTCTGGCATTCATCCAAAGTCCGAGTTGTCTCTTTGTGCTTGACGACCGGGGGCTCCTCGTCGCCGTCTTCACCATTTCTGTCCTCCTCGTCGCTGTCGCTCGATGAGGAGCTTTCGCCTTCGCTCGAGCTCTCCGCGTAGCACCCTAAGCGAGCACGCGAATGCCCGAAGACCTTGATGGAGAGCAGATCGGCCTCCATCAGCTTGAAGTGGAGAACATGCCCTTCCGCAAGGCTGTCGGCACGAACAAAAGTCTTCCGGCCACGCCGGAGAAGCATGACATGAGGTGTGGGGTACTCGACATCCACCCACATGGTGCCATTGCAGCAACCCCTCATGTGTAGCCTCGACCCGTGCAGCCTCACGATGAACTCCAGCGCCGTGTCCCCCACATGACCCTCCATTGGAGCCGGCGCGGCTGGTGCACCATTGCGTCCACCTCGGCCCCGGGTGCTTCGCCGACCCCGACCGTGTCGTGCGGCTTCACCTTGCGCACTGACCCTGCCCATGCACCGCAATGGGGGCAAGAGCACGGTGCCGAGAAGAAGCCCTCGTCGCCGCTGTCGGAGCCTAAGCATTCCCCCTTCCCCTCATCATGGTGGAAGCAAAAATGAGAATGAAGAAGGATGAGGTGCGTGGATGAGCATATCCGTCCCTCTCATGCTCCCTTATATAGCGGAGCGAGGTGGGAGGCTGGCTCTCCATTACTCTGGGGCGACCGCCCCACTCCTCCAATCCAGCCTATCTGCGCGCCTGACGGCGTCCAGATTCGTCGGTCGCCCTTTTACGCCAATACAGGGCACTGCATCTTTTGCCAAGGTGCACGTTCTCGTGCCTTGTGCGTCCACCACCAACCCTGCAGAATGCATGCAGCGCCCATGATGAAAATTGCAGGCGTAGCGGGTGAGATGAAATGGCAGTTACCTCCGGTTCACGCGCGGGCACCCTAATTACCCCCCCCCCCCTCGTGAACGTGGGTGTTCTCTAGCCTACTGCATGGGTGAACCCACGTCATTCGGACGCTGCAAACTTTGTGGGAGACCCGGAGGTTAACCCAATTCTAGGTTAATGAAGAAGCAAAGAAAATCTCCAAAAACATGGACTCCACCAATGATGCCCGGCGGCATGTATGGACTAGGCCTGGGGGCTCCTGTCGGTGCAACAAACATTCACATTTGCTGGCCGAACTCATGCACAGGCGTGTTGTCGATCATACATCTAGTACCAATGCATGACACAAAGATAAGCCAGAGAAACCGCTCTTTGTGAGATCAAGGAGAGCATTAAGAAGATCAAGTTGACAGAAGATCACCCCAGGAGAGCCTCACTTGTCGGGTAGGAGAGCCTGGTCGGGTCGAAGTTGCACCTGAGGGACGAGACCAGTTCTCCCCGTCAAGGTTTCCGGGGCCGTCAAGATCGGAACCCGCTAGGCTCCTTGCTGGCAGGCCTTCACCAAGACGCCACCGCTCCACCTCATCATACCCAAGTCATTAATCAGTGCGGTGTCAAGCTATCAAGTAACTAGGTGGATCCTGTCAGGCACGTGGCAGCATGGTGGGGGAGAGATTAGCTTTATTGAGACCCGTACAGATGGCGTGCCATGCTAATAAGGAGAAGATGGATAAGCAGCACGGCAGGCTTGTCGGGCTTCAACCTCAGCACGACACCTGGCGGTGCATTTAATGCACTTTGTCCTAACTGCCAGAGTTAGGTATGATAGCACTGTTAGCTATCTAATCACACCAAAATGACTATTTTGCCACTATGGTCGCCCCTTAAGCTATAAAAGGATGCCCGAGGCAACCTAGCAAAAGGTTCAAATTTTAGATCCCCTAATACTTGTACATGCACGTTGCTCCCCCCGAGGCACCCTTACCGGGCTGGAGCACGTCGTGTCTTTGTGTTCCTCCAGATCAATCCACCATAGCATGAGTAGGGTTTTACACTGCAAAGCGGCCCGAACCTAGGTAAAAGAGAGTTGGCCATCGCCGCGCTGCCCCTGTTGTTTCTACTCTTTGTGCAATGTGACTGTCCCCTTGCCAAACCACAAAGGGGCACCCCTGCCCCATAGGTGATCGTGCTTCCACACTGACACATAGTCAAGGAGATAGTACATAGTAAACACAAAGACAGATAGCAACTAGGTAGAGTGGACCAGAATAGGAAGATCGTATGAAGCCAAACATGCAAACAAAGAAGAATGTCTTCACACGATGAAGTCAAACAGAGCAAGCAAGCAATGACTTCATGAAGCTAAATAGTAAGTAAAGGGTAAAGTGATAGAACCAGTTGCTTGACAAAGACAATGATTTGGTATACCAGTTCCAGTTGTTGTGACAACTATACGTCTGGTTAGGGAGGCTGAGATTGAACTGAGAAGATTGTGTCTTCACCTTATTCCCCTTGAGCTAAGGACACTTAGTCCTCGCCCAATCACTCTGGTAAGTCTTCAAGGTAGACTTCCAAACCTTCGCAGACTTCATTCACCGGCGATCCACAATGACTCTTGGATCCTCAGAACGTGATGCCTAACCGACTGGAAGATTACAGCCTTTAAGTGTAATAAATCTTCAGATCATGCGGATAGAAAGACTTCAGTGATGTCAAACACTCTTTGGGCTTTGGATGTTTTGTACTTTGTCCTCGCAAGGATTCTCTCTCAAAGGCTTCGGAGGTGGGTTGCTCTCAAATGACAAAAGTCTCCACTAACTCTTAGCAGCTACCAGTTTATGGTGTAGGGGTGGGCTATTTATAGCCAGGAGACAACCCGACATGGTATGTCCGAAATGACCCCGGGTCACTAAGGAACTGACACGTGTCCAACGGTCATATTTCAAACGCACGCGGCAGCTTGACTTGGGCTACAAGCAAAGCTGACTCATCCAACTCTAGATAAGATTTTCTCTCATTATCTTCACTCGAAGACATAGGATTTGGGTTGAGCATCACACTAGTCTTCTGACTTTGTTCACTTGGACCCTATTTGACAGTTTGGTGGTTCCTATGACTCAAGAAAGAAGAAAATGAAACTACAAAAGAAACTATCTCTTCGCACTCCATTGTCTTCAAGTGAATGTCTTCACACGTCATTATCTTCGACATGAATGTCTTCATGAACCACCATTGTCTTGAATGTATTCATACATTTTTAGGGATCATCTCCGATGGGTAAACCGAATCAATGAAGGACTTCTACCTGTGTTCTCCTATGAATCTCACAAAACACATTAGTCCCTCAACCACGTTTTTCGTTAATAATCCAAAACCAACTGGGGGTGGCACTAGATGCACTTACAATCAGCTTCTCTTTTTCGATTGCCATCTTGCACTCCTCACATGCCACTTTGCGCTCCTTCAATGCCTTCACCTCGGACCACCTCAAGTCCTTCTCTAATTCTATTCACTTCCTCCAACTTACTTTTGCTTGCTATAATCTCTTCCACCACAGTCTTCAACACATTACATCCCCTCCATTCTTTTGTTTATCTTTCTCACCTTTCCTTCTGATTGGACTTCTTGCAGGGATGAGTGGCTTTTTTTGCAGTGATGCTTGGAGTAGTGGTGGGATTAGGATTTGGGACTTCATCGACATTATCATCGGTATTGTTATTGTTGTGTACTTGTGCAACCGATGATGATTTAGCCTTCCTCCTTATGATGCTCATGTTTCCTGTTTTTTGACTTCTCATTGTTGTAAGTGCATCTAGTGCCACCCCTAGTTGGTTTTGGAGTATTGACGACAAACCTGGTTGAGGGACTAATGTGTTTGCGAGAATTGCAGGATAACACAGGTAGAAGTCCCTCATTGATTCAGTTTTCCTACCAGAGATGACCCCTAAAAATGTATGAAGACATTGAAGTCAAAGGTGGTATGTGAAGACATTCACATTGAAGACTATGACAAGAGAGGACATCGCGTGAAGACTATGGAGCGCGAAGACTTAGTTGTTTCGTCGTTCTTTTTCTTCTTTGTTGAGTCATAGGAACCACCGTACTGTTAAGTGGGGTCCAAGTAAACTAGTCAGAATGACTTAAGTGATGCTTAACCAAAATCCTATGTCTTCGAGCGAAGACAATGAGAGCAAATCTTATCCAGAGCTGGATAAGTCAGCTTTGCTTGTAGTTCAAGTAAAGTTGTCGTGTGTGTTTGAAATCTGACCGTTGGAACACGTGTCAGTTCCTTAATGACCCAGGGTCATTTCGGACAAATCAGGTTGGGTTGCCTAGTGGCTATAAATAGCCCACCCCCTACACCATAAATTGGTTGGCTGCTCAGAGTTAGTGCACGGCTTTTGTCGTTTGAGAGCAACCCACCTCGAAGCCTTTGAGAGAGAAATCCTTGCAAGGACAAAGCCCTAAACACCCAGAGCCAAAGAGTGTTAGACATCACTTAAGTCTTCTTGTATGTGTGATCTGAAGACTTATTACACTTGAGGACTGTGAATCCTCCAGCCGGTTAGGCGTCGTGTTCTGAGCATCCAAGAGTCATTGTGGATCGCCGGTGAACGAAGTCTGTGAAGGTTTGGAAGTCTACCTTGAAGACTTACCAGAGTAATTGGACGAGGACTGGGTGTCCTTAGCTCAAGGGGAATAAGGTGAAGACGCGGTCTTCTGAGTTGAATCTCAGCCTCCCTAACCAGACGTACAGTTGTCACAGCAACTAGAACTGGTCCAACAAATCATTGTCTTCAACGAGCCACTGGTTCTATCCTTTCCATCTCTTTATTTGCAGATTGGTCCTTGTGAAGTCATTGCCTGTTTGCATTATCTATTTGTCTTCATTGTGTGACTGTTGTTCTGATTGGCTTCATACTATCTTTCATCCTGATCTATACTGCCTAGCTGCTATTAGTCTTTGTGCTTTTATTTCATTGAATACTTGACAATGCTTGCTTAGTGTAGTCTACCTTCCGCTGCATGGTAATAGGTTTATTTCTATCATTTGTCTTCGAAACTTCCATGTTTTGAAGACTTTCATAA